>NC_137458.1:303376121-303976121 GCF_964235325.1 Thermobia domestica
ATCGAATGGAGGGTTCAAAATCCCTATGACTTACGGTTCCTGAGATATGGCTCCTTAAATCTCCCGAAATCCGAACTTTTTTTTTTGCCCAATATATAGGGAACGGTAAGAGTGACGCGAGAAATTCCATTACTTTCTCAGATAGTTTTTGATGTTCTATCGAATGGAGGGTTCAAATCCCTATGACTTACGGTTCCTGAGATATGGCTCCTTAAATCTCCCGAAATCACAACTTTTTTTTTTTGGCCAATATATAGGGAACGGTAAGAGTGACGCGAGAAATTCCATTACTTTCTCAGATAGTTTTTGATGTTCTATCGAATGGAGGGTTCAAATCCCTATGACTTACGGTTCCTGAGATATGGCTCCTTAAATCTCCCGAAATCCGAACTTTTTTTTTTTGGCCAATATATAGGGAACGGTAAGAGTGACGCGAGAAATTCCATTACTTTCTCAGATAGTTTTTGATGTTCTATCGAATGGAGGGTTCAAATCCCTATGACTTACGGTTCCTGAGATATGGCTCCTTAAAATCTCCCGAAATCCGAACTTTTTTTTTTTTTGGCCAATATAAGGGAACGGTAAGAGTGACGCGAGAAATTCCATTACTTTCTCAGATAGTTTTTGATGTTCTATCGAATGGAGGGTTCAAATCCCTATGACTTACGGTTCCTGAGATATGGCTCCTTAAATCTCCCGAAATCCAAACTTTTTTTTTTGGCCAAATATAAGGGAACGGTAAGAGTGACGCGAGAAATTCCATTACTTTCTCAGATAGTTTTGATGTTCTATCGAATGGAGGGTTCAAATCCCTATGACTTACGGTTCCTGAGATATGGCCTCTTAAAATCTCCCGAAATCCGAACTTTTTTTTTTTTGGCCAATATATAGGGAACGGTAAGAGTGACGCGAGAAATTCCATTACTTTCTCAGATAGTTTTGATGTTCTATCGAATGGAGGGTTCAAATCCCTATGACTTACGGTTCCTGAGATATGGCTCCTTAAATCTCCCGAAATCCGAACTTTTTTTTTTTTGGCCAATATATAGGGAACGGTAAGAGTGACGCGAGAAATTCCATACTTCTCAGATAGTTTTTGATGCTCTATCGAATGGAGGGTTCAAATCCCTATGACTTACGGTTCCTGAGATATGGCTCCTTAAATCTCCCGAAATCCGAACTTTTTTTTTTTGCCCAATATATAGGGAACGGTAAGAGTGACGCGAGAAATTCCATACTTTCTCAGATAGTTTTTGATGTTCTATCGAATGGAGGGTTCAAATCCCTATGACTTACGGTTCCTGAGATATGGCTCCTTAAATCTCCCGAAATCACAACTTTTTTTTTTTGGCCAATATATAGGGAACGGTAAGAGTGACGCGAGAAATTCCATTACTTTCTCAGATAGTTTTTGATGTTCTATCGAATGGAGGGTTCAAATCCTATGACTTACGGTTCCTGAGATATGGCTCCTTAAATCTCCCGAAATCCGAACTTTTTTTTTTTTGGCCAATATATAGGGAACGGTAAGAGTGACGCGAGAAATTCCATTACTTTCTCAGATAGCTTTTGATGCTCTATTGAATGGAGGGTTCAAATCCCTATGACTTACGTTCCTGAGATATGGCTCCTTAAATCTCCCGAAATCACAACTTTTTTTTTTTTGGCCAATATATAGGGAACGGTAAGAGTGACGCGAGAAATTCCATTACTTTCTCAGATAGTTTTTGATGTTCTATCGAATGGAGGGTTCAAATCCCTATGACTTACGGTTCCTGAGATATGGCTCCTTAAATCTCCCGAAATCCGAACTTTTTTTTTTGCCAATATATAAGGGAACGGTAAGAGTGACGCGAGAAATTCCATTACTTTCTCAGATAGTTTTTGATGCTCTATCGAATGGAGGGTTCAAATCCCTATGACTTACGGTTCCTGAGATATGGCTCCTTAAATCTCCCGAAATCCGAACTTTTTTTTTTGGCCAATATATAGGGAACGGTAAGAGTGACGCGAGAAATTCCATTACTTTCTCAGATAGCTTTTGATGCTCTATTGAATGGAGGGTTCAAATCCCTATGACTTACGGTTTCCTGAGATATGGCTCCTTAAATCTCCCGAAATCACAACTTTTTTTTTTTTGGCCAATATATAGGGAACGGTAAGAGTGACGAGAAATTCCATTACTTTCTCAGATAGTTTTTGATGCTCTATCGAATGGAGGGTTCAAATCCTATGACTTACGGTTCCTGAGATATGGCTCCTTAAATCTCCCGAAATCCGAACTTTTTTTTTTGGCCAATATATAGGAACGGTAAGAGTGACGCGAGAAATTCCATTACTTTCTCAGATAGCTTTTGATGCTCTATTGAATGGAGGGTTCAAATCCCTATGACTTACGGTTCCTGAGATATGGCTCCTTAAATCTCCGAAATCACAACTTTTTTTTTTTTGGCCAATATATAGGGAACGGTAAGAGTGACGCGAGAAATTCCATTACTTTCTCAGATAGTTTTTGATGCTCTATCGAATGGAGGGTTCAAATCCCTATGACTTACGGTTCCTGAGATATGGCTCCTTAAATCTCCCGAAATCCGAACTTTTTTTTTTTTTGGCCAATATATAGGGAACGGTAAGAGTGACGCGAGAAATTCCATTACTTCTCAGATAGCTTTTGATGCTCTATTGAATGGAGGGTTCAAATCCCTATGACTTACGGTTCCTGAGATATGGCTCCTTAAATCTCCCAGAAATCACAACTTTTTTTTTTTTGGCCAATATATAGGGAACGGTAAGAGTGACGCGAGAAATTCCATTTACTTTCTCAGATAGTTTTTGATGCTCTATCGAATGGAGGGTTCAAATCCCTATGACTTACGGTTCCTGAGATATGGCTCCTTAAATCTCCCGAAATCCGAACTTTTTTTTTTTGGCCAATATATAGGGAACGGTAAGAGTGACGCGAGAAATTCCATTACTTTCTCAGATAGCTTTTGATGCTCTATTGAATGGAGGGTTCAAATCCCTATGACTTACGGTTCCTGAGATATGGCTCCTTAAATCTCCCGAAATCCAAACTTTTTTTGGCCAATATATAGGGAACGGTAAAAGTGACGCGAGAAATTCCATTACTTTCTCAGATAGCTTTTGATGCTCTATCGAATGGAGGGTTCAAATCCCTATGACTTACGGTTCCTGAGATATGGCTCCTTAAATCTCCCGAAATCCAAACTTTTTTTGGCCAATATATAGGGAACGGTAAGAGTGACGCGAGAAATTCCATTACTTTCTCAGATAGTTTTTGATGCTCTATCGAATGGAGGGTTCAAATCCCTATGACTTACGGTTTCTGAGATATGGCTCCTTAAATCTCCCGAAATCCGAACTTTTTTTTTTTTGGCCAATATATAGGGAACGGTAAGAGTGACGCGAGAAATTCCATTACTTTCTCAGATAGTTTTTGATGCTCTATCGAATGGAGGGTTCAAATCCCTATGACTTACGGTTCCTGAGATATGGCTCCTTAAATCTCCCGAAATCACAACTTTTTTTTTTTTGGCCAATATATAGGGAACGGTAAGAGTGACGCGAGAAATTCCATTACTTTCTCAGATAGTTTTTGATGCTCTATCGAATGGAGGGTTCAAATCCCTATGACTTACGGTTCCTGAGATATGGCTCCTTAAATCTCCCGAAATCCGAACTTTTTTTTTTTTGGCCAATATATAGGGAACGGTAAGAGTGACGCGAGAAATTCCATTACTTTCTCAGATAGTTTTTGATGTTCTATCGAATGGAGGGTTCAAATCCCTATGACTTACGGTTCCTGAGATATGGCTCCTTAAATCTCCCGAAATCACAACTTTTTTTTTTTGGCCAATATATAGGGAACGGTAAGAGTGACGCGAGAAATTCCATTACTTTCTCAGATAGTTTTTGATGTTCTATCGAATGGAGGGTTCAAATCCCTATGACTTACGGTTCCTGAGATATGGCTCCTTAAATCTCCCGAAATCACAACTTTTTTTTTTGGCCAATATATAGGGAACGGTAAGAGTGACGCGAGAAATTCCATTACTTTCTCAGATAGCTTTTGATGCTCTATTGAATGGAGGGTTCAAATCCCTATGACTTACGGTTCCTGAGATATGGCTCCTTAAATCTCCCGAAATCACAACTTTTTTTTTTTGGCCAATATATAGGGAACGGTAAGAGTGACGCGAGAAATTCCATTACTTTCTCAAATAGTTTTTGATGTTCTATCGAATGGAGGGTTCAAATCCCTATGACTTACGGTTCCTGAGATATGGCTCCTTAAATCTCCCGAAATCCGAACTTTTTTTTTTGGCCAATATATAGGGAACGGTAAGAGTGACGCGAGAAATTCCATTACTTTCTCAGATAGTTTTTGATGCTCTATCGAATGGAGGGTTCAAATCCCTATGACTTACGGTTCCTGAGATATGGCTCCTTAAATCTCCCGAAATCCGAACTTTTTTTTTTTGGCCAATATATAGGGAACGGTAAGAGTGACGCGAGAAATTCCATTACTTTCTCAGATAGCTTTTGATGCTCTATTGAATGGAGGGTTCAAATCCCTATGACTTACGGTTCCTGAGATATGGCTCCTTAAATCTCCCGAAATCACAACTTTTTTTTTTTTGGCCAATATATAGGGAACGGTAAGTGTGACGCGAGAAATTCCATTACTTTCTCAGATAGTTTTTGATGTTCTATCGAATGGAGGGTTCAAATCCCTATGACTTACGGTTCCTGAGATATGGCTCCTTAAATCTCCCGAAATCCGAACTTTTTTTTTTTGGCCAATATATAGGGAACGGTAAGAGTGACGCGAGAAATTCCATTACTTTCTCAGATAGCTTTTGATGCTCTATTGAATGGAGGGTTCAAATCCCTATGACTTACGGTTCCTGAGATATGGCTCCTTAAATCTCCCGAAATCCAAACTTTTTTTGGCCAATATATAGGGAACGGTAAGAGTGACGCGAGAAATTCCATTACTTTCTCAGATAGTTTTTGATGCTCTATCGAATGGAGGGTTCAAATCCCTATGACTTACGGTTCCTGAGATATGGCTCCTTAAATCTCCCGAAATCCGAACTTTTTTTTTTTGGCCAATATATAGGGAACGGTAAGAGTGACGCGAGAAATTCCATTACTTTCTCAGATAGCTTTTGATGCTCTATTGAATGGAGGGTTCAAATCCCTATGACTTACGGTTCCTGAGATATGGCTCCTTAAATCTCCCGAAATCACAACTTTTTTTTTTTTGGCCAATATATAGGGAACGGTAAGAGTGACGCGAGAAATTCCATTACTTTCTCAGATAGTTTTTGATGCTCTATCGAATGGAGGGTTCAAATCCCTATGACTTACGGTTCCTGAGATATGGCTCCTTAAATCTCCCGAAATCCGAACTTTTTTTTTTTGGCCAATATATAGGGAACGGTAAGAGTGACGCGAGAAATTCCATTACTTTCTCAGATAGCTTTTGATGCTCTATTGAATGGAGGGTTCAAATCCCTATGACTTACGGTTCCTGAGATATGGCTCCTTAAATCTCCCGAAATCACAACTTTTTTTTTTTTGGCCAATATATAGGGAACGGTAAGAGTGACGCGAGAAATTCCATTACTTTCTCAGATAGTTTTTGATGCTCTATCGAATGGAGGGTTCAAATCCCTATGACTTACGGTTCCTGAGATATGGCTCCTTAAATCTCCCGAAATCCGAACTTTTTTTTTTTTGGCCAATATATAGGGAACGCTAAGAGTGACGCGAGAAATTCCATTACTTTCTCAGATAGCTTTTGATGCTCTATTGAATGGAGGGTTCAAATCCCTATGACTTACGGTTCCTGAGATATGGCTCCTTAAATCTCCCGAAATCCAAACTTTTTTTGGCCAATATATAGGGAACGGTAAAAGTGACGCGAGAAATTCCATTACTTTCTCAGATAGCTTTTGATGCTCTATCGAATGGAGGGTTCAAATCCCTATGACTTACGGTTCCTGAGATATGGCTCCTTAAATCTCCCGAAATCCAAACTTTTTTTGGCCAATATATAGGGAATGGTAAGAGTGACGCGAGAAATTCCATTACTTTCTCAGATAGTTTTTGATGCTCTATCGAATGGAGGGTTCAAATCCCTATGACTTACGGTTCCTGAGATATGGCTCCTTAAATCTCCCGAAATCCGAACTTTTTTTTTTTGGCCAATATATAGGGAACGGTAAGAGTGACGCGAGAAATTCCATTACTTTCTCAGATAGTTTTTGATGCTCTATCGAATGGAGGGTTCAAATCCCTATGACTTACGGTTCCTGAGATATGGCTCCTTAAATCTCCCGAAATCCAAACTTTTTTTTTTTGGCCAATATATAGGGAACGGTAAGAGTGACGCGAGAAATTCCATTACTTTCTCAGATAGTTTTTGATGCTCTATCGAATGGAGGGTTCAAATCCCTATGACTTACGGTTCCTGAGATATGGCTCCTTAAATCTCCCGAAATCCAAACTTTTTTTTTTTGGCCAATATATAGGGAACGGTAAGAGTGACGCGAGAAATTCCATTACTTTCTCAGATAGTTTTTGATGCTCTATCGAATGGAGGGTTCAAATCCCTATGACTTACGGTTCCTGAGATATGGCTCCTTAAATCTCCCGAAATCCGAACTTTTTTTTTTTGGCCAATATATAGGGAACGGTAAGAGTGACGCGAGAAATTCCATTACTTTCTCAGATAGTTTTTGATGCTCTATCGAATGGAGGGTTCAAATCCCTATGACTTACGGTTCCTGAGATATGGCTCCTTAAATCTCCCGAAATCCGAACTTTTTTTTTTTGGCCAATATATAGGGAACGGTAAGAGTGACGCGAGAAATTCCATTACTTTCTCAGATAGCTTTTGATGCTCTATCGAATGGAGGGTTCAAATCCCTATGACTTACGGTTCCTGAGATATGGCTCCTTAAATCTCCCGAAATCCAAACTTTTTTTGGCCAATATATAGGGAACGGTAAAAGTGACGCGAGAAATTCCATTACTTTCTCAGATAGCTTTTGATGCTCTATCGAATGGAGGGTTCAAATCCCTATGACTTACGGTTCCTGAGATATGGCTCCTTAAATCTCCCGAAATCCGAACTTTTTTTTTTGGCCAATATATAGGGAACGGTAAGAGTGACGCGAGAAATTCCATTACTTTCTCAGATAGTTTTTGATGTTCTATCGAATGGAGGGTTCAAATCCCTATGACTTACGGTTCCTGAGATATGGCTCCTTAAATCTCCCGAAATCACAACTTTTTTTTTTTTGGCCAATATATAGGGAACGGTAAGAGTGACGCGAGAAATTCCATTACTTTCTCAGATAGTTTTTGATGTTCTATCGAATGGAGGGTTCAAATCCCTATGACTTACGGTTCCTGAGATATGGCTCCTTAAATCTCCCGAAATCCGAACTTTTTTTTTTTGGCCAATATATAGGGAACGGTAAGAGTGACGCGAGAAATTCCATTACTTTCTCAGATAGCTTTTGATGCTCTATTGAATGGAGGGTTCAAATCCCTATGACTTACGGTTCCTGAGATATGGCTCCTTAAATCTCCCGAAATCACAACTTTTTTTTTTTTTGGCCAATATATAGGGAACGGTAAGAGTGACGCGAGAAATTCCATTACTTTCTCAGATAGTTTTTGATGTTCTATCGAATGGAGGGTTCAAATCCCTATGACTTACGGTTCCTGAGATATGGCTCCTTAAATCTCCCGAAATCCGAACTTTTTTTTTGGCCAATATATAGGGAACGGTAAGAGTGACGCGAGAAATTCCATTACTTTCTCAGATAGTTTTTGATGCTCTATCGAATGGAGGGTTCAAATCCCTATGACTTACGGTTCCTGAGATATGGCTCCTTAAATCTCCCGAAATCCGAACTTTTTTTTTTTGGCCAATATATAGGGAACGGTAAGAGTGACGCGAGAAATTCCATTACTTTCTCAGATAGCTTTTGATGCTCTATTGAATGGAGGGTTCAAATCCCTATGACTTACGGTTCCTGAGATATGGCTCCTTAAATCTCCCGAAATCACAACTTTTTTTTTTTGGCCAATATATAGGGAACGGTAAGAGTGACGCGAGAAATTCCATTACTTTCTCAGATAGTTTTTGATGTTCTATCGAATGGAGGGTTCAAATCCCTATGACTTACGGTTCCTGAGATATGGCTCCTTAAATCTCCCGAAATCCGAACTTTTTTTTTTTGGCCAATATATAGGGAACGGTAAGAGTGACGCGAGAAATTCCATTACTTTCTCAGATAGCTTTTGATGCTCTATTGAATGGAGGGTTCAAATCCCTATGACTTACGGTTCCTGAGATATGGCTCCTTAAATCTCCCGAAATCACAACTTTTTTTTTTTGGCCAATATATAGGGAACGGTAAGAGTGACGCGAGAAATTCCATTACTTTCTCAGATAGTTTTTGATGCTCTATCGAATGGAGGGTTCAAATCCCTATGACTTACGGTTCCTGAGATATGGCTCCTTAAATCTCCCGAAATCCGAACTTTTTTTTTTTGGCCAATATATAGGGAACGGTAAGAGTGACGCGAGAAATTCCATTACTTTCTCAGATAGCTTTTGATGCTCTATTGAATGGAGGGTTCAAATCCCTATGACTTACGGTTCCTGAGATATGGCTCCTTAAATCTCCCGAAATCACAACTTTTTTTTTTTTGGCCAATATATAGGGAACGGTAAGAGTGACGCGAGAAATTCCATTACTTTCTCAGATAGTTTTTGATGCTCTATCGAATGGAGGGTTCAAATCCCTATGACTTACGGTTCCTGAGATATGGCTCCTTAAATCTCCCGAAATCCGAACTTTTTTTTTTTGGCCAATATATAGGGAACGGTAAGAGTGACGCGAGAAATTCCATTACTTTCTCAGATAGCTTTTGATGCTCTATTGAATGGAGGGTTCAAATCCCTATGACTTACGGTTCCTGAGATATGGCTCCTTAAATCTCCCGAAATCACAACTTTTTTTTTTTTTTGGCCAATATATAGGGAACGGTAAGAGTGACGCGAGAAATTCCATTACTTTCTCAGATAGTTTTTGATGCTCTATCGAATGGAGGGTTCAAATCCCTATGACTTACGGTTCCTGAGATATGGCTCCTTAAATCTCCCGAAATCCGAACTTTTTTTTTTTTTGGCCAATATATAGGGAACGGCAAGAGTGACGCGAGAAATTCCATTACTTTCTCAGATAGCTTTTGATGCTCTATTGAATGGAGGGTTCAAATCCCTATGACTTACGGTTCCTGAGATATGGCTCCTTAAATCTCCCGAAATCCAAACTTTTTTTGGCCAATATATAGGGAACGGTAAAAGTGACGCGAGAAATTCCATTACTTTCTCAGATAGCTTTTGATGCTCTATCGAATGGAGGGTTCAAATCCCTATGACTTACGGTTCCTGAGATATGGCTCCTTAAATCTCCCGAAATCCAAACTTTTTTTTTTTTGGCCAATATATAGGGAACGGTAAGAGTGACGCGAGAAATTCCATTACTTTCTCAGATAGTTTTTGATGCTCTATCGAATGGAGGGTTCAAATCCCTATGACTTACGGTTCCTGAGATATGGCTCCTTAAATCTCCCGAAATCCGAACTTTTTTTTTTGGCCAATATATAGGGAACGGTAAGAGTGACGCGAGAAATTCCATTACTTTCTCAGATAGTTTTTGATGCTCTATCGAATGGAGGGTTCAAATCCCTATGACTTACGGTTCCTGAGATATGGCTCCTTAAATCTCCCGAAATCCAAACTTTTTTTTTTTGGCCAATATATAGGGAACGGTAAGAGTGACGCGAGAAATTCCATTACTTTCTCAGATAGTTTTTGATGCTCTATCGAATGGAGGGTTCAAATCCCTATGACTTACGGTTCCTGAGATATGGCTCCTTAAATCTCCCGAAATCCAAACTTTTTTTTTTGGCCAATATATAGGGAACGGAAAGAGTGACGCGAGAAATTCCATTACTTTCTCAGATAGTTTTTGATGCTCTATCGAATGGAGGGTTCAAATCCCTATGACTTACGGTTCCTGAGATATGGCTCCTTAAATCTCCCGAAATCCGAACTTTTTTTTTTTTGGCCAATATATAGGGAACGGTAAGAGTGACGCGAGAAATTCCATTACTTTCTCAGATAGTTTTTGATGCTCTATCGAATGGAGGGTTCAAATCCCTATGACTTACGGTTCCTGAGATATGGCTCCTTAAATCTCCCGAAATCCGAACTTTTTTTTTTGGCCAATATATAGGGAACGGTAAGAGTGACGCGAGAAATTCCATTACTTTCTCAGATAGCTTTTGATGCTCTATCGAATGGAGGGTTCAAATCCCTATGACTTACGGTTCCTGAGATATGGCTCCTTAAATCTCCCGAAATCCAAACTTTTTTTGGCCAATATATAGGGAACGGTAAAAGTGACGCGAGAAATTCCATTACTTTCTCAGATAGCTTTTGATGCTCTATCGAATGGAGTTTTCAAATCCCTATGACTTACGGTTCCTGAGATATGGCTCCTTAAATCTCCCAAAATCCGAACTTTTTTTTTTGGCCAATATATAGGGAACGGTAAGAGTGACGCGAGAAATTCCATTACTTTCTCAGATAGTTTTTGATGTTCTATCGAATGGAGGGTTCAAATCCCTATGACTTACGGTTCCTGAGATATGGCTCCTTAAATCTCCCGAAATCACAACTTTTTTTTTTTGGCCAATATATAGGGAACGGTAAGAGTGACGCGAGAAATTCCATTACTTTCTCAGATAGTTTTTGATGTTCTATCGAATGGAGGGTTCAAATCCCAATGACTTACGGTTCCTGAGATATGGCTCCTTAAATCTCCCGAAATCCGAACTTTTTTTTTTTTGGCCAATATATAGGGAACGGTAAGAGTGACGCGAGAAATTCCATTACTTTCTCAGATAGTTTTTGATGTTCTATCGAATGGAGGGTTCAAATCCCTATGACTTACGGTTCCTGAGATATGGCTCCTTAAATCTCCCGAAATCCGAACTTTTTTTTTTTTTGGCCAATATATAGGGAACGGTAAGAGTGACGCGAGAAATTCCATTACTTTCTCAGATAGTTTTTGATGTTCTATCGAATGGAGGGTTCAAATCCCTATGACTTACGGTTCCTGAGATATGGCTCCTTAAATCTCCCGAAATCCAAACTTTTTTTTTTGGCCAATATACAGGGAACGGTAAGAGTGACGCGAGAAATTCCATTACTTTCTCAGATAGTTTTTGATGTTCTATCGAATGGAGGGTTCAAATCCCTATGACTTACGGTTCCTGAGATATGGCTCCTTAAATCTCCCGAAATCCGAACTTTTTTTTTTTGGCCAATATATAGGGAACGGTAAGAGTGACGCGAGAAATTCCATTACTTTCTCAGATAGTTTTTGATGTTCTATCGAATGGAGGGTTCAAATCCCTATGACTTACGGTTCCTGAGATATGGCTCCTTAAATCTCCCGAAATCCGAACTTTTTTTTTTTTGGCCAATATATAGGGAACGGTAAGAGTGACGCGAGAAATTCCATTACTTTCTCAGATAGTTTTTGATGCTCTATCGAATGGAGGGTTCAAATCCCTATGACTTACGGTTCCTGAGATATGGCTCCTTAAATCTCCCGAAATCCGAACTTTTTTTTTTTGGCCAATATATAGGGAACGGTAAGAGTGACGCGAGAAATTCCATTACTTTCTCAGATAGCTTTTGATGCTCTATTGAATGGAGGGTTCAAATCCCTATGACTTACGGTTCCTGAGATATGGCTCCTTAAATCTCCCGAAATCACAACTTTTTTTTTTTGGCCAATATATAGGGAACGGTAAGAGTGACGCGAGAAATTCCATTACTTTCTCAGATAGTTTTTGATGCTCTATCGAATGGAGGGTTCAAATCCCTATGACTTACGGTTCCTGAGATATGGCTCCTTAAATCTCCCGAAATCACAACTTTTTTTTTTTTTTGGCCAATATATAGGGAACGGTAAGAGTGACGCGAGAAATTCCATTACTTTCTCAGATAGTTTTTGATGCTCTATCGAATGGAGGGTTCAAATCCCTATGACTTACGGTTCCTGAGATATGGCTCCTTAAATCTCCCGAAATCCGAACTTTTTTTTTTTTGGCCAATATATAGGGAACGGTAAGAGTGACGCGAGAAATTCCATTACTTTCTCAGATAGTTTTTGATGCTCTATCGAATGGAGGGTTCAAATCCCTATGACTTACGGTTCCTGAGATATGGCTCCTTAAATCTCCCGAAATCCAAACTTTTTTTTTTTGGCCAATATATAGGGAACGGTAAGAGTGACGCGAGAAATTCCATTACTTTCTCAGATAGTTTTTGATGCTCTATCGAATGGAGGGTTCAAATCCCTATGACTTACGGTTCCTGAGATATGGCTCCTTAAATCTCCCGAAATCCGAACTTTTTTTTTTTTGGCCAATATATAGGGAACGGTAAGAGTGACGCGAGAAATTCCATTACTTTCTCAGATAGTTTTTGATGCTCTATCGAATGGAGGGTTCAAATCCCTATGACTTACGGTTCCTGAGATATGGCTCCTTAAATCTCCCGAAATCCGAACTTTTTTTTTTTTTGGCCAATATATAGGGAACGGTAAGAGTGACGCGAGAAATTCCATTACTTTCTCAGATAGCTTTTGATGCTCTATTGAATGGAGGGTTCAAATCCCTATGACTTACGGTTCCTGAGATATGGCTCCTTAAATCTCCCGAAATCACAACTTTTTTTTTTTGGCCAATATATAGGGAACGGTAAGAGTGACGCGAGAAATTCCATTACTTTCTCAGATAGTTTTTGATGCTCTATCGAATGGAGGGTTCAAATCCCTATGACTTACGGTTCCTGAGATATGGCTCCTTAAATCTCCCGAAATCACAACTTTTTTTTTTTTTTGGCCAATATATAGGGAACGGTAAGAGTGACGCGAGAAATTCCATTACTTTCTCAGATAGTTTTTGATGCTCTATCGAATGGAGGGTTCAAATCCCTATGACTTACGGTTCCTGAGATATGGCTCCTTAAATCTCCCGAAATCCGAACTTTTTTTTTTTTGGCCAATATATAGGGAACGGTAAGAGTGACGCGAGAAATTCCATTACTTTCTCAGATAGCTTTTGATGCTCTATTGAATGGAGGGTTCAAATCCCTATGACTTACGGTTCCTGAGATATGGCTCCTTAAATCTCCCGAAATCACAACTTTTTTTTTTTGGCCAATATATAGGGAACGGTAAGAGTGACGCGAGAAATTCCATTACTTTCTCAGATAGTTTTTGATGCTCTATCGAATGGAGGGTTCAAATCCCTATGACTTACGGTTCCTGAGATATGGCTCCTTAAATCTCCCGAAATCACAACTTTTTTTTTTTTTTGGCCAATATATAGGGAACGGTAAGAGTGACGCGAGAAATTCGATTACTTTCTCAGATAGTTTTTGATGCTCTATCGAATGGAGGGTTCAAATCCCTATGACTTACGGTTCCTGAGATATGGCTCCTTAAATCTCCCGAAATCCGAACTTTTTTTTTTTTGGCCAATATATAGGGAACGGTAAGAGTGACGCGAGAAATTCCATTACTTTCTCAGATAGTTTTTGATGCTCTATCGAATGGAGGGTTCAAATCCCTATGACTTACGGTTCCTGAGATATGGCTCCTTAAATCTCCCGAAATCACAACTTTTTTTTTTTTGGCCAATATATAGGGAACGGTAAGAGTGACGCGAGAAATTCCATTACTTTCTCAGATAGTTTTTGATGTTCTATCGAATGGAGGGTTCAAATCCCTATGACTTACGGTTCCTGAGATATGGCTCCTTAAATCTCCCGAAATCCGAACTTTTTTTTTTTTTTGGCCAATATATATGGAACGGTAAGAGTGACGCGAGAAATTCCATTACTTTCTCAGATAGTTTTTGATGTTCTATCGAATGGAGGGTTCAAATCCCTATGACTTACGGTTCCTGAGATATGGCTCCTTAAATCTCCCGAAATCCAAACTTTTTTTTTGGCCAATATACAGGGAACGGTAAGAGTGACGCGAGAAATTCCATTACTTTCTCAGATAGTTTTTGATGTTCTATCGAATGGAGGGTTCAAATCCCTATGACTTACGGTTCCTGAGATATGGCTCCTTAAATCTCCCGAAATCCGAACTTTTTTTTTTTTTTGGCCAATATATAGGGAACGGTAAGAGTGACGCGAGAAATTCCATTACTTTCTCAGATAGTTTTTGATGTTCTATCGAATGGAGGGTTCAAATCCCTATGACTTACGGTTCCTGAGATATGGCTCCTTAAAACTCCCGAAATCCAAACTTTTTTTGGCCAATATATAGGGAACGGTAAGAGTGACGCGAGAAATTCCATTACTTTCTCAGATAGTTTTTGATGTTCTATCGAATGGAGGGTTCAAATCCCTATGACTTACGGTTCCTGAGATATGGCTCCTTAAATCTCCCGAAATCCGAACTTTTTTTTTTTTTGGCCAATATATAGGGAACGGTAAGAGTGACGCGAGAAATTCCATTACTTTCTCAGATAGTTTTTGATGCTCTATCGAATGGAGGGTTCAAATCCCTATGACTTACGGTTCCTGAGATATGGCTCCTTAAAACTCCCGAAATCCAAACTTTTTTTGGCCAATATATAGGGAACGGTAAGAGTGACGCGAGAAATTCCATTACTTTCTCAGATAGTTTTTGATGTTCTATCGAATGGAGGGTTCAAATCCCTATGACTTACGGTTCCTGAGATATGGCTCCTTAAAACTCCCGAAATCCAAACTTTTTTTGGCCAATATATAGGGAACGGTAAGAGTGACGCGAGAAATTCCATTACTTTCTCAGATAGTTTTTGATGTTCTATCGAATGGAGGGTTCAAATCCCTATGACTTACGGTTCCTGAGATATGGCTCCTTAAATCTCCCGAAATCCAAACTTTTTTTGGCCAATATATAGGGAACGGTAAGAGTGACACGAAAAATTCCATTACTTTCTCAGATAGCTTTTGATGCTCTATTGAATGAAGGGTTCAAAGCTTTAAAAAAAAAAAAAAAAAAAAAACCGCAAATAACACACGGTTGGTCAATTCCTGCTTCACGAGGGAAAAAATATTAAATCTTTAGTTTTACGTCCCACGAGTATGCCGGCTAGGCTAAAGGAGACGGTGATGATGAGAAATGAATGAAAGGGTGGAATTGAAGAAAGTGGGAGGAAACGGGAGAACCCCGAGAAAACCCACGTACACGGTGTTTGTCCACCACAAAGTTCACTTGGCGCGAGCTGAGATCGAACCATGGAGCACGAGGGAGTCAAGTCACATTATCAAAGCTATGAAAAGAAGATACAGTCATGAAGTTTAGATAGAACACATAACTAAGTGGAAAAGTTTACACTATCTTTTCCTTATAAAAACTTATTTACGATACCTGGACATGACTCTTTTAAGCCCTGAAAGGAGCTTCAGATCTTAAAGATGAAGTAGGCCTATATATTAAAAAAAAAAGAAAGATTTCCTCGTGCACTTAAAATGATGTTTCCTTCATTATTAGAGCTTATCTATGTCTTAACTTCTGCTATATCTTACAGAAAGTCGTCGTTGAACACGAAATAATAATAATAATAATAATAATAATAATAATAATAATAATAATAATAATAATAATAATAATAATAATAATAATAATAATAATAATAATAAAGCTCTTGGACATTCATATAATCTTACGTTCTGGCAACCCCGTACCCTTATTCAACTCTGTCTACTCTTAATAAGAAGGTAACTATGAATTTGGCGGCGAACACACTCTCTCGAAGCAGCAGTTCAACAACCATGGGTTGGCATTGGATTCTTTAGAGAATCGGGTACGTTGCTACTGTTTAAGAAGCACTCCACTTTTCGAAATTGTAAAAGCACTTAACAACACAATATTCATTGCTACAAATTATAATTATGCCCTTACTTTTCATAACAAAGCATACTTCGAAATATTCAACAAAGATGTAATTACATATCTCTCAACTAGCCATGCTATAAATTAGATGTTCCCAGTTGATGTATCGTACATGTCCGTGGGATATGTCGCGACATTTTATGATTGAAGACCTGAATTGCATAACATCCGAAGTCCACTCTGTTTCTTCGTATTTTGCGTTTTTTGTTTTTTATGTTAGCATATATGTTTTAAGGGTTATTCACTTGCATAATACGTAAATCCAAATCAAAACTTTAAAAAATACCAAAAAAAAAAAAAAAATCAGCTAAGCAGAATAGCATAACAAGTATAATTTTCTTGGCTTTCTTCTAAAATCACAAAAGTACTCCGGTCGACTTGGGATGTTCTGCAATTCGGGTCTTCAATTTAAAAATAAATTTAAATTATCAGTTGTAAACTTTATAAGTTACATTTTATTTTTAACGTGAATCCGTTAATAATAAGTTAAATCAATTTTTAGACCAATCAAAGGCAGTATCGATGCTCAATTTCATTTTCCATAATTGAATAATTTGGGTCTTATAGTATTATAATAAAAATCTAATAAGTGTGCTGCCAATTAAAATTGATTGGGAACTTCTCTCATAAATAATCTCCAGTGCTACATGACAACCATTTTTATCTTCTGTCACCAGAATATCAGTACAAGGACGAGGAAATTCTTTTTTAAAAAATTCAATAAGACAGGCACAATATACAATCACAATTCGTTTATGCTATAAGGTTGGGAGCCTTCCCCGCTGGTCTAGTGGCTAGCGTGTACCAACATTATCCCAGATTCGATTTCTGATGGAAGATCACAAAATATAATTTCACACTTTTTCACTTTCATTAATTATCCATCTCCTTAAGCCTAAAGAGTATTAACATGTGACGTTAAACTATAATAATGATACGTAGTAATAATAATAATAATAATAATAATAATAATAATAATAATAATAATAATAATAATAATAATAATAATAATAATAATGTACGGTATCTATTCTTTTCGATATACAAAAAAATTGTGTCTCCCACGGTTTCGCTGTCCCTCTACTTGTTCTACTCAAAAATTAAAGCTGACGTCGCCATTGATTAAGAGAATTCTAACTGCCTGTTCCATTTGATTGGTGGGGACCGCGGTGGCTCAATGACAGCCCTCCCAGTTGGTCTAGTGGCAAGCACGTGAGCCTGTGGTGCACGGGGTCACGGGTTCGATTTCCGGTGGGAGAGCTTTGTGATTTTAACTGTCCTCGATTTTTCTGAGTTCGTATCCCTGTCGTTCTAGGAAAAGCCAGTTAAACGAGTAAAGCATATAAAGCAAATTCAGTATAGTTAGGTCAAGTAAGGCACGTTCGGTAATTCAGTTAACTTTGAAAAAAGTGGCAGAGCGTTCACGTCTGGTGCTTGGGGTCCCTGGTTCGATCCCAGCTCGCGTCAAGTGAACTGTAGTGGACAAACACCGTGTGCATGGTTTTTCTCGGGTCTCCCGTTTCCTCCCACTTTCTTCATTCCACTATTCCATCCATTTCTCACTAACACCATCTTCTTTAGACTAGTCGCCATAATCGTAGGACGTAAAACTGAAAGATTTCATTTCCTTTCAACTAAAACATTATTTTTATTTACTATTTTACACAATTAATTGAATGAATCAGTGTTTAGCGTCCACTGTAGCAACGGGGCTAGATGAGACAGAGATCTACAGCACATGAGCTGGCACCAGGTCGAACCTGGGTCTCCTGCACTGAAAATGTGTATACTAACCAGGTAACCATATAGCCATAAGAGAGGTTGTTCTGCACATTGGCGTCTCTGGCATGTAAAATTTTGGGGGGGGGACATCAAAGGAAATGATCGAACTGCTAGTGAGTATCTAAATAAATTAAATTAAAATAAAATATTGAATATTTCGTATTTCAAAATATTGGGGGGACGCGTCCCCCCCGTCCCACCGCCAGAGACACCCATGGTCTGCAAAATGTAAATTAATATTAAAACTAATAATTTTATAAAATGGAAAGCAAGATTAACTGAACATTGTTTATAACTAGATTACTTTGAAAATATTTACACCGTTAATGACTATAACATACAACATATACAACAACAACAACAACAACAACAACTACTACTACTACTACTACTACTACTACTACTACTACTACTACTACTACTACTACTACTACTACTAATAATAATAATAATAATAATAATAATAATAATAATAATAATAATAATAATAATAATGTAATAACAATCCCCACTTATAGCTAATATTATGGAAGAATAGATTGGAGAGATAGCTAAATATAGTCTATAAATTGTTTCAGGTGTAGTATCGTACATAGCAGATCATACTGTGATAATATAGTGCAATCCGCACTTCTCTTGTCGTCAATTTTTCTTGCTAGATGGCAGTAGTTGGAGTGCATAATCAAGATGGCGAGCTGCGAAGTTTAAATGGCATGTGAGAGAAGTAAACAAATACAAAAAATAAAAATGTTGATGCGAATAATATCATGGAGTATTTATTAGCAGAATATAACTTTGAAAATTAAACAAAGTAAGTAAATTGAATCAGCAATATATATATTTTAATGACACTACTTTCACACTTAAGTAGTTTTTCACAATAATGTGAAACGTGACATGTTCTTCGATATGTATGTTAAAATTCGTTTCTTAATAGGAAAAATAACGTACAGTATGCAGTAACTAGGAGTAAGTAATTTTAGGTATTTCAATATTACCATGAACTGCGAAAATAATTGTAGAAACCCTGCAACCGAGTGAAGTGTGATAGGTGTACCATACACTTTGCACTTACACTCGTGTTATTTGTACTTATTGACTAGTTGCGATGACAATCATGTTATGAAAGGTCACTCTTTTTACCAAGAACCCCGTCAAAATAAGATTCTTTTCGTGTATATAATTTTTTATAATAATAGCTGTGTCATAGGCATTGTTAAATTAGGCCAAGATTCATTATTTGCCTTACTTCCGTAGTTGGCATCTGTGCATAAATTGATAAAAAGTAGGGTAATAGTTAAGAACAGCTACTTCTCATCTCCCGTGCACGAGGATACATCTTACTGTTGCACTACCTAAACACCCTAAGTACAAGGGCAAGAACTCAGTTTATTACCTACTTTTTAACATCCTAGATAGTCATTGAATAATTCCTGAAAGTATGGCGTTTCTCGTCCTTCCCTAAATGGGAAGTACGGCTCCTTAATTATAACCAAAAGTAGAGCCAGTTTTACATTCCTTGTTCCAGTTAGTGAGCTTAAGCAGATACAATCAATGGCACTGCTTTCATATATGAGTGCATAAGGAAATTATAAACAAATCTTCTTGTATGCACTAACTCACTCCGCTTACGCACCTACGGATGCTACTGTGTGTGTTCTCTGCTTTGCCCTTACGTTACATGGGTTAGATACAATATTGTGTTGTAAAGAAAGTAAATTTTGTACGTACATTTAAAGCTGTATTCTTACTTCAAATACCGGGTAGTAATAGTATACATGAGAACACCCTGTCTTCCGTGCGCGAGGATACTTCATATTATATATCTATACGTTACCAAATTAAATCACTGCGTTGTCTTCATTATATGTGCTTAACATTCTATTTTTACTTTCTAGAATAAATTTTGTTGATTTCCATTCGAAAAATGTTAAATATTTTTAAATTTATATCATGATGCAGACCAAAATCCTTGTTGCATATAATGTAATGCGCTATAGCATATAAAGTACAAGGGCAAATAGGTACGTTCTTTTTTATTTTCGTATCAGTGGATAAGTAAATGAAAGTGGGTTTGTTACCCCCTTTCTAAGTTCGTAGATACTCAATGAATAATCCCTAAAAGTATGAGCGTCCAGCTTCTTCTGGAACTCAGACGGTCTTACGTATACTATATCCAAATACCGTTTGAGCATTCATGTTCTGTTGTACACATTTGATATGAAACAATTGAATTCTCTTGTCGCGCAAATAGAACTCATGAAGACCCATCGTGGGGCACTTTGCACTTGATACTCTCTTATATTTTGATTTCTAGAAAGGAGGAAGTAAGACAATTTTGTAGAATAACAAAGAGGTGGGTAATTCTGTATAATTAATGTAGAATAGAAATAAAATTCCCTGTTACACTCAGGATTTAGGCGCCAGCTGTTTTGACTGAAAATTTCTTCAATTTCCTTCAAAACATACCAAGGAAATATTAGAGAAGCACCTCAAGTCAGGAGCCAGATATGAAAGAAAGTAGCCTTATTAACCCTTTCTGATTCACTCGTGCAGACGGTTCTGTCAAATACAAAATTTATAGGTAAAATACGATGTGAAACATACTTAGTGGAGGAATGAAAGTGTAAATATAAAAAATTACTGTCAGTATACAGCATATTGAAATGAATTTTGAGTAAAAGTACGTATTGTATGTGTACTCTTCCATTATGCTCGTTTATGGGTATACTCCCCATCGGTGGTGGGCATGCTCCCTACGGATACACTCCCTCGCTACTGCTCGAACTCCCGGCTGCGCTCCTGCTCTGACAGGGTTAGATAACATTCGTGCTTTTTAGTGGCCACCTAGCACAAGTTGGTTCATGTTTTACGCACTATCGTTTTTATGTCATACGTTCACACTGTATTTATACTGAGCCCACCTGAAGTCAATCTGCAAGTAGTAATGGAGCTCCTCATTTAGTGCATGCACTGCTAAAAGAAATACAAAGCTCTAACCTACCTGAAAATGTAAGAAATGGGTCAAAATTCGGTACAACCGTCTATTCGAGTAATGCCACCCTTTCTGCACAAATGTTCTATCTGTACCACAAAGTTTTATTTTGTGTGTTCGTCCGTCCAGAGGGTATAACGTAACAAAATGTATTTTCCATTCTGCGTTCAACGATTTAGGATGATGACATTCCTTCAAGTTTGGGGTTGAACTATTTTGAGGTAGCGTAGAAACAATTCTGTCTTTGCTGTGCAAAAGTGGATGGAAAAGGAAGTTTACTAAGTGTTGTTTATCGGTGGTTATTTCCAACAGTTCATTCACATGCATTTAAAAATTGATATTGTACAGGGTGGTCCGAAAGTAGGTATACAACCCGGTACTGATCAGCTTATTGCTTTTTGTATAATCTCTTATTGTTATCCATCAGATAGACTTAGCTTCTTTATTATTTGTTCTTAAAGACTTTTTACTTATGTTTTAAGCTCAGAACAGCCGTGGCAAATAAACCCACAAGCTAGAATGTTGCATTTAATCAATGCAAGGTTGTATACCTACTTTTGGGCAACCCTGTAGTATTTACCCTTCCTCTTTCGCAATTTTCCTCTGAGATATACGGATAACTTAGAAGAAAAATGAGAACAAACTAAAACTAGTTCACTACCGAGGAGTCTTAATGGATATTTCTAAGTTGACATTGGAAAAATGGAAATCACAGACTTCAAAAATCTACAAACAACACAATAAAAAATCTCAGTGAAGTGGATTTCGTTCCCATTGTGTTCTAAACTCTCCTATGAATAGCGAAAAGTTGCTAACAAGTAGGATTTCAAGATAGTGTTTAACCCTCCGATAAAATTAAGTAACTTTATAAAATACTAAAATTATTATATGCACCGTCTTAATTTCTCAGGACCTTATTTAGTAATTTCTCAATGCCAGCTACAGACTAAAAGGAACATAATAACAAGGATTAAGGAACATTGAGTGCACTAAACTATTTCAACGATCTCTGGTGCCTTCGTCAGTAGCTCTGGAAAAGTTTCATGGAAGTGTCTTTTTTCTTTCCAGTATGTCATTTTGTACTTTTCAATCCTTAATATAAATTCCTTGTACTCTAAAACAACTCTTCTTTTACCCGATCGAAATACTTATCAGAAGCATTTGTAGTGTTACTGTTGTGGTTATAGACTCATAAGATTACATGATTTTTCAGCTTACCACGCATTTGAAATTCCTATTAAGTAATAGCTACTTATCGAGAGGTTGGTGAAATAGTTTAGTGTAATTAAGTTGTAAGTTGATATATTTTGTACAAATTACATAAATATGCGTCTCTCTAAAACAAGATACGAGCCTCTTAAGGTAAGATATTATAATTTTTATTATTAATGGATGACGTGGATTATGTTCATTAACATACTAAGATACTAATGTCAATTTGTATTCCTATTTTAGAATATTGTTTTTCTTAATTGAGCTTTTTGTCATTTTACTTGGTTCACTTCAGCTTTCGTCCTTGGAGTGGAGACGACTTTTTTTTTTTTCTCCCTATAAAGAGAAGGCTTTCCTCATATATTTACCATATCAAAACAGAGTTTGCCCAAATCGACCGAACCCACCTGAAAAAACCCACGTTGGTTTTTGAGATTTTTTATTAGTATATTATTTTTACAACCAATTTGTACCATATTGCTGTATTATTTACGAGATTTTAAACTTGTAATGGGAGAATACTTGCGTAGTCTCAGTATTTAATTAATATTAAGACTGTTCTAAGACCAGTATGCCGCGTGAATGAATTCTCACCTTGGTTTGGGATGATTAAAAAACAAATTAATGTATGGATTGTTTTTATATTTAAAATGACAAACCCAATTTTATATTTTAAAAATCAACCAAACAAAATATAATAATAAAACTTCGAGAACATAGCTACGTAGAATGTAGGAATTATTGATTTGAAGCACTCTTGTCACAAGCATAGAACTGGAAATGTTTCTTTACAAACATTTATTATGGCGAGGTGAACATAAATGGAAACACAGAAAGGGATCCCAAAATTCGAATTTAAAACCACACAAAAACGGTCTAGTCAATTTGGGGCATACAAAGTTAGTCCTTGAACTTTGGAAAATTTATCTGTATTTATTTTGGCACGGCGGATCGGTGACAGAGGAGATGTATTATTAAAATGATACGATATATGTGGAACTTATTATCAAAACGTCTCTTGTCCACTTTTTTTGAAAATCGAGATATAAATATACACGGAATCATTGAATAATTATTTACATCTTTGCGTTATTTCCCAGAACGCAGAGAAAAATGGATTTGAAATATGCACTTTAATTCAAAACGTCTCTTGTCCACTGCAAAATGGCGGACACCTTACAGCAGTAAAGTTTCGAAGCAAAACGTTCTATGTCCATTCCCACTTGAACACGATTTTTGCTGTTTTATTTCAAACTGTCTCTTGTTCATAGATTTTCCTCAGCAATTACTTGACACAAAAGTGCAGTAATTATTGCTTTCTAGAACATTTAATAGATATTTAAGTCCACAAAACTAGTTGGTTGGTACCCTTGGCTCAATCGAGATAATTGACAAAAGATTTGTGTGGTAACTTTATATTTTATGGTGATTGAGGTCATATCAGCCATATTGTTTCACTTATTTCTTAGTAAAATTGGTGCTTGAAGTTTGAAAGCACTTAGAAAAGTTATTTGTCAGACGTGTTCATTTTCATAGATATGAGTGGTAATCAAGAAGAAGAAAATAATTCCAAATTTTCATTATTTTGTATCAAATTGTCTCTTGTCCGATAGATTTGCTTTCAAAACGTCCCTTGTCCTTTTTTTTAGTTTCAAAATGTCTCTTGTCCAAATTAAATACCTTTATTATTCATTACTTGTATCTTGAATTTTGTTTATAACGTAAGGCAATAATGGTTTAAAGAATTTCTACATCAAATCTTACAATATTTAATAACCTTTTAAAATAATTATTAGTTTTTTTCGATTTGCAAAAATTTTTGTTGGATGGACAAGGGACGTTTTGATAATAAGCTCCACATATATAGTATTCAGTTCGACGCGAGAAACAGTAAACACGCGGCTGAGACAGATTCAAATTTCACAGTGTCATTTAAAAACTTAGTGTGATTTTGAATGTTCTTGGTACAGGGGCGGACCTTTGGTCTAGAAAAGTGTATAGTTGTATGTATTCATCTTATCGCAGGAATCAAAAGGAATATCGGGATAAAAGGAACTCAAAATTCAACTTCAGCATCATCACGTAAAACCAGCTAACACGATTTGCTTTCGTCACGTATTCGTAGCCTTTTCGCCCCGAGAAAATTTGCAAGAAATTTAACAGGTGACAATTGGTTTCACGTTGCAAAGTATGAAAAAGAAAACGAATAACCACAGCTCGTACCCACTCCTTGATAGTTTAAAAAAAAAAAAAAAGTAACAGGATTAATATGTTCGTTGATTCAGACCTAAGAACCGGTAGGGATAAGAGGGCGTGAATGTTCCGGTTTTTCATGGAACTGATGAGTTTATCTGCATCTGTTGTTACATATGGAAGAAACAGAATAATAAAGAATGTGCAGTTGTGTTTTGTAATTAATTAGCATGTTGAAGTTACAACATTTTTAATCATGGCGAATGGTAAGTTTAGATAAACATTTATTATGTGTAATGTTTTTATGTTCCAGAAGTAATAACCTATTTTATTATTGTTATTTGATTGATTGGTATGGAGCTTAATATTTCTTTCAGCACGTACGCTAAACGAGACGTGCTTAACGCGGAATCAGAACCACATAAACTCTTACTCAAAATCGAACCTAGGTTTTCCGCGCTTAAATTGCGTTCGCTACCCACAAAGCACGAGGAAGTTCTAACATATGTATACGATACAAATTGATAAGCTGGTAATAAGTAGTTGTTGAGTTAGAAATGTATATATGATATGATCTGTATTAGTTATTGCTTCAAAATGCACCTATTTTCACTAACTGAAATTGATCACGTAGGCAGGTTTCACTATATTATCAAACGAAAACATTTTTACTCTTTTTATCGTTCTTGAATTCAGTTTGGTTTTCAGCCATGGAAAGTTTGCGAATAACCCGGGTTCGACTCCTGGTGAAGGTTCATATGGTTCTAATTCCACGTTAAGCGCGTCTCACATATCTTAGGTGCTGAAACAGGTATTAAATTTCGAACCAATAAATCAAATAACACATACCCTAGGAAATATTTCTGCAATTTAAAAAGATTAAATGTAATAAATAATCTGTCTGATTTTACCATTTGCACTGTATGATTTAAATGTTCCAATTTCATCGTGCGAATTACCTATAAAACGCTATGGAATTCTATTTGCGCTGGTCTAGTAGTTAGCGCGCTTTTGTTGCACGTGGTCCTGGGTTCGATTCTCGGGTGGGGTACATTGAGGTTTGAACACATTATGGTAGTTCACGAGGAAATTAAATATTGACTAAAAGCAGGGAATTCGTGTTATTGTTCAGTTCAAAATATTTTGTCGTCCCGAATTCTGTCGGGGAATTTGGAGCTTAAAATATATAAAACGATAATCATGCCTGTTGTTTTGTATGGCTGCGAAACATGGTCGCTTACTCTGAGAGAAGAATGAAGGCTGGAAGTATTTGAGAACAAGTCCTAAGACGAATATTCGGACCAAGAGGAACGGGAATGGGGAATGGCGGAAACTTCATAACGAGGAACTGCATAATTTATATTGTTTACCAAAAGTTGTTACGGTCTTGAAGTCCAGGAGGCTCAGTGGGCAGGTCATGTAGCCAGAATGAAAGAAAGTAGGAATGCTTTGAAAGTTTTGACTGGAAATCCAATCGGAAAATAACCATTAGGGAGACCTGGGAGCAAATGGGAGGACAATATTAAGATGGATCTCGCAGAAATAGGAATACAATGTAGAAACTGGATCGAGTTGGTTAAGGATAGAAGTCAACGAAGAGCTTTTATGAACGCGGCATTAAACTTCCTTGTTCCATACGCCTAGGCCATAGAGCTAGTTAGTTATGGTAGTTTAGATTTCACCTTAAAATATAGGTTAACGTCTGATATATAGCCTGGGTACTGAAAATGGCCATAAATAAATATATTTTGAACACTAGAGAAGCATGGAATTCAATCACTAGAATAGAACAGGCAGCATTGTCACTATACCACGTGAAGGATAGTAAAATTGTACTTCGCATATCAACGAATTTCAGAGAGTACATATCTTGCGTGTTACTGTTTAGGTTGATGTTTGGAGTTAGTGTTCTACTGTGTCTCGTCTGTTTTCTCACTATGGAAAGTACTACTTTTTGAACGGTAGATGTACTCCTTAAAATATTATTTGGTACCTAACTTTCTATGCTTAGTTACTGCTTTTTTATTACAGGGCTCATAGCGAGTCACTTTTTAAACTAAAAGTTACTTTTTTTTTCAAGTTGGTCACTAAAAGTTACTTTTTTTTTTTCAAATTTGTCACTAAAAGTTACTTTTTTTGGGAGGTAAAGTGACTTTTTCGTGTGATTTATGTTCTGCATTGGAAGTTTTCTAAGAAAAATATAAAAATAAATGGAAAAAGGCAGAAAATTGTTACTCATTACTCTTCTGAAAGCTTCAGTACTTGCTGCTACATGTGAAACAGTCAGCTTTATTCTCACTTCAGCTTTTATTCTTTCTAAAGCACAGTGGATGGTTGGTAGATGCTTAAGCTCTCAAGGTGGGGTTGAGAACCCTTCTGTGTCTATTCTTTCTTCTATCATAATAGTCTTTTAGTTTTCTCTCGAAATAGTTAACGCTCCGCTCAAGGTTGTGTGTGTGTATTTGTGTGGTTCATCATGTTCATCTTGTGTTATGCTTCTTGTATGTTCTTCTTAAGAGTATGTGATGAATTTGAATATTTCACGGCTTTGAGAACTCTCAATGCTAAGTTACATATAATGTCTGAGATGAAGAAATTCGGAAATATGCCAAAACTGGTTCCACTTAGTCAGAAGCTTCTTACATCTGCTAAGTCTGCTTACCGTAACTACAAAGCATACTTCTTCTTCTTCACCTCAACGATAGGTTGGTGGGCAACATGGAAATTTTAAAACTTTTCTCTGGCTTGGGAGAGCTGTTTTATACTCTAATAAGGCCTCTTCGTAACTGCATCTAGATATTCTATCCTTGGTTTTCCTCTTCCTGGTTTTCCTTCTGCCTTTTCCTCTATCAGCACAGTGATCCAATCGGAGTGTCGAATAAGATTGTCCAGCATGCTGTTTCTTCTTTTTCCTATTATTTTCATGATTTGACGTCCTTCATTAGCTTCCTTTAGTACGTCTTCATTCCTTTTCCTTTCGGTCCATGATATGCGCAGCATTCTGCGCCACCTAAGAAAGGAGGAAGCTCAAAAAGAAGAAGTAAAGAAGAAAAGATGAAACAAAACAACAAACAAAGAGAGAGGTAGTGGAGAAATTGACAAAGGAAAAAAAAGGGCATGATGAGATTTTGATCACTTTTCAACTATTTATGAGACCAGACCACTATGAGCCCTGTTATTAATCTGGACCCTTCTGATTTGAGAAGTTCGTCAACGTTCGAATAAGTTTACCAATACTTACGCAACTAAATATTTCATATTTTGTAAATGTATGAAGTAGTGAAGGGTAACACACAAAGAATGAAAAAGTGACCGACTGGACCGAGAGTTAAACTCGGGACCTCCAGCATACCGTGCCGATGCATTAACCACTGCGCCACCCAGTCTCTCACTCTCGAGGTCGGTGGTCTCATCTCGGACCACGTCGTTTGTGCCACAGACCCCTGCTGTGATTGCACAATCCTGTGTTCATATACCAAGCACCTTATGACGGTTGTGATTTCATATATACTAATAAAAGGAGGAAACAGCCGTTTTCACATTAGAATCCTCTATAGATGCGAATTCATAACACACAAATCATAACCGTCATGGTGCTTGGTATATGGACCGTTATTATATAGCAAATGGAATACTTACTACCAAATAAAGTAGTAATAATCTTTCTTGTATTCCTAAGAAAACAATATCCGATGTTTCGGGTACTTCATCAAGTATTTATTATCAAAGGTCGTAGAGGCTTGAAACATATGCAGCAACAGGATCTTTGTATGCTTAAAGCTTCAACGTCAGTGGAAATCTTCAGTGTGTAAGAAAGATTTAATGTATTCTAACCTAGCAACCTTTGTATATTAGGGGGGATATGCTGTGTATTCTTTCCCTCCTTTTTAGAATTAAGTTTAGTGTACCAAAAATGTAAACTTTAACTTATTGTGCATCTCCTAGTTTCTTTAAGTAATTGTACATATAATTTATTGTATTTCTTTCAGCAGAATTCATCATGGAGGACACCAAAACGGAGAAGAAGTTAGTGAACAGCAATCAAATAATAGCAGAAAATGGTGCTCTGCCACAGAATAACCTGACACGCCCTGGAGTTCCTAACCGCCTTCCTTCCTTCAAGGGTCCTCGAGATCTTACACTTGGTCTGGGGAAGAACCCGATTATCCCTAACACTAAGTCACGGAAAACGTTCACACCAAATATTCCAGCAAGGAGAGAAAGAAACAAAATATTGGAGTAAGATACTTTCTTTTACAGTGCTTTTATTAGATTATTTTTTTCTGTTTGTTTGAATGAAATCCTCACCAAATATTCCAATAAGGAGAGAAACGAACAAATTAATGGAGTAAGATGCTTTATCTCTTGTAATGATTTTATTAGGTTATTTTTCTGTTTATTTATTTATTTATTGCTCAACACAACAGGCGGATGCCCAGTTGAAATGATGGAATACTACAATACATTTTTACAATACATTTTTTAGTGCTTTATTACAGGATCTAGATCTGTACTTAGATTAATTTTATCATGTTTTTGACATAATTTGTTATAAAGAGAACATACTCTCCAGATTGGTAACTTCAGCATTATGTTGGTCCTAGAATTTTTGCAATAGAAGAGACCCGTATTATTAGCTCTATTTCTAAATAAAGGAACATGAAAGTTTAATGTTGATACAGAGTTTGAGCAATCGAATACTTTTTGATCTATTTTTTTGGAGGAATACCGGATCGGCAATATTACGCCTTTGTTCTAGTGAGTAAATATTAAAATTATCTATCAGTGTACTTAGTTTTCAAGTGAGGGATAAATTCCACTTACCTTGTATATCTGATACCTATGAAATTTCTTGAACTTCTTCAATTTGTTCGCGATACTTTAGTTGCAAAGGGTTCCAAATTACAACAGCCTATTCAGGGTGTCTATCAGTTACGAAAGTCATGAAATCAGAAAACGGTCATGAAAGTCAAGAAAAAGTCACAAAATTTAGCTTTTAGATCACGATTTTTTTCTTACCTGGAGAAATATGATATACACTGGAAACTTTTGTTCTATAAAACATCAAAATTCACCACCAAAAATGTCTATTTTCGGCTTTAGACCCTACCAAATCGCAAGCAAAGCACACTTCTATCGCATGCATGGAAATTTGGCCCAGTTCGCACCAAAATTCGCTCTTCAGAATGTTATTAAATTTTATTGTTTGGGAAACAAAAGGTCACGAAATTTCATTTTGAAATTTTAGTAGACACCCTGCTATTTCAACTTGGAGCGTACACATGAGTAATACATTTTCAGAAGTGTTGCTATATTATTGAAGTCCTTACCACTTCTAATTACGAATTCTAATAATTTAAAAGCATCATGAGTAACATTTTCGATGTGTTTAATAAACGTTAATTTCGGGTCACATGTAACACCTAGATCTTTAACTGTATTCGGCCTGCATATAGAGGTATTATTAAACTTACAATCACATTTAAATGTATTTTTGTTTCTGCTGAACGATAGTACGTTACATTTCGTTGTGTTCAGTTCAAGTTTATTGACTGAACTTTGTTTGTTTGTTTATTTGTTACAGTTAAATTCACACCAAATATTCTAGGAACAAAGTAATGGTGTAAGATACTTTTTTCTTTCTTACAATGCTTTTATTAGATTATTTGTTTCCGTGTTTGTTAGAGTTAAATTCACACGAAATAATTCAGCAAGGAGAGAAAAAGAAACAATGTAATGGATATTACGCAGAAATTATGGAAAATGTCTGGAAGAGCTCGAAATGTGGGTGTGGAGAAGAATGGAGAGAATTACTTGGGTCGAGCGGAAAACGAATGAGAGTGTGTTAGAAATGGTGGGGAGGAGAGAGCAGTTTTAGATATTATTAAGAAGAGGAAGAAAAACTGGTTGGGATATTGGGTAAGTAAGAACAGTATCATGAGGGACGTGCTAGAGGGTATGGTGACAGGAAAGAGAGGAAGGGGGTGAAGGAGACCACAATTAATGGATGATATCAAAACGGAAAAATCGTACGTGAAGACGAAGAGGTTAACGGAAGACTGTGGAGCATGGAAGCTTCTCAGTTGCGGCAAGTGATCTCACAATAATGGCAGAATACCTATGATCACGGGCGTCTCTGGCTGGGGGAACGAAGGGGACGCGTCCCCCCAATATTTTGAAATACAAAATTATCAATATTTTATTCTAATTTAATTTATTTACTAACGACAGAATAACATATAAATATTGATAATTTATTTGGAATATAATACTCAGGCTGTAAAACGATTGTAAAAGAGTTCTTGATATACCTCAGGGGGTCCGTGAAGGTAAGCAGAAAGGTAAATTATAATCGAAAATAATAAACAGGTAGGGCTGGGTAGTACCATTTAAATCACTTTCTTGAATGTCCCCCCAAATTTTACATGCCAGAGACGCCAGTGCCTATGATGATTATTATCAGGTTATTTTTGCTCTTAATTTAGTATGAATTTAAATTAAATTCATACTAAATATTCTAGCAAGAAGAGAAACGAGCGAAGTAATGAAGTAAGAATATATATATATATATATATATATATATATATATATTTTACAATGTTTTGTTAGATTATTTTTTCAGTTTGTTGCTTTGTTAGATTCAAGTGTTGCATTTTAAATTTCACGCGCTCTATGCTAAGTAGACTTGTGAAATTGAGTACGGATACAAACTCAAAGACAATACAATATTTTCATGTAATTTTCGCTTTACCGTTTGATTTAGCTATAAAATTAACGAAGTTAATAGAAATATGTTTTAAACCTCACTTCAACTTAAGTGGATTTTAGAGTGGTTCAGTGCTAATTGGAGATCGTGATATGGCGCCGTTATTATTATTATTATTATTATTATTATTATTATTATTATTATTATTATTATTATTATTATTATTATTATTATTATATTGCACGTAAATCACACTTAAAAAGCGTGTAAAATATAAATTCCTTATTAATTTTGTAGCGGCTAATAATGTATCTAGAAATTAAGTGACATTACAGTTAACATTATTCCTATACTTTAAATGTTTAGAGCTTTCTTGTGGTTAAATAGTTAGCTTCTCCGCCTTCGAGGCAAAGAACCGGTTTCGATTTCGTGTGAGAAGATTTTTCTTTCAGGTTTCTTCATATACATTGTAGGATAAGTATATAAACTGTGGTAGGAAAGTAATCTATATTCGCAGACATTACATTCTAGAATCTTACTAAAGTAATAGGATGTATATATTTAATACAGTAAAACCTCGCTAATCCGGACTAATTGGGGTGATAAGTTGACTGGATTAACTGTAATCACCTAAAATAATGATAGAAAGTGGACTAAAATTTTGTTTATAGTATCAAAACACGTTTGTTATGATGCATATACTGTATTGTTCTAAGTACATGTACTGTAGTGTACTGCACTAGCCAACAATGAGCAAGGGGAGCGCGGTAATTCAGTGGTAGAGCTTTCACCTCTAGTATTTGGTGGAGTCCCTGATTCGATTTTTGATCGTGCCATGTAAACATTGTGGTGGACAAACACCGTGTCGCTGGGTTTTGTCTGGGTTCTGCCGTTTTTTCCCACTTCATTTCACCATTTCGTCATTACCACCCTTACCGTCTTTCTTAGCCTCGGTGACTAATTGTGGGACGTAGGAATCAGTGTAATAAACGAATAACGAAGAGTAAAGCCTTGGACGGTACCTATGTCAATGTGAGTGTAATAGATAAATATATAACGAATAACAACGCCTTTGGCGTAGTCCCTCTCAAAATGTGTGAAATAAATAAATATCGAAAAGCAATACCTTTGGCGTTACTCTTGTTAGTTCCCGGACTAGCTACCATGTCCTTTCTTGGCTAAATTTGGGCTGAAATGTCATCGGAACTGTCACCAATCAACTTAGCGATCCCGAAAACTATGAATTCGACATTAATATAAGTCATTTTTGACATGTTATTTTTCACTTCCCCCAACTTTCCATGTCGATAGGGGCTAAGGTTGGATTTGATTGGCATGTGGAGTGTTACGATTCATTTCAGCGGCTATCTATGAATTTTATACTAATATCTGGAGTCCCAGATATTTATCATCTTTTATGCACACATTTTGACCTCCCTCCCGTGCCAAAATTCAAAAGGGGCTTCATAGGCGATTAGATCTAATGAAGTTTTATCTTTGTAGAAAAATTGGTGGCTCTAGGTCACTCCTTTCTATGATGACAGATGTACAGATACAGACACACACAATTTTATTATTATTAAATAAAGAAGAACGAAAAAGACCAATTAAATTTGGATTAAGGTAATCTTGACAAAAGTTGTGAATTGAAATTATCAGTAGTTTCATTAATATTAATTCACACTATGCGGATTAATTCATACTATGCGGATTAATTGACACTATGCGAATTAATTCGCACTATGGAACATAAAAGCGGAAAAAATGAAATATCTCAGTTTTACGTCCCACAGTTATGTCGGTTAGGCTAAAGGAGACGGTGATTATGAGAAATGAATGAAATGATGGAATGAAGCAAGTAGGAGGAAACGGAAGAACCCCGAGGAAACCCACGCACACGGTGTTTGTCCACCACAAAGTTCACTTGGCGAGGCTGGGATCGAACCCGGACCCCAAGCACCAGAGGTGAACGCTCTACCACTGAGCCACCGCGGTTCTCCCATAAAAGCGGATCATAGATCATAGTGTTAATAGGGTTACGAAGTAGTAAAGTCTACATGACTTATATTCTGTGAGTGGTGGTTTGATAAATAATAACATCCGAATCAAATGTTTTTATTATCATACATTAATGAAAGGAGGGACCAATCAGATTTTTTACTCACCAGATCCTCTAGTGTGAACTTAGTGATACACAAAGAATGAAAGAGTGAATGACGAGACCGGGACTCAGACCTGGGATCTTCGGCGTGCCATGTCGATACGTTAACCACTACGCTACCCAGTCCGCTTCCCAGAATAGCCATACACTCTCTCACTTAGGAAGTCCGTGCTCTCCCACTTCGATCTTCTGGACGGCCCTACCGGGGGAGAGCAGTGGCCACGGCCCTTCTCCCAAATGGCGACTCACACGTGCTGTTGGGTCTGGGAAAAGATACCGAGTATCTCAACGTGTACGTGGTACCTCAACACGTTAAAGAAAGGTAGTCCCGTATTGCTTGGACGATCCTACCAGGAGGGGAGTGTCGTATTCCTGCCTGCTAGGGGGACTAAATGGAAGTGGCAACGGCTCTGATCCCACGGAAGGGAGGAAACTCTGTGGGATATGGGCCAGCACCAAACTCAAATGGTGACCTAACACGTACCATTGGATCCGGGATGAGATGCGAAGCATCTCGACGTGTGTGTGGTACCTCTACACACGGCGGTTGCCAGTTGAACGACAGAGGTAGGCATGGCCGGGACTCAAGCCCCCTCGGGCATAGCCTGGGGTTCCCGGATTGGGTTGGACTCTGCCGGGCTGTGGTCATACCGTGGGATTCGATAACATATGGGAGCTAATACCAGGAACCTGGGTAACGGCGAACATGTGCGGGAGGTGAGCTTGCCTTATAACGCTCGGGCACCATGTCTGCAGAGTATGGTAGGACCTGACTTGCTAGCAGGACCGCCTCTACCAGTAGGTTAACTGGTAGGCCCTCAGGACTTCGGTCTGGCTGCGCAGTGGGCGTATCCCACTCCCTCAGAGAATGGAGGTTACACGCTAAGGCGTCAAGGTTAGGGCACAAATCTTGACAGTGCACATCGTGCACGAGGACTCAGTTCCAGGCACGAAAAACCGCGGGCGGGGTGCCTTGTTTGGCGGAACCCGTCCATCAAATATACCGAACGGTCGCGGGCATGTTCTCCATGCATGCAATTAAGCGTGGACTAGTAGACCACTAGCATCAACGTCTCCACTTCGACCATATAGCTTGTAAAGTCAGAAACAATATTAAGTATAGGTTGGAGGTATAAGAAGTGATAGCTCCAACCTATGCTTAATGTTGTTTCTGACTGTATCACAACTTAGCTGATGTGTTTGGACAATCCAGTGTTCATATATTGGAAATACCTTTCACGGTTGTATTATCATTATATATTAATGAAAGGAAAAAATAACTTTTTATTTATTTATCTATTTATTATCAAATCCTCTGTAAGCGTGAACCTCAGTGATACGCAAAGAGTGAAAAACGGATGACTGAATGGATGTTTTTATTGTTTATTTTCAACTTTTTCTGTGAATACTATTACGAATATTCATGTGTGAAATAAATGCATGTGTTCCTCTGCAGAGATGGTAAAATAAAAGACGAGAAAGGTAGAAATAGAGATGACCGCTCAAGGAGGGGTAGAGAAGACGACAGAGGCCGTGGCAGGGGAAGAGGAAGAAATAACCTGATTCAGGTATGATACAGCTTTACACTTTACTATGACTATGAAGATTTTTCTTACGATGCAGTAGAATTTACATGTGTACTCACCGTGTCATTGTTATTTATAAATTACTGTATTTATTATCTTTAGATTATATATATATATATATAAGGTAACCAAGAAAGTTCGGTCGCTTTTTCACCCATTACCTTTGAACATCGATATGCCACCTAAGACATACCTGGAAGATCAAAAATAGTCGCCATCAGCATCGACAACCTTCTGCCAACGTTCTGGAAGGCCTTTGATTACATCGCGGTAGAACTTGGTGGGCCGTGAAGCGAAAAAGGTATCAAGTGCTTTTTCCATCTCTACTAGAGATCTGAAATGGCGTCCTCTAAGGTGATTGTCCAAGGAATAAAACAGGTGATAATCGGACGGTGAAATATCCGGGGAGTATGGCGGATGCAATAATGTTTCCCATTCAAGGCAAAGAATGGTGTCTCGTGTCATCCTAGCCACGTGGAGCTTAGCGTTGCTCTGTAACATGAGGACCTCATTGCGATTCAGAAGTGCTGGTTCCAGAGTTTTTTTTTTTTTTTTTTTTTTAACACGGCTCAACTGCTGACAATACACAGTTGTATTGATGCTCTTACCAGCTGGTAGCAGTTCCCGATGCACGATGCCGCAAGCAGTCCACCAAACACACAGGAGGAATTTCTTCGGAAGCAGTGCTGATTTCGGCTGTTTTGAAACCGGTTCATGAGATGCTAATCAATGATGACGGCGTCGAGGAGCTTGTACGGGACCAACTTCTCATCACATGTCAGCACCCTGTCCAGAAATGGCTCCTTCCTCAGACGAGGCACCAAAGAAACACAGGTGTCTGTTCGCGTTGCCTTCTGGCCCGGAGTCAAATCATATAGGACCCATCGACCCAACTTGTAGTGCTTCCCAAGTTGATGGAGGTGCTGCTGAATAGTTTCTCCACTCATTCTGAATTGTAGTTCCAGTTCCTCACATGTCTGACCACTGTTCGCCTCAATTGCTGCCTGAAGATCTTAATTTTGTACATGTGTTGGTCTTCCGGCACGTGGTGCGTCTTCGAGTACTTCGTCACCGTCCTTAAACTTGTTCAAGTACCGCTGCACTGTCCGCGTAGTTACGACACGACTCACCAAAGGCCTGGCATATCTTCCGCCCCGCTGTAGTGGCATTTGACCCCAGCTTGAACTCGTAAAGCATACACGCCCTTATAACGCTCTGTGGAGGTCCCATGTTCACTCTGTCCTATGCAAGTTCATTGTGTAACTGAAGTGTCATAACCAGGTAGTATGTTGGTATACCTACACCAACAACTGACCTTCGCCTTATCTTCATTCACATTCAACTCACGATGTGAGGGCCAGTTGAACACAGACCTCCATAAAAAGCGACATAACTTTCTTGGTTACCTTTATATAATTTTTACTTACGTAAATGGTAGAGTATAGATGTATAAATTATTTGTATAACCCATCGTATTGGTTTGTCTTTTATCTTTATAATTGTTTATTTAAAGTTCTGAATATTCGTCAGCACTGAACGTTTTTAAATTTACGTGTACTTATCCCTCCACAATTCTGTATATTACCTTTTTATCCGAAGCCGGGATTAAATGAATAAATTCTGATAATATTAAAATACCATCATGGCATTCGTTAAGTCTGGTAAAAAATATAAATTCCTTCTTTGCACTTACTTTTTAATTAATTAGTCATTTACTATTTATTTATTTATTTATTTATTTATAATAGTCCTCTACAGAGTCAAACTCCATTTATAGAGGAACATACGTATACTATAATTACATATGAAATGCATATATCTATATCTATATATTGAAAGAAAGAATAAGAAAATTATACATGTAAAGAAGGTAAAATACAAGTTAAATAATAAAAGAAAATTAAAATATTAAAAATGCAAATATTTTTAAAATATGAAAAATGAAAAATAGTCTCCTGTATAGGTTCAAAATTCATAGAGGTAACACTTCATACTTAATTGTTATTCCATACATAATGTCTTTTCAAAATATTATTTTTGAGAATACGCAGATATATAGAGATAGGATAACAGAAGTCAAGATCCATATCTGATGAAACCAACTGATTGAAATTTTTACAAGTTCTAACTATGAATGACTCCTGGTGGATTGTAATATGAGATCTCGTTATAATACTCAATTCTTACGCAATGATCGTTTTAGTATGTTGAAATTAATATATTGGAGTAAATTATAATTATCTGTCACTGAGACTACTGTTTTGTACAAATATATTTGTTGAATAAGGAAACGTCTACGGTAAAGAGGGTGCATATCCAATTTAAGTAGAAGAAAATAGAAAGAGATCTTATTTTTAGTTGCTGATATATGATACAGTTTGAAATAAAGATGTTTCAAAAATTTAAAGTGGACTCGTTCTGTGTTTTGTTATGTATTATGTAATGTTACCTGCTGCAACTTAATGTGATTCTCGAAATATGTTTTTCTGAATTCATGGTCATAGGCACCGACTTCGGGAAGGGGGGGAAGGAGGCAGGACACTTTTGGCCCTCCAATATATAAAAGTAGGGGCCTCGCTCCCCCCAATATAATCCAGTCGGAGGAAAAATTAACAAAGAGCATGTCTGTCTTAAAATTCAATATTAGGAACAGCTTTCTTATTCGATAGAAAACGCTATTTTCGAAACTGTGTTTAATAGAGCACTTAAGCTTCAACCAACACTCTAGCAGCATTGATATGACAAGTGAAGATGAATGTGGTGCGCAAACTTGCAATGAAATTCCCAAATTTTCAACTTGAATTTGTTTTGAATCTGTTTAGGCAAATTTGACTTAGGTCGTGAATTTCGCAGCGGACCGAAACCTAGGGGGGGGGGGGAAAGGTTTCAAGCAGTTGATGAAAAACGGCTGAATATGATGCTATACTTATTCATTGCTGCCCCCCCCCCCCCAATATTTCTTCAAGTCGGCGCCTATGTTCATGGTTCACCTAGATTTGTTCTATCAAGCCTTGGTAGAGCTAGATTGCGGCAGTGGCTATGCCACGCGTTGTTTATGTGTTATGATTTCGAGTTTAATTAAATACTTAATTCTATTGATATAAAAAATTCAAATAATTGTCTTTAGTATAGATAAAGTCTAGCACACTTTTGTTGAGAACAATCTGGAAATCCTATTCAGATGATTAATTTCCTGGTATCCGCAAACAATCCTGCTATCATCGATTGCCATACAATAATTGAGGAATGTAGACTTCACAGCGATTTTACCTGTTGTTCAACTTAATCCTTTCCAAAGAAAACGTTAATATCAACAATCACTTTTTCTAACTATTTCTGATCACCTACACGTCTTAGCTCAAAATTTGGAGATAACTATTATACATAAATAAAGCCATCTTAGACGCAACTAGTGTGTGAAAACCACATTTACACAATCTTTGCGTCTAAGACTTAATCTCCAAGTTTTCAGGTACTGTGTGTGTACAGAGTGCTAAAATGCACCAAGGAACTGGCGGGGTGATAGTAGACATGAAGTTAATAATAATAATAATAATAATAATAATAATAATAATAATAATAATAATAATAATAATAATAATAATAATAATAATAATATAAAATAAATGTGTATTGGACATGGATCGAAAGCGGCACTATTTTTCCCCGTGTAAGGCGTTGTAAAAGCGGGGAAGGCGCTGGTGTAATGTCGAGTATCTCTTGAACGCGGAAAGATATGGCTGTCGGGTCAAAGAATTACGCAGAAAGTCGCATCCGACAATTGGAATGACGTACAGATGAGAGTGGAGCGCTCGTTGCTCAACGGGAATCCCCACAGATTGGAAATACATGATGTGAATTCTCCATCTCTCTGTAGGGATTCCTTGCCGGGCGACCGCTCCGCTTTTATCTGTACGTCATTCTGTTTGTCGGATGCGACTTTCTGTGTAATTCTTTGACTCGACAGCAGTGTCTTTGCGCGTTCGTACAGTGTTCGTCATTAGGCGTGTGCCTTCGCCTGCTTTCTCACGGGAAGACTGTGCCACTTTCCACTTGCTCATTAGACTTTTTTGCTTAATTTCATGTCTACTATCGTCTTTAGTTTGTCTGTATATGATCTTTCCACACTATAAGTGGTCAATAGTTAAAAAGATAACTGTTGACACGAATGTCTCCTTTCAAAATTACTACACAAAATTACTTATAAATCTTAGTGAAATATACGTTTTTCATTTAATTTCTGGCAGTCGATAGCAGCAGAATTGGTTGCTGAAATTATCCCAGAAATGAAGCATCCGATTACGATTCCTTGGGCTCATAAAAAGGATTAGTGGTTGTTAATGGAGTAATGTTCATTGTTACGAAACTATAATTCAGATGTGTTTATTTGTTAATTAATGTTGCTTACTTGCTATAGACAATGGGTAGTGTATTCGGAGAAGGCATCGCGGATGGAATGAAACGCAGAAGCTATGGGAGCTACGGAGGAGGAGGGGACAGCAAAGACGACAATAAGTTTATACCCAAACCAAAGTTAAAGGTATGATACTTTCTTTAATTTTACTATACTAATTATATATGCCTGTTTATAAGCAATATCAAAATTTTAACATTTTATTGACGGTAGGTTATTTATTTTATCCTTTTATTGTAGGGTACAAGAGATTTTGTAGCTTTTGTCACTACGTAGTACATAATAAAATTTGTTCTGATATAGTCTCATTTGCTTAAGGTTCTAAATCCTGAAAATCCCCGCACTTGCAAGCTTTTGAGTCTGTCTTTGCAGCCTTTTTCACGGGTGTGTAAAACGAGTGAGAGTAGTGAAAATGTGTAGGGAATATAAAGGAATGGACTATCCAGGTAGAGGAGTAAAGCACCTCTTGTTATGATTTGCTACTGACATTTGTCAAGTGGCAGCTGTCCGAAATTCCACAGCGAGCCACACCACCCCTGACGAATGATACTGGTAGTTGATAGGACAAAGTATACTTTCACTGCTTTTCCCAGATGAGGCCATTCATTGATATATATATATATATATATATATACAGAGTGGCCCAAAAGCAGGTATACAATCCCGTACTGATGAACTCATTATTTTTATATCATTTCTTATTGTTATCCATCAGGCAGACTTAGTTTCTTTATTATTTGTTGTTAATGTCTTTTTACTTATATCTTAAGCTCGGAACAGCCGAAGCAAATAAACCTATAAGCTAGAATGTTATACTTGACCAATGCAGAGGTGTAAACCTACTTTTGAGCCACCCTGTATATATGTATATATATTTTTTTTTTAAGTCTGTTTTTATCCTCTGTGAACAAGGCTCTAGAAGAAAGTAGAAAGCTTGGAAGAGCAGAATTTTTTTACGATCCAGAATTTGAAGTAAATGGAAGTGATAACGACGATGATATTATTATTATTATTATTATTATTATTATTATTATTATTATTATTACTTTATTATGATTCCAACTCTGAAGCTCCATTGTTTTTTTTCATAAGTATATTATGTACTAAAGGTCATTTGGCGTAAGTCTCAGAGTTTTTGCTCTTCTCTCACAGAAATTCAAGTGGAAACATTAGAAAAATTCCGTTTTGGCCATATTAGGTGCCTTATAAAATAATTATTCTACGATCTCCTATTTCGTCCAGATGGACATTCTGTGGAGACAACTATGAAATTTTGGGGACGTAAAAATGATAATTCGACTGATGACTACTTACGACTTTTTCTGGCACTGTTTGAGGCATTTGAAATTGGTTTGATAATAAGTTTTTAGCACTATATTAAAGGCAACTTAATAACTTTTTCACTGGTGTTTGCCTTATATCTGTATTACTTTTCATTTCTGGTGTATTTCTCGTCTTCCTGATTTTCTAATGATTTGCTACACGCCATATTGGAAATATGGCCGCTGTGGGTATACGGAATGGAATCCAATATTTCTAATCGTACCATTGTGTTTACTGATTATGTACCAATATATGTGCAGATTGTCACGCAGTCAATTTTGGTAAATCGTGCGATTTTCGGTGGAATTACCCTAAACTAAATAACTGCACTCATACTTTTGACATGATACTTGTACTTGCTTAACTGCTCACAAGCGGTTGATCCATGGAGGAATCGTTAACAATGCAGGTACAGTTTTAGAAACTTCTTAAAAACCTTGGGGGAGGTATGAAAAATTGACCTATTAACCTTCTTCTCCCACTACATGGTAGTAAAACAAACATTTTCTCCGAAATTCGGTGTTGCCAAGAAATTCAAAATAGCTGACAATTTTCCACCAGAGGTGTGAGTGCGTATTCCTCTCTGTCACTTGAGAAAGGTTTTGGCAAAAAAGAAAAAAAAAGTAGCGTGGAAACTCCGAATGGTTTGTGTTGTTTTGTTATTTGACACTTTGAGTGGAAAAATCTTCCTTCTTCCTTTGGAGAGGAACAAAATTCGAACTGGACGGCAGCTCTGGGCAAAAATAGGGGTGAGCAAAAGCTGATCTTCTCAGTCATATGAATATGGAATGGAATGTCTCAAATGTTTTGGCGAAGAAAAAAGTAGTCTGGAAACTCCGAGTGCTTGATGTTGCTGTTATTTGACACTTTCAACCTGCTTTCAACAGAATATTTCTTTTTCCATTGAGACGGAATGATCTATATATGCAGGCAAATTGGTCAGTGTTTGTTTATTTCCCCCTTCTCTATATAGAAAGAAAGAACCCAATGTGTAAGCCATTAATCACAGTGTAATGGGGACCAAAGCTATGGCAACGTCGTTGAACATAAGTTAAGTTACAATGTCACTAGTAAGAGGATATGATTGTTCGGACAGTTCCGATTACCACCCACTAAGGCTTTTAAGATCCTGCCAGTTCTCTATAATCTCTTTATTGATATATTTGAGTTTTCTCTATTCGATGTTAATTTTAGTCAATGTTGAGAAGCGGAGAAACACAAATAAGTAGTTAAAAGTAAACTCAGCAACTAATTATATCAGCAGAGAGAGTAATTTTTGAAATTTCAGTAGCATCTTCTGAATGCAGTACTTTTTTTATTATTTATATATAAAACCATGTTTACCTTTCCTTTACAGGAGACATTAGCAACTTTTTAGCTATTGTGAGTGGTGCTTTGACCTTTGCGGCAAGTTGGGCTATCTTATAACTAGCTTCCTGCACTTTCTCCGTAACATGTACTTTAGCAGTCATGAACATCTGTTTTCTTTCAACAATTTGCGAAAGTACTGAACAGAAAATAAAAGACAGCAGAGAATGAAATAATGTACAAGTTAATGAAACATAGTAGCTAGTATAAAATAATTACGATGAAAATTTACAACTGGTGAAAGTTAGCATCACATCTTTCACTTGCTGGGATACATCATGGTGCCGCGGAACACCAGTTACGGAATACTATTTTAGACACGTGAATTTATTCGAGTATCGCTATTAACAGGTGGTTACAATAAGAAATAGGGGACAGACAGTCGCCTTTGATACTCATGATCTCTAATTCATTTCCTATTAAGAACCGTATCTTTATTAATGGGAATCGTATATATAGTGTTCTTTTTTTCTTCTAAAATATAAGCTGATTTAATCTAACCTAATCTTTGCACTTGTAAACAATATGTACAAGGACGCATAACCAGTTGCAAGACGGCTGCTATACAGCGCTAGAAGTAAGCGATTCTACGAAGCACGGGGTATCCGCATCCGATAATTAGGGTTATGCTAATGTACTGAAGATTACACGTGACGAATCTCCATGTATAAACTGCTCGCGCCAGGTGGATTTTGTGGTCGACAAACACCGTGTTCGTGGGTTTTCTCGGAGTTCTCTCCGTTTCCTCCCCCTTCATTCATTCCACCATTATTCATTTCTCATTACCGTCTTCTTTACCTAGCCGGCATAAACGTGGGACGTAAAACTTGAAGATTCTATTTCATTTTTTCCATATATAAATTCCTGGGTTGTAATTGTGTTTAGCCTTGATTCTGACATATGTAGTTCTCTTCTAAATCTACAAATTCCACATTCCGAATTATATGGAGTGGGTCTGTTCCAAGTGTAAGAGTATGCGTACATCCGCATACCCCCACTCCCCCGAAAAAACACTAATATATATACAGGGTGCGGCAGAACCAACTAAGCAGTTTTAAGGAGCAATAAAAAGCATATCTGGATATATAGAGAAAAAATGTTTTTATTTTCTAAATTAATACAATATACCATTTTACATTCATTTAGTTTTGAAAATAATGTCCACAAGATTTCGGCCGTTAGCATCAATACATTGTTGTAGACGATCCCTGAAGTTTCGAGCAGCTCTTGCACTCATATCGCGGAGTATGGCATTCAACTTCGTCAATAATCCGCTGTTTTAACTCTGGTAGGGTGTGAGGGCGGTTTTTGAAAACCTTTTCCTTCAGATATCCCCAAAGAAAGTAGTCACAAATGCATAAATCTGGTGACCGCGCAGGCCACTCGACATTACCCCTCAAAGATCGTTGTGTAGCGATCACAGATCTGTTGTTTTCATAATAAGCGCGAACGGCAAAACCACGATGTGCACCGGTCCAGACCATATTATCTACTGAAATGGGGTCAACGACTGAACAAAGGCAGAGTACGTGCAACTGCCTACCCCCACCACAGCTCTCGCGGTAATCGATAGAAACTGCTTAGTCGGTTCTGCCGCATCCTTTATATGCGCGATATTGAAGTTTATTAACCCATTAAACTCACCCAATATCAGTATATGAAGATGGTTTAGTGGTTGTTTGTCTAAGCAAATTGTATTCCAATAAAAGCATAATATAAATGTCATACATTTCTTGCTAAATCATGGCGGCTAATCGAAAGGAACTCTTTTAAATCTTATTTTTTATTTTTATTTTATTCGAACCAAATATCTTGTTCTTAGTATAGGAAAAAGGAAAGTTAAATGAAGGTTAATATACAAGAACAAATAGATTTATTAACAGACAATGAAAAGTTGAACGATATCTGTTCCATCACAATGGTTAGTTACTTACAATTTAATAGTTTGCCATTTACAACATTTACATTATAAGAACATTAATGAAAAGCAAATACTAGAATTCCTTCGTGGTTAAATTGTTAACATATGCACCTTTGGCTGGAAACTCGTGTACTTGAGATTATAACGATACGTGTATTTTTCAACTTGTATTTCAACATCTTTTGGCAGAATGTGCTTTCAACTAATGCATAAGCTATTAAAGAAAAGGAAGAAGAAATATATAGAGAAAAAGGATATATAAAAATGTAATTGCTTAGCTGTTAATATACGTTGCTGTTTTTGTATTAATATAGAGAGATTCGTTGTCATAGCAACAAAATATCAATACAATATAATTCCGGAACCATCTTGTGTAAACTACATGCACAACTTTTAAGGTATAAATATTTAATTTCTTACGCGATATAATAAAATTTAATATATTGATGCAGTGTACGAAATGATTTTTGATGAATTAGTAGCCTAGTAATTGCTATATAAATTTATATGAACTGTGGGATTTCGTCTTATAAATTTTTGGTGGTCCTCGCCGCAGGATCATCGTTATAAGGTCCTACATAAAACTTTTGATTCTCGTCTCATGTAACCTTGTTGCTAAACGGGACGCTAAATTCCATATCAACCAACCAATAAAAAATGAATAGTGCAGAACGACAAAGATAAGATGGAATAATAATAGAATTGATCGTTCAGCACAAAGTTGCAATGAGAAAAAGTGTACGGTCACTTACCTTCTGGTGCGAAGTTTCTGGTACATTCCCACACCACGTGAGTTTGTGGTAGACAGCATCAATCCGTGGGTTTCGTCGGGTTTCTCCCGTTTCCTCCCACATTATACGTAAATTCACTTCTTTTTTTTTTTTTTTTTTTTAAATAATCATTCACTTTCATTAATCATGTTTCCATTGAGCTAATGTTTTTAACGGTGGGACTTTCAAATTTTATTTTAATTTTTTATTTTTTGCAACGAAGAAGTTAATTGTACAAAGAAGGAGTGTATTTTTCTTTCTCATATATATATTTACCATCTGTAATACCTACAGTTTCCTACCTCATTTTTCCTAATTGGTCTAAAGAAGATACCAGAAAATGTTACCGAAATCATAAGCACCTAAACATTGATATAGAACATTACTTAGATGAATACGGAACTTTTATTTTTATATAATCCTGGATTCGTAGGAACTCAAAGCAAAGTAATGCTGCTATATCAGGTAGATCAAAGCTTCTTAACACTAAAAGCATGACATCTGAGAAGTTCAGGTACTGCATTGAGTGTCGTCATTTGAAGCATTTTACATAAGATAAATATTCCTGAGTTGACAAAGGGAGTTTGGATAAGGAATGGGATCATTTAGTGTTAAACTTTATTAACAAAAATGACATAAGCGACCACCAACTTCTGAGCTCTTTCTTTTTTTATGCCAGTCTAAAAAGAAATCTTGTAGTTTCATTGTTCAATCTATCGCTGCAAAAAATTTCTGACAATTAATTTTAACATTACGAAAATTGTTTTGTTAGGTTGTTGATAAAACAGTTAGGAGAGGTTAGGGATTTAGATTTCTGGTCTTTCGGTATCTAAGGCCATTTAACCCGTTACGTTTGAGGGATGACATCCCTCGGCGAGTACACTATCCGGGGAAAGGGAAAAAAAGGAAGCGGCGTAAGATCTGTAAGTTAGGTACCACCCCAGCATTTGCCTGGTGTGAATGAGGAAAATCTCATTCAGGGTGCCTCAGGGTGGCTGACCTGAAAAAGCATTTTACACTTTTTTTTTTTCGACCAAGTGCCCCTTAACGCAAGAATTTATACATTTTTAAATATGCTGGTTTGTGTTATACCAATACTTGGTGCAGAATATCTTCATATTAGTGTAAATAGTATATTATGAGTTCACTTACTGTTCACAACTGCTATCAACTCCAATAAAACAAACAGTACTGTGCACGGAAAGACATTTCGATGTGTAGTCTCATCGGCAAGATGTATACTGTTATAATGATGAGTAACATGATATCATGATGTAATCACGCTCGAAACAATATTAACTTTTCGATTTTACGATATTCACTATGCTATTACAAGTGCCAAGTAAACAAATTACTACATATTTGGATCACATGGAGATAAGTGGATGTTTTCAAAAAAACATGTCCCTGCATTCCATTTCAAACTAGATAGATCAGTTTATGATGTTTAATTATGTATTCATTTCGTACTATAACATACTATTAAAAGATCATGCCAACCGTATGAATTTTTCTTGGCAATGTTTACCTGGAAAAATCTTTAGACAGATTGAATTGCATCAAGAAGTGCAATTAATTAATATATTCTGCCATGTTAATTCGCTTGTTTACACATCGTTTGGTATTAGCATAAACGTAGCCTTAACATTTAGAGAAACTCGATGGAATCAGGCGAAATATACGACATTTTCCCTTACCAAGATGCGTCCAGATCGGCTTTATATGTACACCGTATTTCTAAAACAATTACCTGATTTTGGACGGTAATAATTACGGAACATGAGACATGCCGGCAGAAAAGTGAGTGTTGTTTGAATAGGCGTGGCCTAGAGTTTCAGAAAATCGCCGTTAGATGTCAGTCAATGCGTCTTTTCAGTTTGCAGTCAGTCAGAAGTAAGATGGAGTCCGCTCAACAGAAGGCGTTTTCTGTGCTACAGTTTGCAAAGACTGAATCAGTGATTTTGGTCCAGCGTGCTTTTCGTCAGCGTTTTGGCATTGATCCGCCTGCACCCAAAAACATTCGTCGTTGGTATCGCTAATCTGAAGAGACAGGATGCTTGTGCAGAGGTAGAATCCAGGTCGGCATCACACTTCCGATGAAATGGCGGAAACGGTGGAAATCATGGTACTGCTGCCGGTGGACACATAGAGCATTTGTAATAGCATAGCTAAAACTTGAAGATTTTGTGAGTATTTTGCAATTTATCCCATTTTTGTAGTATGTTTCTATCAATACATATGGACTTTTAAAATCAGGTCATTCTTTTTGAAACGCCCTGTATTTTGTATTAACTGTTGTTGTTGTTTTTCAGTATGACCAAAAGATAGATAAAGAAGAGGAAGAAATGAAGTTGCGAGAGCTTCTGAGAGATGATTTTATAGACGATCCACATTTAAGTTCTACGTCACAACTGGTTCCCATTCAGTTACCAATGATGGATACAGGTAAGAGTTTTCTGTTGTTTATTGCATAGAACACACCATATATATAAATTGCATGATTGAGTGTAGTTGTGTTGTCAAACAATTTTACATGTATAACTTTACAACATAAAAATATGGTATCTGTGGAAAAGTCCCGTGTTGGAAGAAAGTGGTATTTGGTTTGGTATTTTTCTTCTTTCTTTCTGTGTTCCCCTGAATTCTTGATATTCCAATTTGAGCATTTCCTTTTTCTGCGTACTCTCGGGTTCTTTTCCTGGTATTTCATTTCCATTAACCAACATTTTATAACTCTGAACGGAAATCGAACAAATCTACCTAAGCGTAACTAACATAGGCGATTAGTAGTAACGTGCTGAATCGTAGAGCACAAAGGTATGGGATTTGAGTTTTCGTTCTGTCATAGAAACATGATTTTCATGGGTTTTCGACAGACATTTTCATTTCTCCATATTTTCCCATAGTCAAATATTTATCAATTTACTTGTACTTTATGTTATTTTATAACATTACAAATATCGTTCACTAATGAAGCTTTGAGTTAATTTCGATATCTTTGCTGCGTTCATGTTCACACCGCAGTCACTGTCGAATAGTTACATCTTCTAATATAACATGTAATCTACTTCTGATTACTCAGATAAAGATTTAGCAGTGATTACTTACACATGACGTAATTCCAAAATGGCTGTAAGTATTGTACACACTGAAATGTGATTTTTTAAGTTGTGGAATGGTAATATTAATGCTATTATTATATGTGATAAATGAAGAAAATAGCCAGTTGTAGGCCACACAAATTCCCCTATAGTTGCTAATTCAAAGAGTGAAAAGGGGAGTGGTGGTTCCCTGGTTTGGTTCCAGCTCGCGCCAAGTGGACTTCATGGTGGACGAGCACGGTGTGCGTGGATTTCCTCGAGTTCTCCCGTTTCCTCCCACTTTATTTCTTCCAGTATTGTATCCATTTCTCATCATCAACGTCTCCTGTAGCCTAGCCGGGATAAGCGTGGGACGTAAAACAGAAAAAATTCATGTCATATTTAGAGTGGGAAAAATGCACACCTGTGCAGGGAATCGAACTCGAGTCTCTGGCTTACCATGTTTCTGTTAGTCGCTAAGCTACCCAATCCGCTTCCTAAACATCCATATACTCCATTATTCTTGAAGTCGGTGCTTAGCCTCTCAGACTGCATGAACTGTATTGCAGTTCTCGTTGTGCTTAGATAAGCCAGTGTCTTTATTACGGAACACTTCTAACCTTTGATTTATGAATTATACGAGGGACGTTCCAATTAATCCGAGACTTATTTTTAACAAGATTAAAATCGAATCCTAATGTGGAGGTAGTGCATGTACTAAGAACTGGCAACTATGGTAGCGGACAACGGTGTGAACATGTACACGGAACAGCGTGTGATTAGGAGTTTTTGTGAAGAAAGCCATAAAACCATTTGAAATTTACAGAAGGCTTCAGTCACAATACGGTGATAAGACACTCAACAGCAGTAAGACGTATGCATGGTGCAATTATTTCATAGGTAGCTGTACCTCTGTCACTGACGATCCCAGTCGTGATGGATCAAAGCCTACAGAAGTCATTCCTGGGAACATTGAGCGCATTGAAGTGCATGTCATTGACAGTCGTTGCATAGCCTGTCGGGAAATTGAATAGGCGTGTAATATATCTTTAGGATCAGTAAACACAATAATACATGACCATTTGCTGTTCAGAAAAGTGAATGCACGCTGGATTCCAAAACCACTTTCCTCTTTTGACCGGCTCAGAAGAGTTGAAGTCTGCACTAAATTGAATAAAGTGAAAATAATAATCCAATAAGTTTCCTAGATGGCTATTAATATTTCCGTTCTCTGTTTTGGAGTTGGACCATCTGGTATGATAGGTGAGTATTGTTACATACCCACATGTACTGATTCTGTTACTTACATGTACTATATTGAGTTATAAATTATTTTGGTCTCTGTGTATATGTGTTACAATGTCCAGAAACATGTTTATGTGTTTATGTAAGCATGAATCTTGAAAACATTTTACACTTTATGAAGTAGTGGTGGTGGAAATGTATTGAATTTTTTATAGTAAGACATTGCCTGAGCATGCTGTGTATTAGGTGCTATGGTTTTGCATAGTAGTTGATATGGAAATTCGTAATAAACAGTAAGAAATATTGTCCTATTATTTATTGTAGTTTATTATTTGTCTCAGTATCTGAAGATTCCTAACGTGATTACCGTGGTCTCCGGCAGAGGCGGATCCAGGACGGACTTCTGAAGGGGCGGTGGGTTGTAATACTGCTACTTAAAGCTACTTTTAAGAGCTCCAAATTCTGGGATGGGTTTTATTTATATATAAAATATGAAAGTTTCCTCTTTAGGGGGGGGGGGAGGGAGGGATACGATTGACCCTCCCTGGATCCGCCTCTGGTCTCCGGTTTAGTTTCCGTTTTTTGATCGATGTTGACCAAAAATCATAGCAGTATGGACCTGCATGAAGTGAAATAAGGAGTTGTGGATCAGTAAAGCTAGAGAGAATGGATTTGAGTGTCTGACTGTTCACAATCTGGCCTGTCAGTTTTTTTTTTTTGGGGGGGGGGAAGCCACAGCTTAGTATTATTACTATTATTATTTGTGAAGGAAAAATTCAGCTAGAAGAGAAATGGTTACATGGTTTGAGGGTATCATACTCACATCCTATGGTTTGATTTTTTTTTTTTTTTTTTTCATCAATAGATTATTCATAACGTTTTTCAATGCATATTGTACTTTGTGAATAGTAGCACACATTTCTTGCTTGTATTTGTAGATTGAATGTAGTATTAGTAAGTGAATTGGCACTTCTTATTTGCATGATTAGTTCAATGGGAACATTGTGATCTTCACGGCTAAAAAGGTGAGGTTGTTACGGAATTTGAAAGTGTTAATCAAGACCCTACTATTATATCATGTGTGAAAGGATATGAAAATATTTCCTATGTTCGAAATATTTCAGCGAAATCATTGTTTTAAGTCCTTTGTCTTTAATATATGTCTTACTTAAATTAAGAATGTTATAACCTTAAATTTCATTTATTCTTCTCAGTTCCTTTTAATTCCTGGTTTATCCTTGAAATTTGAAGCCTTGGTCATGGATGATAAAAGTAAAATAAAGAAATAGAAAATTAAACTCATGAAAATAACGAGGGGGCCGCAGTGGCCGCGGTGGCTCAGTGATAGAGGTTCACCTGTAGTGCGTGGGGTCCTTGGTTCGATCTCAGCTCGTGCCAAGTGGACTGGTAGACAAACCCGTATGCATGGATTTCCTCTGGGCTCTCCCGTTTCCGCCCACTTTCTTCATTCCATTATTTCATTAATTTCTCGTTATCACCGTCTTCTTTAGCCTGCACCGCATAACCGTGGGACGTAAAACTTAAAGATTTCATTTCATAAAAATAACGGACTCAGTGAGAAGGACCAGAGCAAGGCGTTTGTAACGTTAATCAGGCTCCGCCTTTTGAGTGATAATATAATTCACTACGCAATCTTATTACTATTATTTTGTTTCGTAAATGACTATTGCCAACGTATGACGTTGTTTATTGCTATGTTAGCTTAATGACAATAAAATTTATTATGTTAGTTGGGTTGAGTTGATTTTGAGTTTAACGTCTCTTTGAGCAGCGAGGCTATATGAGACGGAACCTTCTGATTAATGTGGAATCCGAACCACATGTTAATGTTAGTCAGGAATTATATTATAATATCACCGTGAGGTGCCCCTGGACTAAATGTTACCTTGATGCGAGAGAGTAGCTTAAATCATATAGCCCTAATCTCAGTAATACATTAAGTACTAAACGAATACTCGATGTATGGAGCATACAGAGGGGGACAAACTGAAGTAAGCAATATTCAAATTACTACAAAATTCGTATTATTATATTTGTAAATATTTGAGACAGATGCGTTTAGTTTTACCTATGCGATTTGCGACGGGACTTCTCCTATGTAATTAATGTAGCTCTCAGCCCTCTACGGTTCCCCTAAATTTAATCTCTGATGTAAGTGTACAAGGGCACCCATCAGGGGGGCAAGGTGGGGCGCTCGCCCCCCTAGAGAAAATTGCACTTCAGAATATCGAAAATCCAATAGAATTTTTACATTAGTTACAGCAAAATTTGAAACTATTTTTGAAACGTCGCTTATACTTGCCCCCCTTGGAAACCACAACATGGGCGCCGTTGTAAGTGTACTTAGTATACTTTTTCATGAGAATCTCCCATTTGCTATTTAATCAGTGTTTGTCTGTGTGAAATGAAATAAAATGAAATGTTTTACGTTCGACGATTATGCGGGCTAGGTTAAAGGAGACGGTGATGATGAGAAATGAATAAAATTATGGAATGAAGAAAGTGAGAGGAAACGGAAACGGGAGAACCCCGAGAAAACCCATGCACACGGTGTTTGTCCACCACGAAGTTCACTTGGCGCGAGCTGGGGTTGAACCAAGGACCCCATGCATCAGAGGTGAACGCTCTACCACTGAGCCACCGCGGCTCCCATCTGTGTGAAATCTTGGCCATTGTAAGAGAATAAGCAAATTTTCATTTCACAGTGAGTAAAATCGTCACTCGACGAACTAAACTTCTCCTGCCTCACAGGAAGGGTGTTATTGTACCGCTTTTTCTCATTGTGAACGTTCCAACCTATTTTCTTTTTTATCCCTTGTGTCTTCTGTGACCAACACTCCAAAAGGGAGAACCTAGAGGCAAAAGGATTATTTAGAAATTAAAACTAACAGTAAGTTAGATAATTCTTGAACCTGCCCCGTACCAATGGAAATTAATCAGTTGTATTTTCTTTATTTTATTTTATTGTACTTTTTTTAACACGTAGAAGTTACGAAATTCATAATAAATTCACGAAGTGAAATATTATTATTATTATTATTATTATTATTATTATTATTAATAATAATAATAATAATAATAATAATAATAATAATAATAATAATAATAATATCATTATCTCTCCCCGTCTGTTTTTGAAAGATACGGAAAACTTAATTATCACTAAGATTGTCTTCTATAAGCGCTATGAATCCTCTTTGATTCCACGCTTTGAAGTTGAAAAATGTAATTTTTGTCTTTAAAAAAAAATAGTTTCATATTTGAGTTTTCATATTCATTTCGATTACCATTCGATTTCGATCCATGGTTGGGGCAAATTGGTTCAGATTCGTATCTTCTCTTCATCATATAATTTAGGCGATTAAAAAGTAGTATATAAGTGTATAAATAGTGGGCAGTGTGTAATATGTAACTGGCACGTCTGTATGTTAAATAATAGAATTTTACTCATCTAAATGTAATTTAAGTATGACAACAGTTTGTTGTTAAAATAATTACGTATTAAAAAAAATCGAAGGCACAATAGATGAATAACATTCTTTTATTTAAGATAGTGTATTATATCGGTTGGGAATTATTTTAGACAGTAGTAGACAAGTACTGTGTGTAAATGTTCAAGAAGGTGTATATGTAATGAATTAACTAGTACATAATTAACTAATAAATCATTATTGTGGTTCCGGGAATGAAACATTGCGACTGAGCCTAGAATCGAATTCGGGTCTCCGGCTTACCGTGACGTGAGTTAATCACTACGTTATGTAGTCTGTTCTCAGACTAACTACACATTCCTTTCCTTTGAGGTCAATGATCAACCGTTCGCACTAATGGACTGTGCGGCAATTCCTATCGTGATTGAGTAACCAAGTGTCTTATATTAATGAAAGCCTATTACGGTTAAATTGGATATATGTTTTTTCCTCCATTCTTGAGTATATATAGGGTGTTTCAAATTAGCTAAACTCCCTCTTAAAAAAAATGTTGCGTGAGTACCGCAAGATCCTGAAACATGTATTTTTGGATAGCACACATATTAGTTCCTAAGTGAAGTCTTGACCCGACTACGGTAGGTCTCATAGTATTGGAGCTATGGACCTTTAAAATTCATTTTTCGTGTTTTCGGCAGCCTATAACTCCGAAATGACGGATTTCTGTACCCAGGTTAGTCTATACATTTTGTCTTATCTTGGAGTCAGGAATAATCTCCCAAACGTTATCGGTGTTGTTTTGAAACACACTATATGTTCAATTCAGCCATAATGATATTTATAAATATACAGACATTAGGTTGTCGAATGTATTGCTGGAGTCGTGGTGCAGTCCAAAACTGTTGAGCCATCGACCGTAAGCTTGAATGTGTGGGTGGACTGAGTAGGTTAGTTATTAACACATCGACACGGTAAACCGAAACCAGCCAATCGAATTTTATCATTCTTTGGATTAGAATGAATTTGCACCTGTGAGGAACATGTTGTAAGAGCAAATCGGATTTTCATACACTTACTAATATACACTAGTGGAAACGCATTAAAGAACATCCAGTAGGAATTCACGCAACCGATCCAATGCTAATATTCCAGTCAAAGGTATGGTTGATACTGCTACTGTTTACAGCAGACATCTGTAGAACATCCGAACATTGATACACGTAAAAAAAAAAAAAAGGGGGGGGGGGAAAGGAAGAAAAGAAAATGTAGTACCAACCTTAAGAACACATATAACCACCCCAAGCGATTTTACAAGCTGCTGTTCATGCAGGTAGGCAGTTTGTGTGGAGTATAATACTCGATGATGGTTCCATTTAGTATGGAGCGATTACGTAGAGTTCGTGTGCTCTTATTCACTCTGATTGCACTGGCTTTCGGCATCCTAAGGCGGCCCGAATGATCCTTTTAACCAGTTGATTCCGGTTTTTCATGAGAGCACCTGGATACACACGTCTGCTATGGAAACTATTTTGTTCCCATCGTGTGCACCAGCACGTCACCTTAGCCCGACTCTGCGAAAGGACAACATGTCATCTTCCAGCTGCACAGTACGGCTATAGTCGATACATTGGCTAGGGTCGTCCTGATATTGTAGATATATAAAGTTGTCCACGGCTTCGCAAACACGACTATACTTGTGTTGTCCGACGAACCTTAAAGCCATGCGGTCTGAATGTCAGCCTCCTAGCCATGTGGTCTGAATAGAAAGCGCCGACTACAGGAGTGAGAGGGTATTTGGCTGTTCTGAAAAACGGACTGGGTGGCGTAGTGGTTAACGTATAGGCACGGTATGCCATAGATCCCGGATTCCGTTTTCGGTACAGTCATTCACTTTCTCATCCTTTGTATGTTATTGAATTCGCAACTGCAGAGAATCTGGTGTGTAAAACTAACTTTAAATCGGTTGTTTCCTCCTTTTATTAATTTATCAGTATGCTTTCTATAAACAATACGATCAGCTTATTCTCTACAGTGGCTGGTGTGCTGGGTCATAGAAACTAAGAACGCCATGTCCTATAGAGAGAGCATTTCTTTTGAATCGAACCATATATATGAATTGTTCTTTCATGTGTTTCCACCTGTATATAGGTTAAATAATTATAATAATCAGTTAAGTTATCTGAACGAAAAATATCGGTTTATTGAATAGCGGGGATTCCAATGTACTGCACAATTTTGTTCAAAAAATCTTGGCATGCCACCTTGCTTTATTCTGGCAACCATACGTAGGAAATTTTAAAACTTCCTTTCTAAATAAAGATCTCAAATGACCAAAGGAAATTTACATTTGTTTTGAGTTAATTACAATTGTAAGAAAGAGTAGAGAGCTTTCAAAGAGAGGTGGGTGGCTAGGTTTTTTTGAAAAAGATTGTACATGGTTTTGTTGTTGTTGGTAAATAACGTTAATTTTGTAGTTCTTATATACTTTGCTATATGTTGCTATATGGCTTAATTGGGCTTCATATTTTGTAATGCTGATGTGATGCCTCAGTTTTTAGGGGTATTGTCGATCTATGGGCTAATGAGAAATAAATTGCACAAATGAGTCACAAAAACGTGGTGTTGAATTGTTCGTATGTATGTTGATTAATAAAAATAAGATCGTGTTTGGATCATGACAGTGTGGTTTTCTCATGTTTGTATTTCGAAGATATTAAAAAAAAGTAACGTATACTAACTGTCGTAGTGCAATAGATCATGAAATTATTTTTGCAACTTACTCAGTAGCGATGACTTTCTTTTCTGAAGTAAACAGGAAAGAAAGTGCGATGGCTGTACAAAATGATAGAAAACTCATTTGTGAAAATGCAGCTGTTTTGTTTTGTATTTGTTGAAATTGTTAAAGCACCTAATTTTGTTGCACTGGTTTTGGGCTTGGAAGGTGTGTATTGATTTTTTTTTTTTTTTATTAAGGAACAGTGTTGGAGTAGCGAGTACAGTCATTTTCAGAGTAATTGCTAGTTTTTTTTTTTTTTTTTAATTTATAGATAAAAATTTAAATCCAATCGTAGTAAAAAGTTTTCTTCGTTGTCGCTCTTGCAAGTGTTTATTGTTATCTTTCTAAATCGCATACCTTTGCTTAAAGATCAACGCATAAGATGCTTTAAAGAAATAAGCTACTTTTGAACATGACTGTACCAATAATATGTATATATTTTAAACACAAGTACTATTTGTAAAATAAATACAACATATATAACTTATTGCATGCTTAAAGCTTGCAAACAGGTTGGTGCAGCTGTATCGAGTGTCATATTTCTATTCGAATACAGTATTTCTATGTTGCTGGAAAGGATACTGTGTGTTCAGGTTATTAGTGTTACTTTGTTTTATGTATATAAATGACTTTGTGTATAATATATCAATTGCACGAAATTATGTGACTTCCTGCAATATGCAAGGAGTTAAAATTTCATTGTGCTAGACAGTTAAAATGCAAAGGGTCGTGCTCATTGACTCTATGTAAATGTGCACATGCCTGCAATAATGCATTTACAGAAATGTTGTAAGGTAATAAATTGTTAGAATATTATTAACAGTTATAATTTGGAAAGCTGTTCGAATTAACAGTTATAATTTGGAAAGCTGTTCGAATTTGTTATTACTTAAATGTAAAATAGAAGGGATACATCATGTTGTAGGTGTGTGTTTAGTCAAAATCTGTCAAAATCCAATTGTCCTATATACATGTGGCTTCATATGGTTGCTGTGGTAATTTAGGTGTACTGTAACAGTTCGTTCTACGTTTTTCGACTAGAAAGGGTCAAATTGGAGTAACTAAATTGTCTTCTTTTTACTTTTTTCCATATTAAAAAATGTTGAATATTAAAATCGTAGCGCTAAATTATTTCATGACATGCACAGAGCATGTTCAAAACTAGTAAGCGACTTTTTTTTATATATATATATTTTTTTAAATACTTATACCGTCACGTTTGTATCTTATTACTTAGGCTTGAAGTTAAATTCAGAAAGAAAGAAAGAAAGATAAAATAAACACCCTGAAGGATACACCTTTAATATAATTTTATTTATATTAAAAAGAAAAGGACAAGTTTTTTTCAAAGAAAGCTAGCAGCTATCTTGTTTAAAGCATAGTCAGCTATAGTGAATGTATAAAGGCCCGATTAAAATTCGAAGGGTCCAGGGAAGTGATTTTTTTCCCCGTGTTTTATTATGTTACACTTCTTACGTGGTTACCCCAAAACTTCTGGAATTCAAATGGGTACAATACTCCATAAACAGCCTAGACTTAGTCCCTTCAGATTCTTATTTGTTTTTCTCCCTCGCGCATTTTCTACACGGATGATGTTTCGAAATAGTTGACGATACGAAAAATGGAATGCTCTACATTGTGGCCTCATAATCGCCCTAAGGATAGGGCCATGGAATTGTGACTTTCATAGTACTTCACTCTTTTTTGTATATTGCCAGTGTTTCACAGCAAACAACGACGAAGTTATAGCTCACCCTGGTAAAGCTTAAAGTAAAAAATTTTCCTTTTCATTGCAACAAGCTAAAACTCTTTATTCATGTAAATAAACAAAATAGATACACCTTATGATCAACAACTTGGTGTAAAATTAAAGCTCTACAAATAAAAGCACTGTTCTTGTTTTTCAGTTAGAACAGTTGTTTAATTTCAAAGATTAATTTTCTCTTAAATGGTGATTTACACGTACTATTGGATCTGGGAGGAGATACAGAATATCTCAACGTGTTCGTGGTACCTCAACACGTAAAAGAAAGGAAATCCCATACTGTTTGGACGAGGCTACCAGGGGAACTATCAATCTCAAATGGTCAAGTTTTGGGTGATAGACAGTCTACATGAACCATCGCGTCTGGTAATGTTCGGTGTACGGGTGCCTCTACCTTAATTAGAGGAAGTCCCGTGTTGCTTGAATGATCCTTCCGAGAGGGGAATGTTAGCTTCCTGCCTGCAGGGGGACTGAACAGTGACTGGGGAAAGGTGACGATCCTAGGAATCTGAGTAAAGGTTTCCGATCCTAGTAGAGGGGAGGAAACCCTACAAGATAAGGGGCTGGCATCAAACTCAGATGGTGACTTAACATGTGCCATTGGATCTGGGATGAGATATGAGATTATCTCGACATGTACGCGGTACCTCTATGGGGAAAGCGGTGGATGTTGAACGATAGAAAAAGGCAGGGCCGGGAATGAACAAGCCCCTTCGGGTATACCTGGGCCTCCCAGAATTGGGTTGAACTCTGCTGGGCAGTGGTCAAACCTTGGGATTGAGTAGTGTATATGAGCTAAGCCCAGGAATCTGAATAACCACGAGCATCTAGGAAAGGGAGGCGAGTTTGCCTTACAACGCTCGGGCACCTTGCCTGCAGAGCATCGGAAGCCTTGACTTGCTAACAAGGCTACTTCCACTAATACGCAACTGGTGGGCACTCAGAACTTCGGTTTAGCCGCGCTGTGGGCGTATCCCACTACCTTAGAGAATAAGGATTACATCGCAGTTATGAAGCAAGGTTGAGGAACACACTTTGACGATGCACTACGTGCATGTAGACTAATCGTCCACCATTGAGAAACTACGGGCCGGGGCATCAAATGGAGCAGGTCCAAACTCAGACCGAATGGCTGCAGCTCGTCACAAATAGCGGGTGAAATGTGGCAGTAGACTATTTGATCCTAATAAACCAAGTATCGCGATAATTTCTCACATTATTATTTTGTTTGCTTTATAATGGGTGGAAAGTGTGAGAGGATTTTCGCAGATTTTGATAATGAGTACCTGAAATATTCATGTATTGAAAGAATAGGTTTTAGAAATTATTAAATATTTTGTACGTAATATATCCTATTTTAATAGTTGTGGGATGTTACGCTACGTATCCACACGGTACGCAATAACTGTCTGTAGATTATTGGCTTTTGTTGAAATAAACGCAGAGTATGGCAATATGGGAATGCTTCTATTTCAGTACTATGTACACAAACAGCCCGTTGTACTAATATGACTGTTCGAACGGTGCTGTGAATAACTAGTATTTAGTAGTTTATCAATTTGTAGTAGCTTAATCTAAAGTTTTTCTTTTCTTCCTTTCTGTTAGTGCTATAATGTGTTAAGTTTAATACAGTGAACTATCAGACTGTAACTTGTTATGTATATATTTCAGATTTAATTTTTGTAAATGTATTTATCTATTTTTCAGTTTTTAATGACAAATGTTATTTAAGATAAAATTGGTGTTGGGATTAATTTGTATATTTATTGTTATAAAATAATTTTCTTTTAAACTGAGAGAAATAAAAAGTTGTATACAACGGCTGCGAGTAATGTCTCTTCAAAATAGGAATTTTAGATCGTTTCCGTTGAAAAGTTGCTTTACGTTTTTTTTTTTTTTTTTTTTTTTTTTTTTTTTTTTTTTTTTTTTTAAAGTTTGTCGTGCATTAGTTTTTGTTTAAGACAATAATTTAAAAGATAGGTACTGGGTTTAACTGAAAAAAAAAAAAAAAAAAAAGATATCATTACTTCCTCTATTTTGAAAGGCAGTATGTATCCGGCCGGCAAGAGTCACGTCCGTTAAAGAATGTTGGACAATATGTTTAAAGTAAGAAGTTAACATGACTAAGATTAATGAATTTTTTAATGATATCTGAATAAAAAGGAAAGTATTCTCTACAAAAGGGACTTGTAGTATAGTGGTTGATATCTTTTTGGGTCAAAAAATCCAATATATTTCAATAAAAAAATTTCTTTTACGCCTTATATCTTGAGAACTACATACAGTATAGCCAAACCCAAACTATTGGAGTTGATGAGTTTAATGTCGGGATAATATGTTCTTACTTTACTTTTTTATTTATTATTATTATTTTTGTTTGTGTGTTTTGTGGAATTCGACTTTTTCTGACTGAAACAGTCCTTACATTTAAATAGACTGAATTTTTTTCTTTTTTTTTTGGGGGGGGGGCGTAATTTAAGCCTTATTAAACATTTTATTCGTACAAACTATACAACAATGACAAACATACATACATTCATAAGTAGTTGCATATTTTTAAGGGTCGCTTTGCTCTATTACTTTTTGTAGGAGTAATTTTTTGGTGATTATTCCTTTTCGTGATTCAGCGGCTTTTAGATTAAAACATAAACCTTGGCCTCCATAACCTTGACCATAATGCAGACCTTGTTAAGATCTCTCAAGTGGATCAAAATAAGAAGCTTTAGGAATATACTTTGTATGTTGCATTTCTCATGAATAATGAAAGCTTCAATTTGTAAAGCAATAATTTGTAATACATAATTTTTTTTTAGTTACTGAAAAATTATATTTTTAGTTACAAACTAAGCAATAAAATATTTATTTATTCTTTTTACAAAAGATTGTAGATTATTATGTAGGCTATTGTGAGAAATTAAAGAGTATGATTTATGACGTTTTGACTAATATTCAAACCCCCTTCTCGTTCTTCTCGTCCAACTCGTGTAGTATCTTGCGATTTATATAGCTGCTGTGATATAATAACGGACGTGTGGCTCTTTTCAGTTCTTTTCCAAATTTTTCGACAGCATAAAACAAATGTCAGAACAACACTTTAGTACAGGTAGCGGCTGTTTTTTTTTTTTTTTTTTTTTTTTTTCCTTGAAGCCGTTTTGTGGGTAATTAGTAACTTTTGCCAACACTAAAGCTCTTCACATAACATGTCTTCAGATGATATAATTGTAGTACTTTTTATGACAGTTTCAGTTTATGTTTTGACAAATCACTAAGTTCGAGTAAATACAATATATATTTGTCATATTTAGAGCTTAACTTTGAATTTTGAAGTGACTTTACTCGCAGTTATAGTTTTCTCTTGCCGTGTGTAGTTTGACGCTAAGTTTGCATAAAGCGTAATTAATATATAGTATTTTATTTTGTATGTTGTATATGTTATGAAAGACTCAATTCAATTTCAGTATAATACTTGAGCCATAATATACCTAAAAATCGCTACCAGAAAAATTTAGGAGAATTTGTTACTTTTTAAAATTATGTGTGGAGCATTCAGTAAATAACTGGGATTGATTTAATACACCGAGCGAAGTAGCTCAAGTGGTAGAGCGTTGACTTGGCATTCGGGAGACCGTGGGTTTGATTCCGCTGCCGACCATCCTGATTGGAGTTTTCTAGGGTTTTCCTCAGTCTTACCAGGCAAATGCTGGGATGATACCTACTAAACAGGCCCTGGCCGATACCTTCCCAAATCCTTTCCATTGTTGTTGTTGTTAGATATCCAGTATAAAATGGCCTCTGAGCTGTATCTGGTGATTGTATAAATAAATCTCTAAACAATTATAAAGGGTAAATTGAAATTACCTGTATTATTATCAGCGTAACCTACTGCTATGACATTTTTTTTTCTATCTAGCTACAAGCTTTTGTGTATCTGCAGCGTAGAGCTCTGTTGGTTTGTTACTAGACCATTAGATAACTGCCTGAGTCATTGTGTTATCGTATGGAATTTTTGTTCTCTGAGATGCTAGTTCAGAGAATCAAAAGTGGAAAAATCAATGAGAGTCAAAGTCAGGACTGTAGAACGGGTGTGGCAGTACTTTCCAATGCAATTGGTCAATAACTGTCAGTCTTAGAGGCGGTATATGATTACGCGCTACCGTGTTGGAGGATAGTATCTTTCTTGGGTAACATTTCTTCCTATACTATTCCGAACTTACAGATACAAGCTTGGAATAGTACTCAGTTCAAAAGTTTCTATCCTTTTCAAGAGATTTACATAATACCACACCCTTGTGGACCCAAACACCGTTGCCATAGCTTTTCTTACACGCGGTTAATGTTGTGTGAAACTTCTCAAAGTACCAGGAATCTGTATGTTTCCATTGCATGGACGTTTCCTTTTTTCTCAGGCGTGTAAAAAGTTCACCCATGGCTCATCTATTGTAATAATGCGTTGTGGATGGTCGTCACTTTCACGCTTATACCGAGCCAACAGTTTACGACAAATCGGAACTCCAACCTCATTTTTGGTCAACATTCAGTAGGTTGGGAACCATAAAACCATGGAAAAGAAACCATGAAAAGAGATGATTCCTGATGTAATGGTGTTCACAAAACCTTGTTTGTATCAGTAGTGATATCAATGTCACGTGCAGTAACTCGCTGATCGCTCAAAGTCACCTGATCGCTACTGTGTGTGGGTTCACCTTTAATTACAATTTTTGACTGACCTTCACATGGAACATCCTCGGTGACCTCAAAACCTAAACGAAAGAATTCGCACTATTCAAAGTTATGAACGTATTACAGCGAATTTTCAGCCGTAACGATTGACAATTAATTTTGGCAGAATTTGAAGCTTCTTTTACCAGAAATTTTACTCACTATACGACTTTCCTGGACTGGGGTGAAGCGGTACGATTTTATCTTGAATAATACAAAGTGAAAAACCAACCAATATTTGCTGTTTCGATCATTAGCATTGAGACATATTTTGTTCACTTCGAATATTTACTGGACGCTCTTCCTATACATATATAGAATGATTAATGATGAATTAAAACGGAATTAATGAAATACTCACTGTATAGTAGTAAACGGTTTTTGTCAATATAATTTTCGGTAGTGATGCAATTTGTGTTTTCACTGTTTGTAGCTAACTGTTGGCAAACTTAGCATGAATATGACCTAGATTGGATCATACTTGATTATTGCAGCTTAAGTTCTATGTATGTATGGGTGAAATTATTATTATACACTGTGAGACTTGGCATCGTGCATTCTCAGCAATAATGTTACATTTCATAGTTAATAATATATTCCGTAAGCCGAGCTGAAGTTCATTATGCAATGTGAGGAAAGAGGAGTTTATCTCCGTGGATAATCCAGGTGATTTTTGCAGGAAATATCTTGAAAAAGGAGGACCACGACGCAGATGTGAAGATAAAGAAAGAGGAAATGGCGTTTGATGGAGTAAAAAGTAAGTATATATATATTAGCAATTCAAGTGGAGAACAATAAAAGCAACAAACAAGTCAATACGGATAAGTACGAATAATTATAGTAACGTAAGTTAATGTTTGCATGATATATGTATGCACAAAAGTTCCACAATATTACTGTAGTATCCAGTCTTGGGAATTAAAGGTGAGTACTTCTGTCTTTCATTATTTTAACTAAGTTTATGTGATTTACAATAAGGCACTATTTAATTTATTTTATTGTACATAAATGTAACTTCCTTCATTATTAGAATATGGCTAGAATAAGAAATAGTTGTGGAATGACGTTCTTAAATATGTCTGCTGGTAACCTTAAAAATCACTTACCAATACTTCTTGATAAATAAAATGAATTACGAAATTTAGGAATTAGTGTTAAGGTGTTTTGTGTATTATGTATGATTAACGTCAATTAGCTGCTTCGCTGGATTAAAATAAGAAAGATTAGTAATAATGTTCTGTTGGTCAGACAGTTTTTATTAATACCGAAGCGCTCTCATATCGATAGAAACAAAGAAAATGTATTGAAAAATCAGACAATAATAAGTAATCTATATAAATAAAAATTAAATATTACTAGTGTGGGCTGAATTTGTATTTAAACGGCATCGTAAGTGTCACTGGTCATCTCAGTGACCTCTGAAAAGTATGGATTCGACACAGATACTGGTCATTTACGATCCTCCCCTTCCCGAAGTTGCGGGGCTGAATTTGGATTTAAAGGACATCGGAAGTGTCACTCTTCATCTCAGCGACCCCGAAAACTATGGATTCGACTCTAATATCTGTAATTTTCGATCTCTCCCTCCCCCAAGTTACGGGACTGAATTTGGATTGAAACGGCATCGAAAGTTTCACTGTTGATCTCAGCGATCCCGCAAACTATAGATTCGATAAACAGCATCGGAAGTATCACTGTTCATCTCAGCGACCCCAAAAACCATGGATTCGACACTAATGCCGGTCATTTTCGATCATTTTTATATATATATATCTTCATCCCTCCCTCTCTCCCCTAAGTTGCACCGTCAAAGTGAAATGATAAAAAGCATTCCAGGCCCGAACCTCATCTATGTTGAAAATTTGATCGAGATCGCTAGGGTGGTTCAAGAGTTTTAAAGTCACAAACATAGTCACTTTCATTATTATTTATATAGATAAGTAAATCTTGAATTTAAGATAACTAATGAAATCGGTCAACCCAATCGAAAGTTAGCGCCAGAAATGGATTTTCCTACCGAAAATCCATAGATAAACAACCACTGTACAGTGATGAAGAATGAAAAATCAGAACTCGTATTATCGTAGGTAGAAAAAAAAATGAAATGAAATTTTAGTTAACGTCCCGCAATTATCCTCTTCAAGCTGAGATTAATGAAAATGAATGATTGTGAAATTAAATTTTTGTGCTCTACTCCTGGGGGTCGAACCCGGGATCACGTGCATCAAAAGCGTACGTGCTAGCCACTCAACCAGCGGTGAGGACATATCCGGTAGGAATTATAGCAATCAAAGTTGTCCCGTTCTCATCGGAAACCTTTCTTATAAGCCTCAGAATTAAGTTTATTTTTCGAAGAAAAAAAAATCATCCTATTATATTCCGCGCTGTTTTACGTTGTACACTCATGTCCAAAATTATTGTCGCATGTCTATAAATATGTTGTTGAAGGAATATAATTTGACAACAAATTCGCCCGGTAGTTCTTATAATCTTAATATGTGTATAATCGGCAAAGACATGTATGTGGCAAATTTCATGTGAAAAGAACAGTAAATAAGAACAATAAAACGAAAATAAAAAACTTTCTTGTCCATTTAGCAACATTTTGTTTTACTCACTCTAATTTTCGTATTTATAATTCTTTTCCTATGAAATTTACCACAAACATACATTTCCCGATTCTATACATAGTATCAGTATTAAAGGTACCCTGCAAAATCATTATCAAATTATATTCTTACAAGGAGATAGTCATAGATATGCGACAATCATTTTGGACATGAGTGTACATCCTTTGCATACAGTCTAGAAAGAGTGTCGTGTGCTATTCAAAGAGGGAGCAAATGATTATTGTTATAGCTGTCAGTGTTGAAATGACCATTGATATAATTTAGAAAAAAAGTTCGATAGATAACAGGATGTGGGCAAAGCATTATTAAAAAACGGTAGAGACACGTTTAAGAATACCCCATATACGTTGTCCAATTCTAACGAAATTTATCAGGGAATGTATGTCTGTAGAGTAGGGATACCCAGCTACGAGGATGGGTTGATAAGTTCTCAGCCTCACCAAGAAAACAAGTTGATAGGAAGCGAAGCTTGGTGTTTTTATTCAACATATTCCCCTTGTAGTGCAATGCACTTTTCACATCGCTGCTGCAGTGCTTGCAGGCCAGACAAATAGAAGTCGGATGAATGCTCTGCAAACCAGTCCTCTGTTTGAGAAATGACATCATCAGCGCCATTGAAATTCGTTCCCTTTAAAAACATTTTCAATTTAGGAAAGAGATAAAAGTTTGATTGAGCCAAATCAGGCGAATAAGGTGGATGTTCCTGTATTTAAAACCGTAGGTCCTCCAATTTTTGCAATGTCAGACGTGCCTTGTGTGAGGGTGCATTGTCCTGGAGGAAGATTACCCCTTTTGACAGATTTCCGTGGACGTGGAGAACCGCTGTGGCTCCATTCCGCCGATTGCTGTTTTGTCGTGGGATTGTAGAAATATAACCAGGTTTCGTCCATTGTTACCAGCCGTTGCATAAAATTGGCCTTGGGACAGAACTGCCTTACTTGCCTCCACCTGTTCACGCTTCTGATCTGCGTTCAAAAGTTTCGGAATCCATTTTGCCGCAACCTTCCTCATACCCAAGTCTTCATGGATGACTTTCCACACCCATTCATGACTGATGCCCAATGTGTCCTCTATCTGTTTGAGGGGGATTCGGTAATTGTCGAGAATCATCCGGTGAATGGCGTCAATCATCTCGGGAGAGGTCACTGAAATTGGTCTTCCTCACCTTGGATCATCGTTCATACCAAACTGCCCACGTTTGAAGTTAGCTGCCCATTTCTTCACAGTGGCATACGATTGTGCTTTGTCCCCCAATGTCGTGACAAGGTCGTTGAGAATCTCCTTCGGCGAGAGTCTTTTTAGGAAGAGGTACTTGATGAATGCACGATGTTCAAATTTACTAATTTCTGGGACGTGGGCTGACACTGAAAAAAAAAAAAATCACTTTGGACCTGAAAAAAAAATTAAAATTGGTTTAGTCAAATCAAATTTTGCACAGTAGCTTAACAAAGTATAAGCCTTATAAACGTATATAACTTTTATATCTAGCTTAGTTTGAACCTGAGTAGGCTGAGAACTTATCAACCTACCCTCGTATTTTAAGTTTGAGGACTACTTTTCATTACACAAATCACTGGCTGCCGACTTACCTTAATATAGATTAGTGATGTTCAAGTATAATTAGTATAATATATCCGAGAGCCATAATCGTGGTTTGCTAGTAAGGTGGAGGGTTACTGCTAAATGAAAGTTACTGCCTTTTTCCTCCCTTCCCCGTACGCCATAAAAACAATGCATGTATCTCAGAGATCCATCATATTGAAGTAAACAGTAATTTATTCCCTCACAATTGGGAGACCCGGGTTCGATTCCTGGCGGGAGTTCATGTGGTTCGGATTTCACATTAATCACTAGGTCCACCTCTCATTTAGCCTCGCTACTGAACGGGACGTTAAACTCAAATCAACTCAATTATTCCCGTACAAGTACTAACTTTTACAACCGAAAAATAAACTTTCCCGTAATAGCACATGAAAGAAAGTATTTTGTTTCAAAGAGAGGAATGGGCTTGGTAACTTTTTTTGTGTGAAATTAAGACTTTGTTACGACCCTATAGCCATTATCAATGATTTAAAAAATGCTTAGATTTTAATGTTTTTTATCACACAAAACAGCTATAAAATGTTTACAGTTCTTACTTAAAACTGTAGGAAATTAGATTTTTTTTTTTTTTTTTAACGGGATTAATCTACCGCGAGTTACCTCCGATGACTTACCGGTAAACTAGTAGGCCGTAAACTACCTCTCACTTCTTGCCAGTCGACTAGTAGACCGCGAGCTGCTTCTCACGACTTAACGATCCGACGTCCGACGTCCTCATGACCGTCCTAACCGATCTCGATCAAATTTTGAGGGGGGCGCGGCGGCTCAGTGGTAGAGCGTTCACCTCTAGTGCTTGGAGTCCCGGGTTCGATCCCAGCCCCCGCCAAGTGAACTTTGTGGTGGACAAACACCGTGCTCGTGGGTTTTCTCGGAGTACTCCCGTTTCCTCCCACTTTCTTCATTCCACCATTTCACTCATCTCTCATTATCACCGTCTCCTTTACCCTAACCGGCTTAAACGTGGGACGTAAAAACTCAAAGATTTCATTTCATTTCATTTCGATCAAATTTTCAACATAGATGAGGTTCGGACCTAAGATGCTTTTATCATTTCACTTTGATGGTGCAACTTGGGGGAAGGGGGGAGATATATAAAAATGATCGACCGATATTAGTGTCAAATTAATACTTTTTGGGGTCCCTAAATTGATTGGTGACAGTTTTGGTGCCCTTTATGTCCAAATTCAAACGTATTCTCCCCATTTGAAGAACGGCCATTTTGCTAGTCAATTCTAAGATACACCTTAATTTTTCACACCTCTAATGTAAAAGGAGAATAAAACTGACTAATTGAAGACGCATTTCTCTCGTCGTCTTCTGAATTCAGTTGATATGTTTGTAAACAACCTCGTCCGAATCATCATCTTTCTCACTTTTTTTTTTTTTTTAATCTCACATGATGATGTCACCCTTGCTTCCGTCTAATGCATTAGGAATGCAGCATTTCTTGAACGACTTACGATGAACAGAGCTGGAGTGGTTTTTCATGCGGCGGAAACCTAATGTACACTCATGTCCAAAATTATTGTCGCATGTCTATAAATATGTTGTTGTAGGAATATAATTTGATAACGAATTCGCCCGGTATTTCTTATAATGTTAGTATGTGTATAATCGGCAAAGACATATATGTGGAAAATTTCATATCAAAAGAGCAGTAAATAAGAACAGTAAAACGAAAATAAAACTTTATTGTCCATTTAGCAACATTTTCTTTTACTCATTCTAATTTTCGTATTTATAAGTCTTTTCCTATGAAATTTACCACAAATATGCATTTCCCGATTATACACATAGCATCAGTATTAAAAGTACCCTGCAAAATCATTATCAAATTATATTCTTACAAGGAGACAGTTATAGATATGCGACAATCATTTTGGACATGAGTGTACCACCACATTCAAGCTCTCCTCTGTGGTGGCTAGTGCGCATCTTTTGTGAACAGGATTCCGAGTTCGATTCGCGATGAGAAGCTTGATAAATGTGAACGTATTGCGGTGGTTACGATTCCACCTTAAACAGTAGGCCCATGTCTCATATAGCCTCAGTGCTGAAAAAAAGGACGCTAAATTTCAACAAATAATAACAACTACTACTACTACATAAACATTCAGAAGAGTAATTTCGTTATGGTGACTTAATGGTATATTTTCCTTTCTCTGTGTGTCGAACAGTTGGTGGTATAAGATTCCCTTTTTGCTTATTGCGCTGTAAAATAAAGTCTCGAGTTAGTTTGCTTAAGTGGCCGTATTGAAATTCATTTGATACCATTACACAATGATATCTTAATTTGGTGTGGACATAGGTCTAATTTTTGTCTTGTCATTTTATAACTCTTCTGTGTCATTATTATGCACTCCAAGTTCGATAGGACATGGAAAAGTTCATATTTTTGTATTATTGGATCAAAAAGATCCAATATATTTCAATCAAAAATTTTCTTGTACGCCTTATATCTGGAGAACTACATACACCATTGTAGCCAAACCCAAACTATCACTTAACCCATTATGATGTGTTTATTCTCTAGGAAATACGAAAACTCGATTAGGGGCTGTTCAAAAATTTTGTATCCCCTGAACCAGAAACTAATTATTGGTCAAGATCGCAATCTTTTGATGCATTTTTTTTTTTTTTTTTTTTTTTTGGATCTCTCCTAAATTCTTGTTTTGTTGTGCCAACATACGTATTTCGACATGCCGGCAAACTTTTGCTTTGTTGAAGAAACACACGTACAGCGGACGAAGTGGAAAGGAAGTCTATAGTTAATTTTAAGGAAAGATCCAATTCTTTATCCACCACTGTTCTTGAGGCAGAAGAGGATACATAAAATATATTTTGTGAGCTCCGGAGGAGCCCTCCCAAAAATATAACCTTTATGGAAATCAAAAGAGAAAGCTTCAGAGAACGTGACTTTTCTGTGTTGATACTGAGAGCAGTTGCTGACCGTTTTGATCCCTTGTTTCTTAGTAAACCTCACGTAGGCTATCAGTTCTGGTAGCCATCTATCTAGATAAGTTGTTTAAATGTGGTAGAGCCAATTTGTTTTCTCATTATTCTAACTATATAATAGAATTTAAATCTTCCAAGCTACTTCAGAATCGCTAGTATTATGGAAGTATTAAAGGACACGGGTGATAAACAAACAACAAGGGGTTGCGGTAGTTCAGTGATAGAGCGCTCACTTCTGGTACATGATGTACACTCATGTCCAAAATGATTGTTGCATATCTATAACTGTCTTCTAGTAAGAATATAATTTGATAATGATATCGCAGGGTACTTTTAATACTGATATTATATGTATAATCAGGAAATGTATATTTGTGGTAAATTTAATAGGAAAAGAATTATAAATACGAAAATTATAATGAGTAAAATAAAATGTTGCTAAATGGACAAGAAAATTTTAATTTCGTTTTATTGTTCTTATTTACTGCCCTTTTGACATGAAATTTGTCACATACACATCTTTGCCGATTATACACATACTATAATAATATTATAAGAAATACCGGGCGAATTTGTTATCAAATTATATTCCAAAAATACAACATATTTATAGATGCGACAATAATTTTGGACACGAGTGTACCTGGTTTGATCGCAGCTCGCACCAAAATATGGTTTGTGGTGGACAAACACCTTGTGTATGGGTTATTGTTTCCGTTACTCTCACGTTCTTTATTCTATCATAAACATCAATCTTACTACTACTACTACTACTACTACTACTACTACTACTACTACTACTACTACTACTACTACTACTACTACTACTACTACTACTACTACTACTACTACTACTACTACTACTACTACTACTACTACTACTACTACTACTACTACTACTACTACTACTACTACTACTACTACTACTACTACTACTACTACTACTACTACTACTACTACTACTACTACTACTACTACTACTACTACTACTACTACTACTACTACTACTACTACTACTACTACTACTACTACTACTACTACTACTACTACTACTACTACTACTACTACTACTACTACTACTACTCCTCCTCCTCCTCCTCCTCCTCCTCCTCCTCCTCCTCCTCCTCCTCCTCCTCCGTGGTAGGGCGCTTACCTTTAGAACATGGTGTTCTTTGTTTGATCCTGAACCAAATAAGGTGGTGGTGGACAACATCGTGTTTGTGGGTTTTCTCGGGGTACTCTTGTTTCGTCCCACTTTCTCATTCCACCAATTATTTCATCATCAGACGCTTGCCTTAATTATCGTCTCCTTTAGCCTAATTGGCATAATTGTGGGACGTTAAACTGAAAGATTTCATTTTACTACTACAGCTACAATTATTTTTATTATGTACTGTCGATCATACTGATTACAATATAGCGCATTCCTCATATAGACGCAAGTAATAATAGCGACCGTGACACTTCTGTTTTTCGATATTTAATAACAGGGGGATTTAATTCCCTTTTTCAGCACTGCCGCAGTATGAGACGCGAACTTACAAGCTAACGTGGGATCCTGCCGGAACAGGATTCCCCTGTGCTCAGTCAAGTAGAAAATATAGTAGGGTACTGAAAAATTAGCGACCATCATACAAGAAGCCTCGAAATAAATAAACAAAAAAAAAAAAGTTTAAAAATCATAGGAAGAAAGATCCATTCTTTCCAGATTATAAGCCGTCGAAAGAAGAAAGACTTTAAAGATGCATAGTTTGGAAACCTCTCATAGCTGGTTCAAGTAGTAGGAATGAATCCTGTGGTACTTGCTTAGGGACGAATTTTATAAAGGAAATTGTAAATTCCTCCACTTTCGTCATTCTACCATTGTCGTCTATTTCATAATCAGCATCTTCTTTAGCTTCGTTGCATGATCTTGAACCGTTAAACACAAGAGAACAAAAAATATCGTTATAAGTAGACGAATAAATGAAAAATAAAGTAAAATTCAAAGTATTATTGTGCAGTTGCATACTGGACTTTGTACTGAGTAAAATTCAAATACCAAATATTGTTAACTGTGCAGTTGACTTTTGTTTGCACATTCAAAATGGAGAACAAGATGTTCAAATGTTCATAGATCAGTAGGTTAGGAATAGTAGGTTACCTCTGCAAAGTAATCACCAAAACCTATCTAGTTAGTTAAGGGTTCATTGTAGATTAGCGAAGGAAGATTGTCCAACATATGGAACACTGGCATTCAGTTTTTCGCCTCTGCAGTGGTCTTGCGTTGTCCAACATTGTTACATTCACATTGTATTGTGAGAAAACAATACTTTAATTTACTTTTTTTTTTTTTTGTTTTGTTTATTTATCTCAGACAATTACTGATATAACTCACGAATCTGTTTGTGCAACAATTCCATTGATTTTGTATAGGTAAAATAATCAAATGTATTATTGTTCATATTTAATGATGTTTTAAGAAATCTTTAGCCAGTATAATACTATAAGAAAGTTAGATCAAAATACATTAGAAACTTTCAGGTAATTTGGAGACGAGAAATTAAATATTATTTCATAGACTCGTCATAACTTTCATCTTAAAAAGAGAATAGATGCCTAAATGAGTACTAGTTTGAGAACATTTTTTCTTTTTTTAAAAAAATCAGATTTGTTTGTTTATTTTACGAAATCGGTCACGCTTGTTTTTCTATAAATAACACCCCAGATTCTTCTATCACTTCCGCTTGTGGTCTTGAATACGCGGGTTCTCGATGGGAGCTCGTTTGGGTCCGAATTCCATATTAAATTCTTGATCCATATATCATGTAGTCCTTGTATCATACAATATCTTTTCTATGTCCACTTCCTAATGAACATTTTACTTACAGTAGTTAACGATATAATTCAGTGTTTTCCTAGATAATTAATCCTGATGTTACAATCATTCGTATGACTAGTCTAAAATGATCGTAGAAGTATCACATATGTTTGTAATTGTTACTTCTAAAAACTTATTAAATATGGCCTTGCAGAACTTCACGAAATAATATTTTAAGAAGAAATTTGTTTCTATTATTAGAAACTTCTATTTGATGAAAAATATATTTAAATTTGGTTGCATAACCGCTGAAAATGTATTTGCTGTTGCGTCAAAGCGAAAATGTTACATTACTCATTTTTTTTTTTTTTTTTTTAACAAAAGAAACACTGACGAAAGCTTAAAACACACTTTATTTTAAATTATAATAACTTGTTTCGGATATCTAACATATCCTTCTTCAGACAATATCAGACAGATTTTCGATAGTCTGAAGAAGGATATGTTAGATAACCGAAACCGTTATTATAATTTAAAATAAAGTGTGTTTTAAGCTTTGGTCAGTGTTTCTTTTGTTAAAATAATCAGTCCAAAGCCATGAATAGTCCTACTCATTTTTGATCATTAACAGAGAAATAAAATGACATTTAAACAATATCTATTACCAGAAAAGTGCCATTTATGCCCAATTAGTACTAAGAGTGTTTTCTCACAGTTAAATTTCTTTCATAAAATTCGTCATGCAAATACTGGAGGATTCTGAAAGTAGATATATTTATTTAGATAGAGCACATACTAGCTCCGAAGTAATTTCTTGAACCGATTATGACATGTTTCATAGTTTTAGAGCTTAGAACCTTTAAAATTCGTTTTGTTACGTTTAGTCAGCTTATAACTTGGAAAGGATGCGCATTTTTTCTTTCTTTCGAAATCCCTTTTTTTGATGGTTGTATTTTCGACATTTATTCTGCCTGCACAAGAGAAAGACAGAATGCTCTGAAATGTTTGTTGTAATTCGAAGTGCTTATTGTTAATTTTGTATTAGAAATTCGCTTACATTTACACAACTACAGTGAATCAAATCTCTTAAGCACTTTTTTCTTCGTAATTTTCCTATATTTCTTGTTCTTTGTTCTTCATACTTTTCCCTTTTATTTCTTTTTTTAAATTTATTTATACGCTATGCTTATTCCTTTAATTGAAATAAGCTAAAGCTAATTTGTGCTATTTGCTGTATGTGTTTTCTGTTTCACCCGTGATAAGTTTCGTAAAATGTTATTAAGTTTTAACGAAACTTAGTCTATATTTTCTTTGAGACTTTCTTAAGAGGATATTTTCACCCCAACAGCGAAGATTGGAAATATATGTACACATTTGGCAGTTTTATTTGGTGCACCCTGTTTTTCAGAGAAGGGGAATTGCGTTTTGTAGAACATTGCCATATATGGAATTTGTTACCGTTATCAGCGATGGCGGAATCACTTCTCCCATGTCTAGGTTTGCCAGGCAGGAAGTTTGCAGCATTTGGCAGCAGCAGCAGCAACTGCAGCACCATCTCTTGAGAAAATTCTAAGTTATTTTTCTGTCATTTTGGCGGACTTCGTTAAAGTGTATCGGTTAGTTAGGCCGTGTTCAACGTTCTGAATTGGTAGGAACAAAACTTCTCAGAGGAGGCTTGTGCGCGGACTTCCACTTCACTAGTGAATTGAACATCGTAACCATGATTCAATTTAAAAATTGTACGTATCTATATTTCATTTAATTCCACTTATTTCTTCTGTATAAAATGATACTGTTGTAATATGTATCTGGTTGTTTTCTTCCAAATGGCTTTTGTCAACTTTATTGTCGAAAAAAAAAAAAAAAGTGAAGTTCATGCACGATACAACGAAAACTACATTATGGTTTCTTTATGTGATAGGAAACTACGTTTTTCCTATTTTATTGGATGAGAACCCGTGCGTAAAAATAAAAATTAGTGTTAATTGTGAATTTCTGGTCTGTGATCTCAGAAAACGATTTCGTGTTCTAAATGTTCTGAAAGTGTGTTTTTTCGAACACATCCTAACATGCTATTGTTGAGTAGTTTTAATTTGCGTGCTGTAGGTTAAGGTTCATCGTCATTGATACAATTAAGACTCGGTCTCGAAAATTTTCTGTTTTAATTGCTTTATCTTAATGTGTTGTTAGTTTTGTTAAAAAAATGTGTTTCGTACTTGGGTGCGTTCCGAGACTGCGAAATAGCGTGTTCGATATCAATCTGAAGAGGTACTTAGGGATCTTTGCCACCATGTGTATGCTAGTAAAGGCTCTGAACAACAACGTTGTCCCATTTAATGTGATAACATACTTTTTTTTTTTTTTTTTTTTTTTTTAACGATAACTGTCCAAAAAATATTCGGTAGGGGTATATTTTGTTTGAGAATATCCAATCATCCCTATTAGTTGGGAATAAAGTCGGTTATTAATAAGGGAAGTGAATTTATTCTATTAATGTACAGGGTGGACTATTCCTCTTGAAATGTCTCTGTAAGTTTTGAACTAATAAGTAAAAGAACGCTGAAATTTTGTACGAAACAAATATTATAGGGAGAAATTGTTCGACATAATCTGCAATACAATAGGTTAATAGTGTTGCCAACCGAACATAAAGTATTTTTAAGTAGTACTTGTCAGCTTATTACATACTAGCATATTGCCTGTTCTTCGCACGGAGAGAATACGTTTCATTTTGAACATAAAGGGCAGTGGGGGCTGAAATTGGATTTAAACGGCATCAGAAGTGTCACTTTTCGTCTCAGCGACCCCAAAAACTGTGGATTCGACAATAAATCAGTCAGTTTTGATCATTTTTAAATATATCCCCCCCACCCCTCCAAGTTGCAGGACTGAATTTGAATTTAAACAGCATTACTGTTCATCTCATTGGCCTCAAAAACTATGTATTCAACAGTAATATCAGTCCTTTTCGATCATTTTCAAATATCCTCCCCCTCCTCCTCGTTGCACTGTCAAAGTGAAATGATAATAACCATCCCAGGACCGAACCTTGTCCGTGTTGAAAATTTAATCGAGATTGGTCGGGTTGTTCAAGAGTTATTAAGTTTTATTTATTTTTATATATATATATCTCCCTCTTCCCCTCCCCTACGTTTTACCGTCAAAGTGAAACAATAAAAACCATCCCAGGCGCGAGCCTCATCTATGTTGAAAATTTGATCGAGGTCTGTCAGGTGGTTCAAGAGTTATTAAGTCACAAATATGGTTACTTTCTTATTTATATATTAGATTTTAAATTACATGTTAAACGAAAGCTTATAATACCACTTTATTATTCTGTATTACAAACTAAGGTTGCTGCAGTATTACAAACGTTCAAATTTTGGAGGCCTCTTGAACAATAATAACACAAGTGAAACGAGCAGGGCAATGCCCATAGAAAGTACCGTAATCTCCAGTACTGTAACCGTGATATGACGTATTTAGAATGAATAGGACTGAAGTATCAAGGGATTGAAAATTTGACTTTCTTAAAAAGACTTTATTTCGAAAAATTACTTAAGATAAGTATCACATCTAAGGACATATACATGGTTCCCAGTAGACGAAAAAAAAAAAATCAGTGCCGTGTAAAGCAATTTAATATTTGAAACTGTGCCGGAAATATGACAAGTATTGGTAAAGTCTACAACATTGCTTAAAATGGGTGAACTTATTGTAATTACAACTAAAAAGAGGTTATTGCTGTAATGTTATAGAAGCAAGGGAAACCGACAATCATTTTAAATACGCCATTTTAAACAATATAGCAATCTCTGCCCATGCTTTCATATATGGAACAGGTTAAGCTATTAAATTCTTATAGACTGCATTATGATCGTTATGCCTATGGAAAACTGTTCTTTTTCTAAAAATACAAGCAACTATAAACTTGAGTAAGGGTGTGAGATATGTAATGCTTACTTCTTAATTATCGTAGACTATTAAGTATACTTTTTCTCGAGTAATCAGCAAGTATGTGAATCACTCTGCTCGGACTTCGATTTGGGTTCATGGGAATAAACTAACACAAGCTTTAAGAATCAAACAATTTTCATTATTATAGAGCGCTAAACTTCAACCTCATCACTTATGAACTTTTGAAGGTCGTTAAATCTAGCGAATTTCCTTCCAATGGTATATTTAAAAATAGTTCAGCATACTTGCGAGAGAAGTAGATAGTAGAAACTATATGTGTAAAGCATACTGCTTTCTCTAATCGCAAACTGTACAAGTAGATTGACAAAGAAAAAAAAAAAAGAGTCTGTGGATTATAGTGTGAGTTTCTTTATGATTATTCGGTAAACATAGGAGAAATATCTGTCCTAACCTATATTATTGTAAATAAATTAATAACAGTGTACAGGGATTAAATTAATATTATGTATGTATTTTCTTTTTCCAGTAAAGAAGGAAATTTTTGACGAAGATACCGACTCGAAAGCTCGAGTGAAGGTTGAAATTGAGAAGCAGGAGTTCAACAAAATGGGTGGAAAGGAGAAGGAATTATGTCTCAAGGATTTGTTCCAGGGCCCACAGAATGCGTTCATATTCTTTCAGGTAAATAGGAGTCCTGGCTATTCTTACCCGGGGACTTAGTCAAATTAATTGAAATTACTTAGTAACATTGGGATGCATATTAAATACGAGTAATAATAAAAGTCCAACATTTAGCTAAAGAATCCGTATAAAGTATCTGCAGATAGTTTGGAAGTAACTTTTCACCATCAGCAATGAAATGAAAATAATAATAATAATAATAATAATAATATGATTGCTCGAATAAGTATGTCTTTGACAAATATTCTTTCCTCTAGAAGTAATGGGTGTGGGTTGATAAAGAACATTCTTGGTTTTGTTTAATAAACCATTTTTCACACAACTGTACTTGTCAATCAACGTAACAATTTCCTGAGGCACTGAAAATACTTGAGCCATTCGGAAGCATGAAGGTGGCTTCTTAGTTTACCGGTAATTCAGGGATGCGAATAAGCAACAAAATTTTACTCGCCCAAGAAAGAAAGTTACTAGCCTACATCCCACAATATAAATCATTAACTTACCTTCGGTATGATATTAAATACCCGCCCGCACCGATAAACCACTCGTCCCGGGCGAGTAAGCGAGTGGTTATTTGCATCCCTGGTTTAATTAAAATGTACTGGAACCGATTATATTTATAAGTATGAAAATATATTGTGATTAGATGCGGAAACGTTGTAATATTGCCTGCTTGTTCACGTATATTGATTTGTTTTTTTCTTTAGCTTCCCGACTGCCTCCCAGGCTTACGTCCTGAGAAGGAGAAACCAAAGAAAGATGTGAGAAATAGTCAGGAACAGAGTTCAGCTTCGAACGCCCAGCCAGACAAAAGTGAATCTTCACCTCAGGTTAGTTGTTCATCATATATGGCTTGAAATTATATATAATTTAATGTTATTAGTAGTCTTATTTGTATGTGTTTGTAAGCAGCTCCCTCGTGGCTATATGGATTGAGGACGCGCCTTTGGCGTGGGAGACCCGGTTCGATTTCCGGCGGGAGCTCGTGTACTTCGGATCCCACGTTAAGCTATAGGTCGACTTGTTACATAGCCTCGCTGCCGAACGGGACGCTAAATTTAAATTCAATCGAATCCAATTGTATATGTTTATTTTTTCTTCTTCTTAAGGTAGTAATCCCTTGATTAGTTTGCTTCAGTTTTATTCATTCCTATTCTGAACCATACTTCTTATTTCTATCTTGATTTTCTTCCCTGCATCTTGTATTAACTTTCCATTCATGCGTATTCTAAGCCAGACTTCTTATTTCTATCTAGATTTTCTTCCCTGCATCTTAAATTCCCTTTCCATTCATGCCTATTGTGAGCTAGACTTCTTATTTCTATCTTGATTTTCTTCCCTGCATCTTGTATTAACTTTCCATTCATGCCTATTCTGAGCCAGATTTCTTATTTCTATCTTGATTTTCTTCCCTGCATCTTGTATTAACTTTCCATTCATGCGTATTCTGAGCCAGACTTCTTATTTCTATCTTGATTTTCTTCCCTGCATCTTGTATTAACTTTCCATTTATGCCTATTCGGAGCCAGACTTCTTATTTCTATCTTGATTTCCTTCCCTGTATCTTAAATTAGCTTTCCATTCATGCCTATTCTGAGCCAGACTTCTTATTTCTATCTTGATTTTCTTCCTTGCATCTTGTATTGGCTTTCCATTGATATCTATTCTGAACTAGACTCCTTATTTCTGGGTCATTCCATATCAATTTAACACAGTGACTTAACCTCACCATCTCCGATTTTAGTGAAATTTGGTACGTAGATGCCCTTTACATAGACCAAGAAAAATACCAAATTTCAACTATATATAGCTACCGGTATTGAAGATAGGGCTATGTAAAGTTTGAAAAAAATCCCCAAAATAGCGTGTTCAATGAATTTTGAAATTGGAATTGCAGCTCTCCCAATTGAGCTAGAGAGCTGGTTGAGGTGTCATTTTACAGCGTTTTTCATGCCCTTTCCTGTGGTGTACAACATCATATGGCTAATGCAGGATTTTTTTTTTCAAATTCAAAATCAAAATTTTACTTCAAATTTTTTCAAAAAGTACATATTTTTAAATTCTGAAATTAATTCCAAGAATAGATAGTATTGTTGTAAAGCATCTGGCAAAATATGAATTTGGGATAATGGATTCATTGTTAAAAAGATTCAAAACTAACACGTTATTTTTTTAAAAATACTCTGTACGTAGGGTAATAACACCAGAATGTGAAAAAAAAAATGAACACTTCAAGAAAGAGTATAGATGAGTCCATAGTAAAACTTCTCGATAAGTAGTAGGATATTTTTATCATTTGAAGTTTGAAAAAGCCACATTTGTTCGGAATACATCACTTTGAAGGAGAACATAACTTCTTTCAATGGGAGTTAACAGGATTCAGTTTTGTCAGAACGTCCACTACTAACAACCACACAACACCATCATTTATTTTGGATATAAGAGTGATGAAAATGACCCAGGTGGATGAAGAAGTTTTTACTTCATGTAGCATTTTTCTGTAAAACATACCGGAGCCATCAATTTTTTTCATAGACAGCTGTGACATAGGCTGATATGTCTTCTAATTGAAATTTATTTGGAGATTTTGACACTTTCTTTTCCCAACCCTACAAACCAGCTGAAAATTTTAATACAATTTGCCTTCAATTTGATGAATTTGAACCCTCCCTGAAAAGCTGTGGATCCCCCAAAATAAATTCCTGCCTACGTCCGTGATAACCAGTGCACTAAAATGGCGTTTATAGAATCAATGAATGTTGGAATTTTAAAATTAAAAATTTAATATTTCATTCAAGAAAATTTAAGAAGTTCAATTGAAAGGTTACAGATGTAGTCGATAAAGTTTGACTACTTTTTACCAATATATTTAAGTAAAATATTAATAAATATTAATATTAATATTAATAAATATTAATAAGTATGAAGCAGACATTCAGGCAAACAGATAGATAAGATAGAATTTATTTCGTTAGCAGAAGCGGCTTCAGGATTTTAATTTTGAGTAGGCCAATTTTTTAATTTAATTTTTTAATATATAAATGTACAGGATTTGTTCCTTTGCAACAAATATATATTTATTATCTTTTAGATGTTTATATTTTTCAAAATTTTGGGTTAGGCCAGGGCCCACCCGTTAAAGCTGTTTCAGTTCGTTTGGTTTGTTTAGGCTTATCGTCCTTATGTAACAGCGAGGTTATGAAGGATTGGACATATTAGCTAGTGCCATCTGAAGCACTACTCGGTTTCCAGCTGGAAGAAATTTTGTGGGCCCATCGGAACCCCTTAATTACAAGGCGAAAATTAGATTCAACTAACACAGATGATTCGAGACATGTGAAAACGTCACTATGAAATTCACACAATTTGTAGCATTTTTGCTTTTTTTACACATTAAAAAAAAAAAAAACGTTTAAACCCTGCTGTTGTTCCAGTGCTAGATGTATACTTTTTACAAACCACGTTTATTTATAGTAATGGTTTTATGAAACTTGTATTGGTATTATTTTATTAACTTTTATAATACTGAAGTTCAAGCTTTTCATATTTATTCCCGCAAGTAAAACAAAAATGTTGCATATTTGTATTTTTCAGCTAGGTACAAGGTATTAATGAAAACTCTAGTGTTAGTTTTGAATTTTTTAAACAATGAACCCATTATCCCAAATTCATACTTTGCCAGGTACTTTACAACAATACTATCTAGCCATGGAATTAATTTCAGAATTTTAAAATATGTACTTTTTGAAAAATATTGAAGTAAAATTTTGATTTTGATTTTGAAAAAAGCAATTCTGTACTAGCTATATGATGTTGTACACCACAGGAAAGGGCATGAAAAGCACTGTAAAATGGCACCTCAACCAACCCTCTAGCTCAATTAGAGCTGCTATTCCAATTTCAAAATTCATTGAACATGCTATTTTGGGGATTTCTTCAAACTTTACATAGCCCTATCTTCAATACCGGTAGATATATATATAAAGTTGAAATTTGGTATTTTTCTTAGTCTATCTAGAGGGCATCTATGTACCAAATTTCATTAAAATCTGAGATGATAAGGTAAATTTTGTTTTCAAATTGTGTTGATTTGACCTGGAACGACTTTTCTATCGATTTCCTTCCCTGCATCTTGTATTAGCTTTCCTCCATGACTTCTGAACTAGACTCCTTATTTCTACCTTGATTTTCTTCCCTGCATCTCGTATTATTTGGTCCCTATATTCCAATCGCGGCCTTCCTCTGGGTATGTTCCCATCCATTCCGTACATAGTGATTCCATAGGGTAATTTCTACATATCTCATAATGTGTCTCATCACCCTCTCTCTTCTTTTTAACATAATCTTCAGTATACTCCTTTTTCTACTACTATTTTTACCACTCTTTAATTCTATATCTTGACACACACATCTAATTTTCCTCGGGGTTCTCCCGTTTCCTCCCACTTTATTCATTCCACCATTTCATTCATTACTCATCATCACCGTCTCCTTTAGCCTAATCGGCGTAATCGTGGGACGTAAAACTTAAAGATTTTATTTCATTTTTTCCCTCCATTACATATGTTTTCATTAACCTTTATTTTAGTTTTATCTCGATATTCTCAGTTTCCGATAGCTTTTACTTATATAAATATATCTTTAAATTGTAGGTAGGAGTACATGATTTAAATCTGATTGTAACTTTATTTAGTATATATGTTTTGCTATTTATTTAACTTCATTGAGCTAACAGGGAATACTTTTGAATTACTGAATGAAGTTGGAAAATGTGAAAAGCCTAGAAGCCACTTTTACTAGGGTCATAGCTGCTAATGGATATAAATTATAGTCAGGCGCAATAAAATAATAATAATAATAATAATAATAATAATAATAATAAATATTAAAAAATCTGAAAATTGTGAATACAGATAAAATTTTTAGGTAAATTAAAAAATTTCGAAATGCGCAAAGCAGCCAAAAGTAACTTCGGTAACATGTGAGTCAAAATGATGTTCCCGGTTTCAATAATTATTTTTTGCTTTTAATAACACTTATGTAAACAGATTGCACACACTGATTGATCAATTCAAAACGTCTCTTTTTCTAACATAGTATAAATGTTCAATATGCGTTCCACGAGTTACACAACACACACCTAGTCTATAATCAAGTTTCTGCCAAAGTCTTCCTTTCACGTCAGAGTCGATATCGACCCTAGCTGCAGTGATGCGCTCACGCAATTCAACCCCAGTTGTAGCAAATGACGACACAAATACCCTAAATTTTCCACAGAAATGCTGTTGAAGTTGCACAGCGGACTTAGTCGCATGAAAATCAAGCACACAGAACGCTTTCTGCTGGCCTGTAGAAGCCATATTGCTGACTTCGACTAAACTGCCTCCTGCTGGTCGTCTACGTAACTATACTTCTAAAACAGAAAGAGAAAAATGCTTTTTGAGTTTATATTCGAGAAAAAAAAAATATTGGTAAGAAAAGCTCATTACTGTTCGAGTAATAAATTAACAAAATCGGAAACATCATTTTGACTTATCTGGTACATACTATAAGCTATCTACAAACACTACAACCATAAATAAATAATTCAACATTGCTAACTTTGTATGAACATTTTTTTTTTTTCATATGCTACTACGTTGTGCTATTAAAATTTTAAAATGTTTGTGCAAAGTGTATATTGTAAACGATAGTATTGCTGACTTCAAGAGGAACAGAAATTTTAATGCAAACTACATGACCACGTCACGTATTGTCAAAAGTATTCGTTAGTACGGACGTTCACTTTATTATTTCGTCTTGACCTAATTCTTCGGTGATTATTGTCTTTAACCCAATGACATATTTCTTATATTCTTGTAGTATTTTAATATGATTTTTTTTTAATTTGAAATAATTATTAACAAAAGTACTGAAAGATAATTTTATATTTGATGAAAGCTGTTTTATAAACTTTCGCATTTTTGTAAGTGAAGTTAGGTTGATCCTAGTGGAACTAGTTATATTAGAGGAATAATAAACACTTCTGACCAGAGTATATACACTTATTTATTAAAAACTAAATTACAGTGTAACGGTTTTGACAACTATCGTTATCTTCATCAGACACTAACTGAAAGAGCTATCTTCAGAGCATATACATTTATACTAAAAATGAAAGTACTAAACTTCATTGTTTAGCATTCTAAGCCACTTGAATCGTACTTCCCCGGGCGTTATCTGTCGGCCACCTGCCCTGGTCAGAAGTGTTTATTATTCTTTTAGTGTGTTCCAGAGTCGTGATGAATAGAGTTACTTGTATCAATTTCAGTTAACTTGTCTCTGTTGTGCAGTTACGGGAAGCTTCACGATGTTTTCCCGGTAGAGACATTTGATGAGATATTTTATCGAAAACTCATAATTGTAAAACTTTGCATACGAGTACAACTAGACCAGGATTCCTTTGAAGTTATTATTTTCAAGAGTTGGTTATTATTTTTCGTAAAATCCGCCTTAATTTCCGTTAAAACTCAAGCCGAACAGGGCAAGTAATCCTCACAGTTTTTACTATTTTGAATCATTTCCACAATAAATATCTGATACATATAACAGCGGTTGCATTTTTTCAGTTGATATGAAAGGATTAGGAGCCTGGAAATGCTAGGGAAACTTAATAGTAGAGTGAAGTACTTGTTTTTCTTTTTCATTCATTCTTTCGGGGCAACGGTGGCTCGGTGGTAGAGCGTTCACTTCTGGTGCTTGGGGTCTCGGGTTCGATCCCAGGCCCCGCCAAGTGAACTTTGTGGTGGACAAACACCATGTGCGTGGGTTTCCTCGGGGTTCTCCCATTTCCTCCCACTTTCTTCATTCCACCATTTCATTCATTATTCATCATCACCGTCTCCTTTAGCCTAACCGGCATAAGCGTGGGACGTAAAACTCAAAGATTTCATTTCATTTTTTATCCATTTCCAACAGATAACATTTTACGGTTTTATCCTGATCGTGGAAATCTGAGTCCCTACTTAAAAATGGAAAATGAAATCTTTCAGTTTAACGTCCCATGATTATGCCCTTTAGGCTAAGGGAAACGGATGGTTCAGACCAGTGAATAATGATGGAACAATCAGTGGAATGAGTATGTGAGAGGAAAGGGAGAACCCACGAACACTGTGTTCTACAGCACAAACTTACTTGGCCAGGGTCGAACCAAAAACCCTACACACCAGAGGTAAGTGCACTACCACTGAATCACCGTGGCCCCACTCTTTCCAAGTCCCTACTTAGAGTTGAAATACGTAATCTTGATAAACTCGTTTGCCACATTTTGCATCTCAAATGCAATCCAGTATATTTATCATTCTACAACGGAACTTATACACCCGTAATATATCTAAATTAATGTAAATGTAAAATGAATGTTCATTGTGTTTGTTTCAGGATGACAACCAGTATTGCAGTCTGAAGAACCTCCCGGATGGTTATTTGGGCAAACTTCAGATTTTGAAGTCGGGGAAGGCTCGATTAATTCTCGGGAATCACATACTGCACGTTGATGCTGGGACACAAGTCGAGTTTCTACAGGTAAGAAATTTCATTTCTGTTTCGTGTCCAGAATAGGAAGATATATATTGTTCGTTATGATATATTGTTCGATAGATATTGTTGTATGTAACTTGTACACTGTTGGTAGAGTCCTCTTCAGAACTGCATATCCACCCAAAGCATATACCTAATACTTTCGTCAGTAACTTCGAAACAACAGTTTCAGTTTCAATACAGGATGTCTATCGGTCACGAAAGTCACGAATGTCACGAAATCAGAAAACGGTCATGAAAGTCACGAAAAAGTTATGAAATTTAGCTTTTGGGTCACTTTTTTTTTTTTTTTTTAAACTGTACAAATGTAAGTACAGATTGAAAAATTTTGTTCTATAAGATGTCAAATTTCACTACCAAAAATGTCTATCGTCCGCTTTAGACGCTACCAAATCACAAGCAAAGTACGTTTCTATCGCATGGAGGAAAATTCGGCTTAATTCGTACCCAAATTCGCTCTTGAAAATATTAGGAAATTTTATGATTTGGTAAAGAAAATGTCACGAAAAAGTCACGAAATTTTATTTTGGAATTTTAGTAGACACCCTGCAATACAATTTTATAGTGAGCTTGAGAAGATGCATTCTTTTTATGAGTAATACAAGACAAGTTTTAGGAAATTTAATCCTTTTCGTGTAGGTTAGGAAGATATATAATATAACGAGTTAAACATCTACTAATGTTCTTCAGTATTCATCATTAGTACAGGTAAGGAATTCGTGATATTACAATGTGTTCCATACACCCGAAAAGTAATTACAAGACATATAGTATTTGAAAGAGATAACCAGTAATATTTCTGCTGCCCGAAAAATTTAGAAATTATTGACAGTACAACTTCGTTATCAATTAAGGAAACAATTCGACCACACAATCTTTTGATATGTTATTTCTTTTTCACGCACAAAATTCTCGATGTTATCGCAGTCTTGTAAAACTATTCTTTTAATTTGCCTCCCATCTCCCCTTTCATATCGTATCCTTATTGAATTAATGAAGAATGCGTATCATTTTCAGATGTTAAACTTTTGTTTGTTTATATATTTACCACTTGAGTAATTATAGCTTAATATTTTTAAAAAATCATTTTTCCGGCGTGTGTTCATGACACAAAATCACATAATGCTCTTAAAGTTACACATATCAAAGCAAGTAAGCTTTGAAGGTTTACAAAAGCACAAACTGTTAGACATACACTACGTCTTAATATGTTTCGTACGTTACATAGTACGTAGAAGTCCAAAATCAAATCAAACTATGTCTTTACATTTGGTCGCGATGGCTGGCCTCTTGAGTAATGCGTGGGCGAGCTCTCTCTCTCTTTTCGAGATATCCCGGGTTCGATTCCTGGTGGGGGTACTCAGTGGTGTTATTCTAATTTTGAACAACCGGTTCTCTCTCTCTCTCTCTCTCTCTCTCTCTCTCTCTCTCTCTGGAGAGAGGGAGTAGATGGATAAGTAAATAAATAGAAATAAGCCATACAAGGCAGACAAAATGAAATCTTTAACTGGATACCACAAGTGACAAGCAGAGACCTACATAACATCGTAATAAAAAAAGAGGTGACGAAATTAGGTAGCACTGCGAATATCTTGGACACGAATTATTGAAAATAAATGGTTGTCAAAAAGTATTGGAAAGACCTTAATCCAGCTAGGATCGACATTTGTTGATAATGGTATGTACGGTATGCGTTTTAAATAACCCTCACCAATACTCATGTGATCCCAGTTCTCATTCTTAATATCTGAGCATTTAAGATTAAGAAATTAACGCTTATACCATGGATAACCCTGTAGCTGCAAGAATTTCTGAAAATAATGATAGTTAAACTAAAATTTACTGTTCCTGGGTGTAACTGGGTAAAATTTACTGTTACGTCTGGATATAACAAACGATTCTGCGAACTCGAAATATTTTAACAACCTGTTCTAGTGAACAGGCTGAATAGCACCACTGGGGGTACTCAGTCGAAAAAGTGTGAAAGCTTTTTCAGCCCAGCCATCTTGAGTGAGGTTTTCCTCATTCACATCAGGCAAATGCCGGAATGGTACGTAACACGCAGGTCCCAGAGCGCTTCCATCTTTTCCCAATCCTTTTTTTCTTTCCTTTTCTCGGATAGTGTGATGGCCGAGAGTCGTAACCCCTCATACGTGACGGGCTAACATGGCCTTAGATACTGAAAGCCCAGAAATCTAATTTCTAATTCTCTCTCCCTCTCTTTTTCCAATGTTTGAAGGACTTTGTGTGAGGACCGCTCTGTGAATGTAATAAATTCTCATGCCATTTCACAGCATATCACATCATCTCTTGAGAAATAACAAGCAATATTTGACAAGGTGTATCCTCCACTACTTTCCCCGCTTTGTCCATTCTTTTATATTTCCGTGGTATTTTTTAAAATTTCTTTTACTTCTATTTTTATCCTCCGTGAACAAGGTTCCAGGAAAGAGATGAAAGCTTGTAAGTGAGCGAATCAGAATAAAAATAAATGAGAAGATTATTAGAATTCTTGAGCGTGTTAAAATATTGTCTATTGTTTAATTAGGAAGAAAGTTTACAAGTAGTTACAATGTTTGTCTCGTATACTGTTTAAGTACATATTCTACTTCGTTCCAAGCGGTGTTCACAATGGAGGTATCTCTAATCATAATTTCTTCCAAATGTTACTCTATTCGTTTGGGGTGGTAACAGATAGATTGTGGAAGTTAATGGACGGACTCTTAAAAGATCCGGAAATACAACATTAAAGTTGCGTAGTGACGACAATAGGACATAGATGAAATAGTTGAAAAAGATCCAAGCATCCATACACAGTAGTTGCATACAGTTTCAATGATTCTTGTCATCATCCTCAGTGCCACACCAAATAACTTACGCTGCTATAGGGCTATGTATTACATTGTAACGTATCTTCCGTACTTGTAGAAACGAGATGATTGTCTAGAAGGAATCAGACACTGTTTTTTTCTTTTCTTACCTTGGACTCTGTTGTATAGAGCGTATGTCTTCATTAAAATCTTAAATAAATGGAACAAAATTAATCACTTGCTCATGTAACTAAATATAAATAAACAAACACACACACACACAATGTCATTTGTGTAAGAATATTTCTCTAAAGTAGAAGACGTAGTTTTCTTTCACTGAGTTAGTAAACAAAAAATCGTTAAACAAGCACTGTTGAGTTTGCTTACAAGAGAAGGTCCCAAAAGTTGTCGCTCAAATCTGATTGCCACATAACACATCTGATAGAGCATCATGAGGAATGAAAATGAGCAAAATTTAAGGTGCTATGGACCAGAAGGGTAGAACCTACGGACTTCAAAATTTGAATATCCAAAAAATTATATCATGGAAATATTAGTTTAAAGTAAATATCTTGAAAACATTTAAAGCAATCAAAACAAAAGGTGCACAACATAATGAGAACAAAATGCCGTATCGAAAACCACAGTGTTGCCATAAATGAAGCAGTGTTGCCAACTCAGCATAGAAGTAGCTGATATAGCACCATATACAAATGTGCACAATTTAAAATGCACTATTATCACTAAACATAACAGTGAAGAGTAGTGGTACAGTGTTGCACACTGTTGGAGCTACGTATGCTGAAAATTTACAATCGGGGAAGTCTGATATGTGCCAACAGAGGGTAATAAAGGAATACATTAGAAAAAGTTAGGGATCTGCATTATATTTCCGTAGTACCGGTGAATAAGCAGACAACTTGCGAAAACAAAATGTTACATGTGATGAAAGAAACCCGAGTTTTCTAATTCTGTAAACTACTTTTCTAGATTATCGTATCCAAATTTGGTAGAGTACTTTCTTGATTTATGTGTGTCGTCTTTTACTTCCTCTCCTACACGTCATATGATTAATGTTACTGTACACTGTAATATTAACATATCCACAGAAAAAAATATAATTATTTTATTAGTACCTCATATCGTTTTTAGTCGGCCCGGATAGCCCTGTGGTCTAGAAGGCTAGGCCATCGACTTATTAGGGATCATGAGTTCCAGTTCCGTCTCGGAGATGGAGGTTTTTGTTGCACTTTTCATATTGCATCTCATTATCTTTCGTCTTTTATAGTAGTACGGATCACACTTTATGCTGCAGGCCCCGTCTTATATAGCTTCGGTATTGACACAGGACGTAAAAATGGCATCACTCAATTTCATTTTTCAAATGAATCAATCTTTTGTGACACTATTTACATTTTGCTAAGTTATACTATCGGTGTTGTTCTGCATTTAAATTAAATTCATTATATGAGACCCAGATTCCTTTATTACCCTTTGTTGCCACATATTAGACTTCTTCATTGTACATTTTCAGCACACATAGCTCCAACAATACAGCTTACACTTCATTGTTATGTTTAGTGATAATAGTGCATTTTAAATCTGTGCACATTTGTATATGGTGCTATATCAAACAAAATACTTGTATGCTGAGTTGGCAATACAGCTTCATCTATGGCAATACTGTTTGTGGTTTTCGATACGTCATTTTGTTCTCATTATATTGTGCACCTTTTTTTCTGATTGATTTAACGGTTTTCAAGATATTAATTTAAAGCATATATATTTCCATGATACAATATTTTCTTTCGATTGAAGTCCTATCTTTGCGGTCCATAGCACCTTAAATTTTACTCATTTTCATTTCTCATGATGCTCTACCAGATGTGCTATGTGATCAGATTTGAGTGACAAATTGTGGGATCTTCCGTTGTTAGATTGAGGTTTTTAGCACTGTGGTTTTAATGAGTTTCTACGAGAAATTTGAAAGAAATAATTGAAGAATGAAAGCTCATCATTTCGCAGTTGTTGACGTACGAACTCGGAGTCTTAAATTTTAGACAAGTAAAATGATTGGTTTCGAGCTCATTAAAAATAAATAAATAAAAGAAAAGAAAAAAAAAGAATAGATATTTATGTATAATTAAACGACAAACTTAGTGTAAGTGTTCTGATTTTTATAATAAAATATAAATTTAGTATGAGACAAAACAAACAGTACTCAAATCACATCGTTGACATTTATTTATTTATTTGTTGTAAAACATAATTAAACATAAGAAATGTTGTCAAATGGATGCCAACTAAATGTTACACATATTGTAAATTTAAGAGGAATCGCGGCTGTACATCATGTGTTCAGAATGTTGACCATTACGTCGCGCACATTCTTGATAGCGGTCCAGCAGATTGTTAAACATGTTAGTGAACACGAGTTGCTGGAACGACAAAACAAATGACCGAATCTTCTCTCTCAACTCCAGTATAGTGGTAGGGGGTTATCTGTTCGAAAAATTGCTTCCGTCAGCATATCCCATATGTAGGCATCTGAAGTCGTGAGGTCAGGGGAGTGGGAAAGATATGGACAATCCGTTCCACGGGAAATCAAACTCTCGTGGGCAGAAGGGCAAGTGACTCACTTGCAGTGTGGGCACTATCTGCTCCTTGCTGCATCTACTATTATTGTAACGACCGACAGATTTTTTGGTGCGGCAAAAACCGCACAAATCATGCAAGATGGGGTTAATAATCAATTGTCCATTGATGCAGCGATCAAAGTACACATGGCTTTCATCACTGAACCATGTGTTATTGATGAAATCTTCATCTTCATATGCCATAGCTTCAGAGCAATACAGTAGACATGCGCGCTCATACCCTGCAGTCAGATGCTACCCCACACCGTATGAGCGGAAATAGTGCTCGACAATAAACACCCTCTCCTCTGTTGTGAATCTTCCCACCAGCTGCACAGTACGCTACAGAAGGTCGGTCCACATTTATGGAAACGAAGTGAAATGTCCGCCAGGGGCGATAGAATCGCACAGACAGTAAGAACAGCAGAGCAATCAGAAATCAGTTGTGTAGAGAATTCAGTAGCAGGAAGGGAAGTGCTCCGAGTGTAAAGTGCCTCCAAAAGTGACCCCATTCTGGGAGGGGTACATCACCGCTCTTTCTGACATCGGATACAGCTTCAGTGCAATTGTGAAACAGTGTTCGTCACCATTTCCAAAAAGGGTATTGCCAATATACTCAAACGCAACAAAAATGTACAGCCAGAGGAAGCGGGTGTGCGTACAGTGGCACGAAAACATCATCCCCGTCCAAACGTACAATGGATGTAATTCGACAAGTGCAGAAGTTAGTGACGTAGGAGAATCCGCCGCCACAAAGAGACATTGCCAGGAGTGTTAGAAGATCCAAATCAACTGTACAGAGGATAATCAGACAGGATTCACGCCTGCAAGTGAAACATAAGCCACGTGTTCACACACTCACAGCCAAACACATCCGGAAACGCAGGGTCCATTGGAAACGATTCTATGAACGGTATTTAGCGGGTGACAAATGGAAATATATGGTCACGTTAGACGAGCCCTGGATCTATTTGTCAAAATCCAAGCCGGTTCGAGCCATTTACTATCATCCAAAGAATGCCAAGGACCATACCAATTGGGTCTGCACGTGCCGCGAAAGTTTTTCCCGTGCCTTCATGGTGGTTGCAGGTTTTTGCCATGAAGGGTAACTTCTGCATAGAGTTGCACGAAATGTGAAAATTAACGCAGCATACTATCAACAACACATTCTGGAGCCATTATACTGGCACCATATTCCGTCATTGTATGGTACTGAGGTGTCGAAAGTCTTCATTCATCAAGACAAAGCAGCCAGCCGTACGGCTCGAAGAACTGTGGCATACATGGCCCGCAAAGCGCGTGAAACTGGAATCCATGCTACCCCATATTCAAACATTCTTGTCAAGTCTCCCGATGCTGCACCAATGGACTTTTGTGCTTTCGTGTATTTGAAGTAAGCGACTTCCTTACGTCGCCCACGCATATTGACTGGCTTGTGGAAAGTTTGCAAGGACCAAACTTGATCAGATTTCTCTGAACGGAAGCCTACTTCAATGGAAACTTCGGTGTCGGGCTATAGTTTATAGTCAGGATCGTCATATCAAGCTCAACTACTGGTGGAAATACGGCTTTACGCCCTAGCGTAGGGGACACAAAATCGTTTCCATTAATGTGGACCAATGTCTGTAGTCCACACACAACTGAGCACATATGTGACGCTCACAGCTCACAGTTCATACCACATTGCACCTGCGTGCAATCCGTACGCGAATTTCAGTACCGTTTGTTTTGGTGCATAGTGTATATCAGTACTACGATTTAATTCTCATATGACACTGCTTAGTTTCTTGATTTGCAAGTGTACCGCATATACTTGAAGATTGAAAGTATTACTAATCAGTTTTTCCTTTGTATTACAGGAGCTAGTATCTGTTGATCTCGATGAGAATACAAGAACTGGTGAAATGAAAGTTTTAGGTCAAGTGAAACCTAGACTGGTATGTTCACCGGATTGGGATACCATGCTAAAAGTTGTTGGCAGCAGATAACGTATAATAAAGATACCAGAATACATTGTATCTCATTATGTGATATGATATGTTACTGTGTATATTATGTCATGTGTGAGAGAATTTATCACATCTTTAACGCATAGACAATAAATGAATTTGTAAATAAAAGTGAACTGTAACATAATACGGGTTTCAGAAATAGCCTGAAGTAACAATGACGGTGTGTAATATTTTTCTCTATAAGGTTTATTACTGCAAATGTTCATTATTGGTTTCTGTGTAAAGATGTACGTGTAAAACAGTGATAAGTTGAATTTTGTTTTATAAGAATGTTCTGTTATGTACTTGCACTATAATGCTATTTATTTCTTGTGAAAACATGAATATTGTCTGAAAGGAGAATATTATGTTGTGTTATTAATCTTTATTGTAGGTGTTAGTTCATGTACAATATATACCAAGACTTCCCTCAGTTCCTGAAAATATTTTGTCAAAGTAACTAAATTGTCGAATAATACAGTAAACATTGGACATATTTATGTAATGCTTATTGGTGAACAGAACTTATACTGCCAAGTGTGAAAACGCGTGGAAGAACGAAAAAATAATAAATAAATAAATAAAAACTACTGTATATACTCAGGGCATTTCAAAATAATTTGAATGATTCCAGCATCTGTGTAAATAAGATTTAATTTCACACAAATGTAACGCAACGGTTAAAGTTTAATTCACAACGGTTAATGTGAAGCTGCAAGCTACAAGTGTTCATTGTAAGTTTCTTTTGTTATTTGGCATACGTTACGGCAGTGATCTAACTCCAGTCAGGCATGTCTTTGACAGTGGTTTGTACCACAACGTGAACGAATGCGAACTTGCAGTTCACGCAAATCGTTGGCAACTGGTAGTTTGTAGTGTACTGAATATCTCTCTAGGAAAAAAGAGTCACAAAGAGAGGCGCCATAACATGAAGGTCCTGGGAGCGAGCGTATAACTTGATTACTGTTAGCTGCATGTCTAATCCATCATTGTGGCAATCGTGCATTGCAGGAATGCTTTGTGTCATGATGTTTTATGTGGAGATCTATCCAACCGATAAAAGAGTTGGCACTTCATGTTTTAGTTATGGCATAACTCACGTAGTCAGCATATTCAGGGGTACTTCATTAATTACGACAGTACCAGGAAAGACGCATGGACTGTACACTTTCGACGTGGAGATGGCGTGAAAAAAAAGTCTGCAATAGACATGCATTTTCAATAACTTTGTGAAGATTTTCAGTGTTTCAAATAGGAACATTTTGCTTATTCATTTTACCACTAACAAAAATATAGCCTTATCACTGAACCACATCATCTGGAAAAAAGCGATCATAAGTAGAATGACTCGGAAAACGAGAGGCAGATTGTGTTCCGGCATTAGGCGCTGTAGCAGTTGAATTTGATTAGTTATTTAAAGAATTGCAACCTTTCTTTTCGCTCTCCCTCTAGGCTATGCTGGAAACTATAAGTCTCTCCACATTGGTCCCGAAGGTTTGCCAGTCGATTAACCTTTGTAAAGGAAACCTATTCACTCACATTGATTATACCGTCTGTGTACATATTCTTTTCGTGTAGTTCTTTGCTAAATCATGGATGAAGTTGACGTTTTCCTCTCAACATAGACTGGCTGACGTGAAATAATAAGACGCATGTTGTCCTCTTTACAACTGGCAGCCACTTTACAACTGATCAGCTTATCAGCTGGCGGTAGGGTTGAGAACTATTAGGTCTGTATCTAAAAAAAAAAAAAAAAAAAAACATAAAAGCTTCAGCATGGGTTCAAATGTATTTTACTGGATTTTCCATTGCTGGTAATGGTTTTCTCATGGAACATTTTGTTATCAGTCAAATCATTTGAAATGTCCTGCAAGTTGTATTCTTTGTAATGCGATTGTATTTAGAGAACTGAAAGTTCATTAAACAGAAAAAAAAGAGACCTCTAGATATTTCACTCATTAGGTGGTAGTTGTTATAGCAAACACATCGTCACACAGTTTACTCTGCTTTTTGTTTCTATTTATATTTTTATCTGCTTTCTTTGAAGTAAGAAGAAATCTCACAGGAAAGGTTATTAAAAATGCTGAAAAATTCTTGATATTTCCTAGACAGTTGTCGAAAGCTATTCTAGAAAGCATCATATAACAATATGCAGTCGGCGACGACAGGGTTATGTTGTACACGTAAACTTTATAAAAAATGATACGCTTGAAATAGCTATAAAATGAAAATTAACAAAATAAAAACAAAAAATAATCATACTCCTCCTCCTCCTTCCTCGAATTGATCGAATTCCCGATCTCTCATTTAGTGGGCAGATTTTCTATCTAGCTAATCCAGGAAAATCTATCACGGCTGAGAAGTATTGCAAGGAAATTTGCAGAATGCACCAAAACTGTAACCTCTATGTCTGGCATTGATCAACAGGAACGATCTAATTATGTTATGGAGACAACGGTATGGAAAAATGACACTTCGGCAGTTACACGAATTGCTATATATATATATATTCCTCCTTTGGTGTACTGGATATAGCCCTCCTCCTTCCTCAATACTTCATGTCCAGTGTTTGATTTAAAATTCACGCCAGTCTTAAAAATGGCCATATATTCGATGCCGCGGGATACCTATCGCTATCTGGCAACATTGGATTCAACTGGCAACAGCAGTGCACCGATGCGACGAACATAAGTTGCGGGGATTCACAAACTTGATAATACTGTCTCCCTCCCGTCCCGCCATCACAAACAATGAAAAGGAAGAAGAAGGAGAAGAAGAAGAAAGTTCAGATGACGATTTTCAGGATTTTTAAAGGTCAGTTCGGTTTTATAAACTAAGATTTTTTTAAAGTCTGGCTTTGCAATCTAATAATAAAAATGGTAAAAAATGTTACGGTAACTTTTTTAAAAAAATGCTTAAGAATTAAAGTTCGTCTTATAGTCAGTAGCGTCTTATCAGTCCGTAAAATACGGTAATTATTTTCTTCACTTCTTCACCGTTGTTATTGGTTGTTGATGTGTTGGGGTGTCCAGGGTGCTCATCATCTTTAACATCTGTAACGCCTTCAGTGCGTAATTTTCAGATGCGAACCGCTGTAAAAAGTGTAGTTTTTTTGAGAACTTTGGAATTTGTTACCTTTTAATAACTTTTGAACCTCTCAAGCAATCACAATAAAATTTTCGGCATTATGATCTTGCTGCTTGCTGCTTAAAATTTTCGGCTTTGTTGCTTCTAATTAGCTACTATAACTTGTCATTGTCGTATTTATGGTTATCATCATCATCATCATAATCATCGTATGGTTAGGTTTTACACAAAATTTGAGAATGCCTCAACAGATCAAGCCCAATTTTTCTGTGTGGTCTCTTGGGGTTCCTAGGTGAGCGCAAACTAGCCAAATATTGCCATGATCCCACATTACTCATACTATGGGCAAGTATATTCGCCATACGCAATACAAAATAGCCAAAGCAAAATGAAAGCGTATATATACGCCATTCGCACAGCAGGTGCGTTTTGAAGACACGAGTTTACTCGCCACCCACACTGAAGGGGTTAAGGCTCTCTTGGAAGCGTTTGTACCACTTGTAAACACTTGTTTTATTCATTGAAGACTCATCAAATTAATATTCAACATTTTGAATACGGTGCTGCACTTTATTCCATTCTTAACACCTTGCATTCCAGGTGTCATTTTCCTATATGCGTGCTGTAATACTGGTTTCATTTACTGTTAAAAAGACTCTCTAGACCGTTATATATGGATAATTATTGTGCGCGCGTAAGGAGACCATTCACATTACTGATAAAAACAATTATTTACATTGTGGAACATTTGGACTGAAAATGGGAAATTCTGATGTTCTGAAGGGATTTTATACTGCTTCAGGTTGGCAACACTGACCGAAGGTCAAAGACAAAGGTTTTCCTTTTCCGATCTCGAAACAGATCTCGAAGTTGCTAATTGTTTATCGTCATGTGTGTTATAATTGAATGTTCCCTTAGGCCTACCATCTACTGAAACCAAGGATCTTATAAAATAGAGGATCTGCCCTTACAACAAAATCTTGAAGCCATACGTCACAGTTTCGCGACACCTACTCTGCCCACTCTACCCAATAGGATCGCAATGTTTTGAGCCAACAATCATGGCGGAAACGAAAGTAGCCAATCAGACGATGGCAGAAATGAGAGTAGCCAATCAGACGTGCCGATGCTCGGTTGTTGTTTTTTTGGATTCATCGATTTAATAGGATGAAAATACATATGGGCAGATCCTCTATTTATAACATCCTTGACTGAAACAAACCATTTATTGTTTTTTCTGTCAGTAAGGTGCTGTCACCTAACGAGAAATAGTAGAACTAAGCCTTGTCTTGCATCCACTAACAAATTTCAGTATCTCCAGGAGTCGTAGGACTCTTAATAAGGGATACATTTTCATGACAGCCACATGGATGTTACTGGTACGCAAGGGATTAAAGCAAAATGTAGTACAAATTGTTTGTTCTTTTCTCCCACTACAAAAATAATCACCCAGCACACAACAATGGGCCTTATGCAGAGTCATTTTGTCGCGTGATTAGTGTCATACTAACGAGCTCGACTAACATATGTTTCCTACAGTAGTGAGGCCTTTAGTATGACTCTAAGGCCTAATATGTCTAATATGTCTAACCTTATCGAGAGCCACAATAAAGTAAGCATTAACCTATGAACTACGGGTTATTTCGTTTTCGAAATACCCTGATGCTTGTCTTAACTACGGATATTTCGATTTCGAAATGGTACTACAATAAGGTTTGTAACACTTTTTGTTTCATTTGTCTTCGATAAATAGGAGTGAAGAAATGGACTTCTTTGTAAACCCTTACGAAAACGCTTTAATTATAGTTTAAAGGTCAAATAAATTACCTCGTAGTTTAAAAGTTAAAGAATTTACCACCGTAGTTTAAAGGTTAAACATGGATACCAATGTAAGGATACATAATTAAACCTATAGAGCCCAATAAATTACAAAATTCCGCTTTTTAAATCAATCCTCGTATTTCTACAAAAAAAACTTCTAGTTGGTCTTCAATTCAGTCGAAAAAAACGGACTTATCTTTCATTCCAGTTGAGATAGTGTTAGTAGGCTTTGCAGCCCATCTTTAGTGCTAAAATAAAAACACAAAACTTTTTTTATACACATACATATATATATTTATATAAAAGACAGAATATAGAATCTCAAATTCTTGCAATGAACTTTACATTATATGTAATGTAACTTTACATTATAACTTCATCACAAATAATTTGATATAAAAAATATTCTTTGTTTCTGTAGTTCTAAAACAGCAAAGTGTTTGTCACAAAACATTAATAAGTGAATGTAAATCCTTGAATCCATAACTAATAACAAATTGCTTGTAGTATTAACACTTATCTATGTCACACGTAAATCAGAGTGTCCATTATAAGTAAACCGTTCTATAGAATGTGAACTATGTTCTCTCTTCGTTGTTACTAGCTTCTTCTTCCGCATCTCCTTCGTCTTGCGTTTCTGTTAAAGACAAAAATAGTTGCTCCAACGTAGTTTCACTTATCGTATAATCATCTAGTACATCGTAGCGAGATTTAAGTTGTTCCATGTTGAAAAACATTTCTTGCCAGCTAAGTTCCAAGTTCAATACATGATAATGTAGTAAACCCTACGGAAAACAAAGATGCAAATATTGCAAGAAAAATGTTCTACACAAAAACATCTATTAACGTCAAAATGTCGTAACATTATAGAAATAAATATAAGATAGTGTTAGATTAGAAATAATTTACTAAGGTTATGAGAACTATGTAATTTGATATGTACAGAGGCTGATCAGTTTCCATTCGAACAAATTTAAGTTGTTGTTTACCTAAGATAGAATAGCATAAAATAGAATATTTTATTGTCGTTAAACTTTGCAAGCAATAAACAAGTCCAATTGGTATATAAATATAATTACGGTTATACATGAGCAATTATAACAGCTACACACACACACACACACACACACATACACCCCCCCCCCCACACACACACACAAGTTCTGTGCAGTGGACTTCAGGGCATGCATTCGATGTATTTGTTACGCAAAATCCAAATTTCGAAACAAGATAATCGACCGTGTCAATTTTCTTTTTATGCGCGAAAAACTTGAGCGATTTTGGATAGGGAGGATACACGTAACCCAGTTATACAATAAAACAAAAGTTCTGTGCACCTGACCCCAAGGTAGGATTCGATGTATTTTGTTACACAGAATCCAAATGTCGAAACTCCAAGAACATCGATCGTGTCAATTTTTGTTTTGGGTGAAAAACTTTGGCGATTGTAGATAGGGAAGATACAAGTAACATAGCTATAGAAAAAAAGAAAAAAAAAACTTCTGTACAGCGAATCCCAGGGTATGGATTCGATGTATTCTGTTACACAGAATCGAAAATCCAAAACTCCAGGACGACTGACCGTGTGAATTTTATTTTATGACCGAAAAATATGACCCCCCATCCTATCCAGAATTGCTCAAATTTTTCACTCATAAAAAATTGAGATAGTCAATCGTCCTTGGGTTTCGAAATTTGGATTCTGTGTGACAAAATATATCGAATTCATACCGTGTGGTCCGCCGCACAGATTTTTTTTTTTGGTATTACTGTGTTACGTGTACCCTTCCTATCCAAAATCGCTCGAGTTTTTCATCCATAACAAAAAATTGATCTTTTTCGGGTTAATGTAATAACAAAATATAGTAAACTTCGTAATAATAATAATAATAATAATAATAATAATAATAATAACAAAATTTACAAAATAATTTTTGTACAAGCACTGAACTCTTCAATGGTATAAAATGGATTCGAAATTAACCAATTATACAACTTCTTTTTAAATGCTTTTAACGGCAAGTGCTGTATGGAAGTTGTTAGCTCATTAAGCAACTTCGGTCCTACAATCAAATAATTGTTTCTTACTTTGGTTAATCTATTAAAGGGTACACCAATTTTCTTCAATCATCTGTATATGTATGTACCTCTCCGTGAGTGTCATATTTTGCTTTGTGTAAAGCACTTGTAAATTTATAAATTCACTACTGTCATTATCTTAATTTTACAGTGTTCTTTGTCAGATGCTCCATCAATAATTTTAATAGCTTCTTTTTGCAACAATAGAATATCATGAACGTGACTACTATTATACCAAAGCAAAATTCCATATCCAATTATACTCTGAGAAAATGAAAAATATGAATTTGTCATATATTCGTGAGTAACTGTGTTACTTGTCTTCTTAATAAGCAGCACGCACGGGAAAGCTTTGTTCATATATATTTGATATGTTGTTCCCATGTCAATTGCCTGTCTAAGTATACAACAAGAAATTTAACCTTAATATTTTTAATATTTTTCCTTATCATTAAAATGATTATGGCTAAATGTTACTTCTTTTGTTTAGTCTTAATACAAAACCATTAGTTTTAAACCATGATGCTGCCTCCATTAATGCACTTTTGGCTTCTGTATACACTTCTTCAAAATTTCTATTCGTATTTGGTAGTGTAGTATCATAGAATTATAGTATTGATATTAAGAGGTAAATTGTTTATCATTAAAAACAGTAGTGAACCCAAAACTGAACCCTGTGGTATCCCATATCTTACTTCCAAGATATTTGAATGTATGTTGTTAATAACCTGTTTACGCTCTTCTAAATATGATTTTATGAAGGGTTCAAACTATTGTCATGAAAACATTAATATATTAATTTATTGCATAAGATACAGTATAATGATGTGCACAGTCAAATGCTTTATTTAAATCACAGAAACTTGTTAAAGCAAAACCCTTCTTTAAGTCATCAAGAATGCAGTCAACCAAGAGAGTGCACAGGTAAGATTTGAAAATACACCCTCCATTCCAAAAGAAACCGAACGTTTTAAAAAAACAAAAAAGCAATGTACATTTTGGAACAAATCATTTTTATTAATCAATGTATTCCCCTTCTGCATCGATACACATATTTGCACGCTCCAACAAGTTGTCAAACGACTTCTCCATGTCCTTTATTGGAATGGTCTTTAGGACGGCGGTCGTCGCCTTCTCAATGGCATCAATCGATGCGTGCCACTTTCCTTTCATCGCCAAATGCAGTTTCGGGAACAGATAGAAATCGCACGGAGCGAGATCTGGTGAATAGGGCGGATGATGCAACCGAATAATGTGAATTTTGACCAAAAATTCAGTTACAAGTCGCGAACGATGTGATGGTGCATTATCGTCCAAAAGAGTCCAACTGCCGATTTCGCGATGTTCGGGCCGAATACGACGAATTCTTGCCAGCAAACGCTTCATGACGCCCAAGTAAAACTCTCCAGTGACTGTCTGGCCGGGCTGAACAAATTCTTTGTGGATAATTCCTTTTGAATCGTAAAAACAAATCAGCATCACCTTAACTTTTGACTTCACCAAGCGACTTTTTTGGGGTGTTCCTTCATCCGGCGCTCTCCATTCAGCACTTTGCCGCTTTGTTTCGGGCTCATATTCAAAACACCACGTCTCGTCACCAGTTACAATCGATTTCAAGAAGTTTCGATCCTGCCGAGCACTTTTAACGATGTCTTTGCAATGCGCAATTCGATCAACTTTTTGGTCTTCGGTGAGTTTGTGTGGTACAAACCGCGAATTAACCTTCTTAAGGCCCAAAACTTCGGTCAAAATGCGGTATGCGGTTGTTTGAGGAATGCCTAATTCCATTTCAATAACTTTCACCGACGATTTTTTGTTACGTTTGATGAATTCACGCACTTTTTCGATGTTTTCTTCCGATAATCCGGTTCTGGGACGGCCTGATCTTTCGTCATCATCCAGCGTCTCTCTACCCGATTTGAATCGCCTGAACCACTCGTAAACTTGCGTACGGGATAGACACTCATCACCATATGCAGTTTGTAGCATTTGGTGCGTTTCACTAAAAGTTTTACCCAGTTTAACACAAAACTCAATTGCAGCTCGTTGTTTGAAACTCATTTTCCAACCGATGTACATAACACACTGACAGTTGAAACGCAATAACTTTGTTGCCGTGCATCCAAATGTCATGACATTTATACCAGTTGTCAATGAGGGACTACGCCATCTACCGGTAAAATATTACAACAGATGGCACTAGTGGTACTATTTGTTTTCAAAAGTTCGGTTTCTTTTGGAATGGAGGGTGTATAATAACATGAATAAAAAATGAAAGATGAATACATACCTGAGAAGTTTCTATACAAGAAGATGACAGGAAAGCGAACACACAAAGACCAAGAAATAAAATTGCAGAGTCGAGTACAAAATGATATGAGAAGACGCGTGATAGATAGGAAAGTTTCAGGAAGATGATGGAATGGAATAAGTTATTGAAGAGACCTAGTACACAGAGACCCGACTGGAAATTTAGTATAAATTATATGTACTTGAGTGAGAGTGAGAAAAAAGATTGAGCCTGCGCGTACAGTGTGGTCCAGTAAATGCCTTAGGAAAAAGACATGTTCTATGCAAAATAAATTTGCATCATAAGCTGTGCACCGAATTGAAGGTCTTTCATGATTCGGAAGCGACATTTGATAAATCTCGTCTTTCGTAATCTCGGTTGCATAAGAATAGAAGGCAATCTACGTAAGTTGGATAAAAAGTAGAGGCAACACTGTTATTATTCCGAGGGCTTTGTCTCAGCACTACCAGACTTCCGTAACTGAAAAGAGAATGTGACGTGTGTTAGGTTATCATACACACAGTTAGCCAACACACCCAAAAGTATACAATCGTTACTACCACGTTAGTGCTGGTTAGTTCTAACTTCCCAACGTTGGTGTTGCTATAGTTAAAAAAAAATAGAGCGACATTTTTGTTGTATCCCAACTTGACGTCAAGTTAGCATACGCATATGCAAAAAAGCACTAACGAAAGTAACTATACCAATCGTTAGTGCTAGTTAGTGCTAGCTTCCCAACGTTAGTGCTATTATAGTTAAAAATAGAGCAACTTTCTTGTTGTGTGCCAATTTGACGTCAAGTTAGCATACGCTTATGCAAAAATTAAAGCACTAACGAAAGTAACTATACCAATCGCTAGTGCGGTTAGTACTAGCTTCCCAACGCTAGTGCTTTTAAACAAAAGTAACTATACCAAGCATAAGTGCAAATACGAATCTGATATTCTCTAACTTGACTTGAAAATTACTTTTTTGTGTAGGTGAAATCTTAAAATAACATTTTTATTAGTTTGTTAGAAACGATTATTTCATTTATTAAATCTGATTGTTGAAACAATGGCTTTTAATATTATATAACGTTGTCAAATTTTTAATGTTAATTAAATATTTAAAATTATGAGATAGTTATATCAAAGCTGACAGTAATAGTATCACAACATAAATGAATAAAGTTGGCTACGACAATGGCGATACTTTTAGGTGAAATCGGTATTTTTAAAAAATAAAAATCCTTTTTTGATTGCTTTATTAATGGTGGACATATTTACCGGTCTATCTAACGTAAGGCTTGTATAATGGTTTCGTTTTGATATGAACGGAACATTTTATGGAAATTGAAACAGCCTGATGTGTTAATTTGAAGAACGATGATCACGAATCTGAACCTTATTTTTCTCTCTATCTGACTTAACTTTTAATAGCAACGTGATTGGACGATGCTTTACTGTTAATGCTTACATCTTGTTTACAGCATGATAAAGTACGGTAAGTTCCAAAAGTTAGATACAATACCCACAGGGACCGCAGTCATTGAGTTCGTACTCTACAGGCACTCAAATCCACTTCTTTTTCTCTGCTACTTTCAGAAATTTAATACTGGAGAGTTGTAACCTTAAGAGAAGAAAGTTCAAAACCATTTTCAAGTGTCCATCAGCACTGATTTTTATTTTATATTTTATTCACGTGTAATATTGATTTATTATTACAGTGACCATCCAAACTTGGCACGGATTGATACTTAGAAATGGTTTTGAAAGTTCTACACAGAAAATTTCAACTTTCTAGCTTTCAATTTGTGGAAGCAGCAAAGAAAATAATAATAATAATAATAATAATAATAATAATAATAATAATAATAATAATAATAATAATAATAATAATAATAATAATAATAATAATAATAATAAACATATTACATGAAGGTAATAGTGCTGCCCTCCATTATTGCGGCAGCTCCTTTACACTCACCTTAATAGCCCTACATTGTACTCAAGAAAAGCAAGGCAGGCATCATATTTATGTCTTCTTATAATGGGTACTTTGCTTAACATGCAGACCTATGTAATCTTTAAAATTGAAAAAGTATTATTACAAAGTGAATTCATAAATCTCTCAATGTTGAAATAATAAATCCCACAATACCCTTGATATAAAAAAAAATATAGATAAAAGTTTCCTTACAACAGCAGTCACAAATCACAGATAGTAACAGTTGCAAATACAGTAAAAATTAGTTACGTTACAAAAACACATTGGAATTTCCTGAGATATTAATATAAAAGTACTTAAATGCATTTATAACACTACATAAAACAAATATCTACATATGAGGAAAATATTCAAGATGACATAATTCGTAAATGTCACACAAGAATATAAAATAAACTAAAGTAGCCCTAGAGTACTACAACATAAAAATTGAATATATATTACTCAATCTATCCTAAAACTAGGGCCTCCTCATTTTTGGTACTCTGCACCTGCTGCAGATAATACGCTAAATATGTTATGAATTGCAACTGTATACTAAGCACTGTGCATACACTTTATTTTATGTTCGACTATATTTTTGAAATCATCAAAACATTGCCATTTTTCTGAAGTTTTACGGTAATTTAGTTTGTAGTGGCCGATGTACTTGTTATCTGAGGGGGGCACAAATTCAACTACACCTTTCAAATGATATATCTCTCACATGTAAGTTCGTAGCAATGTCCTGAAGCCTACAGAGAGTAAACTTTTCCGCAGTTACTCCTGGGAATGTTTTCTAATGTTGCATCTTTATCGTCAAGTTGACGCTGTACTTCAATAAATCTAATTTTATTTGCTAGCATTCGACTAATTCTGGTTTTTTCCTGCACAGATAGTACTTGTTGGATATTTTCGTCGGATATTTTCAAAGAATTAGGCACATTGTCAGGGTACTTTTCCGCAATATCCTTCTATATATTTGATATCATCCATGACACATTTTTCTAAGGAAACTTTCTGAAAAGCAATCGCATTTGTCGAAATAACAGCAACTTTTCTGAACGTTGCTAAGTTTCAAAATTGAGAGGTACATATTCCTCCTCCAACAAAATTGCTGTCATGAGGTAGTACGTGTTTCAAAAAAGAAGCTATTGTCGAATCACAATATACGCTGATATTTTGCTTTTGCATTGAGACATGATTGACGCAGTTTTTAAGAACTCTTACTCTCAGTTTATATGCATCTTGACAAATACCTTTGGTAGCAATTGTTTGTATTAACTGAAGAAACAGGTGAGTCCTGGTTTGTTGAAACAAATTCACGAAATGTCCTGGAATCACAATATATTACAGTAAGTTCGTGAATTATCACATCAAATGCACAGGTATTATCAAATCCTGCACAAACATTTCCTATTTTGACAGCTTGTTTTCAGACTGTCATTTTCTAGGATACCTACGATCAGGTTTAGAAGTCTACACCGGTTGGACATATCAATAGTCTCCCAGTCTTCGTGGAGATGCAGATGTGAATACGTAATTCTTTTCTTAGGCGGTAAAAATCTTCTAGGGTTTAGACCTCGCCAGTTTTCTTCTTGGCGTTGTATTTTCGCAAAGATGGATTCTTCTAGAAACCTTGTTATATCATTCTCACTCTCCTTATGTCTGAGATTAGAACACATCACACATACCCTTTTCCCCCCAAATCCTTCCTCTCCTCCTAGGTCAACAGAGCATCCGTCTAGCAGATCAATACACTTGTCATAAAGAATGCAGGCAGGGGCAGACCGTTAGGAATGTAATTCTGCAACACAACTCTCTTCCACAGTTTGCTCACTTCTCTCCAGTTACCCAAGTTGAGAGTTTGGATGATTGTTTTCTTCATTTGTTTCGGTTTCTCTTTTCTTATTTTCATTTGCTAAGCTAGTTCTTGAATGATTCCTTTCCAAGTCAGAGACCGCAACAGATCCAGCCAACTTGAGAGTTCCTTAAAGCGATTTTATTTGTTCCATTAGGAATTTGTCTACTCTTGTGAGAAGATCAATGCACTAGAACTATAAATCTTTGAAGTAGCTTTCTACATGTGAAATGGAAACCTACTCGTCGCCGTACTTAAAAATATTTCTCATAACTGCAGGTCACAATTTCATTTTATTACATATTCTGAAAAGGGGTGATAACGAATTCAGGAAGTGTAAATTTTCATGGTCTCCATTGTCGCATATAGCTTGTTGTTCTCTCACAATATCCAAAATGTCTTTATCTTCTTCACGGATATGGTATCAAATGATGCCACATGTTTATCGGGAAAATAATGCGAATTTTTTTTCACGAAGGAGAGTGCGAACTGAAGGTAAGTAAAAATAATATTCTGAAGCACTTATTTTTACTTACCTTCAGTTCGCACTCTTCTTCGTGAAAAAAAAAATCGGATTATTTTCCCGATAAATATGTGGCAACATTTGATGCCATATCCGTGAAGAGGTTAAACACACTATCCTCTTGCTCTGTTTCCTGAAAAAGGTACTCTTTTTGACATCTTTGATTATTGCTTTCCCAGTTTCAAGAATATTCTTTCCCAGCAATTTTTTCTTGAGTCTATTTTCATTTCATTTCATTTCATTTATTTGCCTGCTTCATTAGCTTACAAAGCATGAGAAATTCTCATGTAAGCGTTACAGTTGTCAGAAAGAAAAGAAACATACAATATTGTCAAGTACCAGAGGTATACATCATGCATATTTCCAAAACCACATAATAGGATATATTAAGTATAAAACATGACAATTTACATCTAATTAGGTAACTGTTTGTACCACACCAAGCATGTACTCACGGGTAAGTATCTGTTACCAACTCTTCAGTTAATGAGTCATTTAAATATTCTTTAATTGTGTAATAGCACTTTTCAGTGAATAGATTATATAAAGTCTTACCAAGAATGAAAACATTGATCATATTTTTCAAGTACAGAGGAAGTTTATTATACAATCTGACACAATTCATGTACACGGTTTTGCTTATATTAGCATATTTTTGATGCATCACAAATATGTCACTACCTTGTCTTGTATTATTTCTATGAACATTTTTGTTAAAGATAAAAAGATGCTTGTTTTTCACAGTAAAAAGAATAGATTTATAGATATATAAGCTAGGGAGTGTTAAAATTTTTGCTTCTATGAAAACCTTTTTACATGTTGATTTTGTGGGTAATCCAAAAATTATTCTAATCGCTTTCTTTTGCAATCGGAAAGTGCTTAAACTATTTTCAGCAGATCCCCAGTGTATTATGCCGAAGTTAATTAATGAATTAAACTTGGCATAGTAAAAGCTAAGAAGTGCTTCTCTCGACACAGTACCTTGAAGTTTGTATAAGGCAAAACACACGCTACTTAGTTTCTTGTTTAAAGTGGAGATATAAGCAGACCATGAAAGATCATCATTTATGATTACACCTAAAAGCTTTGTTATGCAAGAATATTGGGGTAAGTTAGAAGATATTTTTATTCTAGGTGATATACGCGGTTTTCCTGGAAAATGAAAATGTAAGAGGATCGATTTATCATGATTTATAATTAATCTATTCGCTGTTAACCATTTTACTAATTTCTCCGTAAAAATGTCAGATTTCCTCTCAACTTCTATTGATTTTCCTGATATTATCATACTGATGTCATCAGCATATAGAATACATCTTGCTGGATGCATAAATTCTAACAAGTCATTTATATATATCAGGAAGAGAATAGGACCCGAAATGGAACCTTGAGGAACACCTCTGATTACAGTTGATAAAGACGAACAAGTTGTTTGAAACTCATCTGCAGCTAATTTTGATATTTGTACCGCTTGTTGCCTACTGGCTAAACAAGAGAGAAACCAGTTGTGAGCTACTCCTCTAATACCATAAGCATACAACTTTCTTAAAAGAATAGCATGATCAATTGTATCAAAAGCTTTGGATAAGTCGATGAATAGGCCAACAACATATTTACTGTTTTCTAATTCAAGAGCTATATTGGACAAGTAATCAAACAAGGCTGTTTCAATACTTTTCTTATTTTGAAAGCCATGTTGTGATGGTGATAGTAAGTTACATGACTTCAAAAAATTGCAGAGTCGTGACTTCATCACATATTCAAAAATTTTTGAAAACGTGGAAAGAATGGAGACTGGGCGATAATTTCTTACATCATGCTTACTCCCCTTTTTATGAAGAGGAATTACTTTTGCCACTTTTAACACTGATGGAAAATATCCTTTCTCAAGAGATAGGTTTACTAAATAACAGAGATGATTTACAATGAAAGGAAAACAAAATTTAATAACAGTCACTGGAACTTCATCAAAACCTGAAGATCGCGAATTAGACATCCTACTCAATATTTTCCATAACTCCTCTACTGTTGCTGGAATTTAAAAAAATCGTATGTGAATGCATTGGAAATTTCATCGAGTCGTCATAACTCGCTTGTATGGGGTCAGGTAATGGTACACTATCTAGAAAATGATCATTGAAGACATCTGCAATCCGCTTAGGTTCTTTAATAATTTCGTCCCCAACTTTAACATACTCAAAGTCACTCTTTTTGTTGTTTGTTCCACCATTTAAGATTTTCCACATAGTTTTAGCTTGATTAGTAGAAATAAGTATTGTGGAGCTATTTGATAGTAATTTAGCTGTTTTAATTACTCTTCTATATATTTTCCTGTACTTAAAAATATAATTTCGAAACCTGTGAGGAAGTGATGTATTTATTTTGAGTAATCTATTATATCTAAATAGGTTACTTCTAGAAATTTTAAGCCTTTAGTTAACCACGATTTAGTGGACGACGTCCGGATTTTACGAGTAACTTTTGGAAACGCCATATTGAAGTAATGTAAGAAAGTTTCAAAGAAGTATTTAAACTTACATTCAGTGTTAGACGTATTATATATGCCATTGCAAGATTCGTAAGAAAGCAAGAAATTTAGATATTCCATATTATGACTGGAGAAAATTCTCTTTGTAACTGTGTATACTTTAGACTTAAGAACAGTGGTATTGTTTAAAGTGATTTTTAAAATAATCGCATCATGATCAGAGAAACCGGGATCAAATACTTCAAGGTTATAGGCAAATTGGTTTTTACTAATGATGAACTGATCTAGCGCACTTTTATTTTGACGTGTCGGTACGTCCACTAGCGCTTGGAGATTGTATATGCCGGATGGCGACCTATAAATGCATATAATACAAATGTTAACACTTGGTAATTTAATGGCTACAGCTTCAAAGTCAAATTCACAGGTGAATTTTGTAATATCTATTTCAGAAGCTTTTAGACTATTGTGAACAAAAATGCATGCACCTCCACGTTCGTGTGAAACACGAGAGAATTTAGTGATAAGCTTAAAGTTTTCAAAATTGATCTCCTTAATAAGTGTATCATTTAGCCAATGATTTTTCGGATGTGAATGATTAGCCACTGATTACGAAATCGTACTTACTCTCAGCTACAAAACCAATATCATCAAAAATTTTCTTGAACTATTACAGGCTTGTAGAATTTACAAGTGAACCTATACATCTCATGTAAAACCCTTTCACTCGTATATCAGCTTGCACTAGGTACAGCAATTGCGACATGTTTTTCATGAAATGTGCTACATCAACTCTAATGTAGACAGGAAGATTAGGAGTCCCAAAAATTAAGAGAGCCAGTTTAAAAATAAATTGTGTAATATATATATTCAATTTTTATGTTGTAGTACTCTAGGGCTACTTTAGTTTATTTTATATTCTTGTGTGACATTTACGGAATTATGTCATCTTGAATATTTTCCTCATATGTAGATTTTTGTTTTACATAGTGTTATAAATGCATTTAAGTACTTTTACATTAATATCTGAAGAAATTTCAATGTGTTTTTGTATCGTTACTAATTTTTACTGTATTTGCAACTGTTACTATGTGTGATTTGTGACCGCTGTTGTAAGAAAACTTTTATTTATAATTTTTTATATCAAGGGTAGTATGGAATTTATTATTTCAACATTGAGAGATTGATGAATTCACTTTATAATAATGCTTTTTTAATTTTAAAGATTACATAGGTCTGCATATTAAGCAAAGCACCCAATTATAAAAAGACATATATATGATGCCTGTCTTGCTTTTCTTGAGTACAATGTAGGGCTATTAAGGTGAGTGTAAAGGAGCTGCCGCAATAATAGATGGCAAAACTATTACCTTCATGTAATATGTTTTTTTTTTTCCTTTCTTTTCTTTGCTGCTTCCACAAATTGAAAACTAGAAAGTTGAAATTTTCTGTGTAGAACTTTCAAAACCATTTCTAAGTATCAATCCGTGCCAAGTTCGGGTGGTCACTGTAATAATAAATCAATACTACACGTGAATAAAATATAAAATAAAAATCAATCCTGATGGACACTTGAAAATGGTTTTGAACTTTCTTCTCTTAAGAACTCTCCAGTATTAAATTTATTAAAGTAGCAGAGAAAAAAAGAAAAAAACGGTGGATTTGAGTACCTGCAGAGTCTGAACTCAATGACGGCGGTCCCTGTGGGTATTATATGTAACTTTCTGAACTTACCGTACTTTATTATGCTGAAAACAAGATGCAAACATTAACATTAAAGCATCATCCAATCACGTTGCTATTAAAAGTTAAGTCAGATAGAGAGAAAAATAAGGTTCACATTCGTGATCATCGTTTTCCAAATTAACACATCAGGCTGTTTCAATTTCCATAAAATGTTCCGTACCGTTAGATGGACCGTAAATATGTCCTCCATTAATAATGCAATCAAAAAAGGATTTTTATTTTTTAAAAATACTGATTTTACCTAAAAGTATCGCCTTTGTCTTGGCCAACTTTATTCATTTATGTTGTGATACTATTACTGTCAGGTTTGATATAACTATCTCATAATTTTAAATATTTAATTTACATTAAAAATTTGACAACATTATCTTAAAAACCAGTTTCAACAATCATATTTAATTAATGAAATAATCGTTTCTAACAAACAAATAAAAATGTTATTTTTAAAAGATTTTACCTACAATTTTAAAAAAAGTAATTTTCAAGTCAAAATAGAGAATATCAGATTTGTATTCGCACTTACGCTTGATATAGCTACTTTTGTTAAAAAAAACACTAGCGTTGGGAAGCTAGCACTAACCGCACTAACGTAGCACTAACGATTTGTATAGTTACTTTCGTTAGTGCTTTAATTTTTGGAAGCGTATGCTAACTTGACGTCAAATTGGCATACAACAAAAAAAAAGTTACTCTATTTTTTAACTATAGTAGCACTAACGTTGGGAAGCTAGTACTATCCAGCACTTACGATAGATATAGTTGTATTGTATTGTATTGTATTTATTTTCATCCTTTTTCATACAAATTGTTCACAACGTGAACGTATGAGTTGGACACGTCATAAGAACACTGAATGTGTACATATGTATACATTTAGATCTACATGCAATATTAAAATAGTGTGAATTTATGTACAAAAAAAGGTACAATTTTTCATTATTCTAATTTACATACATCGATATAAAACAACAAAACAGTTAATAAAACCTTACATTATAGATATACAAAATATATATACATTAAACCTTATTTACTACAGGCAAGATATTCTTCTACAGAATAGAAACAGTACTCGAGTAGGTAGGACTTGACTGCTTTATTGAAACCAGATGTTTTGTTTTTTAAAGTGGAAGGAAGCTTGTTATAAATATTCACTGCCATAGGAAATGTACTATTCTTATGTACTTTTAAACGTGAGGACTCTACATGAAGATCAGAGGCTTGTCTTGTATTATGCATATGAATATCTGAGTTCAACCGGAAGCTGCTTGTATCTGTCTGTATATCTTTTCTTACAAATTTTAGAAGTTCATATATATATAAACATGGAAGAGGTAAGATTTCAAGAAATTTAAATAGAGGTTTACAAGAAGTTCGAGGTTTACATCCGGTCATAAACCTTAAAGCTCTCTTTTGTAAAACGAATATGGAATTTAGCAGTGCAATAGATCCCCAGAATATAATACCATATTTCAATTTAGAATGAAAAAGTCCAAAATAAGTTGTGAGCAGAACATGCTGACTGACACTATTTCGTAAAAGCTTTAACATGTAACAGGTTTGAGCCAATTTACTAGATAATTTTTGAATGTGAATTTTCCAATCTAATGTATCTGACACCCAAAGACCAAGAAATTTTACATCCGAGACGTAATTCAACGTTTTGCCGTTAATTGTTACACAAGGGCGTTTTCTTATCTCGTTTTTTACTACGTGAAAGCACATGCACGAAGACTTTGTTGTGTTTAGTATTAGTTTATTTCTATCCATCCAGTCACTGACGGCAGACATGGTGGAATCTACTGCATTACATAACTCAACGTAAGTTTCTCCAGTTACTAAAATATTTGTATCGTCAGCATACAGAACAATTTTAGCAGAGTCTAAGCATTGTGGCAAATCATTTATATATATTAAAAATAGAATAGGGCCTAAGATGGAACCTTGAGGAACTCCAAATTTTAACTCTTTTGTATCTGAATAACATTTGCTTACTCCCTGAGTTTGACAGTTAATTTCAACAGTTTGCCTTCTGTTGGAAATATACGATTTAAACCAGTCATAAGCATTTCCCCTAATACCATAATCTTGCAATTTTTTAAGTAAAATTTGATGATCAATTGTATCGAAAGCTTTGCTAAGATCAAGAAATATGCCGGTTGTATATTTCTTAGCGTTTATTGAATTTAAAGCAGAATAGAGAAAGGAGTAAAGAGCAGTTTCAGTAGACTTATTTGATCTAAAGCCATTTTGAGCAGGAGATATTAAGTTAAAATTATTTAGAAAGCTAACTAGTCTTATATACATAAGTTTTTCAAAAAGTTTAGAGAAGGTAGACAGACATGATATTGGTCTATAGTTCGATGTAAGATCTTTCTTGCCACTTTTATATAAGGGCTTAAGAACTGCTAGCTTCAATGCCTCAGGAAAAACGCCACTACTAAAAGAGTTATTTACTATAAAGCATAAGATATCAGCAATTTCATAGGAGCATTGCTTTAGAATTTTATCAGGAACTTCATCATATCCTGAAGAACTCTTATTTTTCATTTTCAGTGTAGTATTTAAGATTTCCTGACTAGTTACTGGGTGCAAGAACAATGATTTTTCGAAAATATCGTTATGTCTACTAACGTATTGTTTGCTAGGTAGTTTATTGTTCACGTTATTAGTGATAAGCTTTTCCACTTCATTCGTGAAGTAATCGTTAAAAGCATTTGCAATTTCAGTCGGATTTTTAATAATTTTATTTTGACAAGAAACGCTAGTTATCTTAGAGGAGGGTTTTCGTTCCCCAGATTCTTTCCGAATAATTTGCCATGTAGCTTTCATTTTATTGGAAGCTTTCCCAATGTAAGTATCATTCTCTAACATTTTTGCCTGTTTTATGACCTTATGTAAAACTCGTCTGTACATTTTGTGGTATCGTTTAAACACTGGAGTACGGCACCGTCGGGATAGTTGATGTAAATAGCGCATTTTTTCTAGAGAAACTTTTATTCCAAAAGTCTTCCACTTCGAACTGACATTTGCCGATTTATTTATCTTAAATTTTTGTTTAGGAAAAACAATATTAAAATAATGAGTAAATATACATAAAAAGGAATTAAATTGGTCGTTAACATTACATTCAATATAAACATCCTCCCACAACTCAGTTTTCAACAAGTATCTGAAATATGCTACGTTAGTGGGTGTAAATGAACGCCGTTCAGACCATTCCACGCCCACGTTTGTATTCTTATTAATTATTTCTGTGTAAAAATAGAGAAGTTGAGCATTATGATCAGAATAGCCTAGGTTTAGTACATCAACATGAGATACGAAATCATCACGTGGAATTATAATTTGGTCAAGAGCAGAGATTCTTGTTTTGCCTATTCTGGTAGGAGTATTGACGATAGGTTTCAGATTAAATGATGTGCAGAGCGAAATGAGATCTTCTTTTTCTTTGCTATTATTTAGTAAAAAATCAATATTAATATCACCACAAATTACTAACGACTTTTTAGAGGACGAGAATTCCGATATAAGCCTTTCTAATTTATTCAAAAAGTCATTGACATTACTGTCTGGCGTGCGATAGAGACAGATAAGTATTAAATTATGATCGCAAAATTCAAGTGCTACAGATTCGAAAGTTTTCTCAACGTTCAATGTAAGGGTATTCCTTAGAATTTTGATACGAAAGTCCTCTTTGACGAATATGGCAATACCGCCATGGGATATATTTTTCCTACAATAGTAGGCAGATAGTTTAAAACCTGTGAGTGAAATTGTTTCTATTTCTTCTTTATTCAGCCAGTGCTCCGATATACACAAGACATCAATTTTACTTAATTCATTTTCCAAAATAATTTTTAATTCGATTATTTTATTTCCTAATCCTTGGACGTTGTGGTGCAGGATTCGGAGACTGGTACTTTTTGACTCACTTACGTCTTCTACTTTTTGATTAGGAACATTACCGGTAGTTATATCTACTGCTTTTAGTAGGGGAGTATTACTTTGGCAACTTACATTATCTACAACATTTAGATCCGAGATACAAGAGGACATACCACAACACACATAACCTATATTACTTTTTTTGTCATAACAATTACAGGAAACTTCTCTATGTTTATTTTGAGGAAGTGAAGTACACGTCATAAATTTCGTTTTTCTGCAGAACTCGTAACCTATAAAAAAGCATTTGCTGCCTCAATAATCCAATCACAGACCCTTTTCTTTCCTTTTGCATTTAGATGTAAGCCGTGACTAGTGTAATCCTGTCTACGCAATGCACCTAAACTAACAAATTTAACATGGCTGTACTTTCTAGAGATTATTTCTTTCACCTGCATATTAAATTCAAATATTGATCTGTTTACACTACCATTCGGCCTATGCGGAAAATCATACCTATAGGGTGTTGACAATACTACTGTTCTAATATTTCTTTTACCTGTGCTTTCAAGTGCTCTTTCTAAAGATACTAACACATTCTGGGTTTCTAGTGGATGGCTTAGGTTATTATTAGTTCCACCAGTCAACACAACACAATCGTCTTCATTGAGATTACTAGTTAGTTTATGAACGTTCTCAACGATAGATTCGTAGGGTGCACTTGGTTTCACAATGCTGCTCACACTAAGGCCAGTATTTGCACAATCTTGGATAATAGATGCACAGTTTCTTAAATGACTGTCCCCCAATAGTAGCATTTTTCGCCTGTTCTTTTCTTCTGATCGAGAAGAGATTCCTGTTGACTTATTGAAACTTCTAGTACCGGTACATTGTTCTTGACTGTCACTCTGTGAAAGAATGTTTTGTTGTGTTCTATTGGATGCACTAATATTGCTAACGGATTTCACATGTGCTCCCTTAATGTTCTCCTGTACCCTTGTAACTGAGTTAAACTTCCTTTCACTGTTTTTTTTTTTTTTACTTTACATTGCATGTTCTTTGGTGATGAACTTAGTGGAGCTACTGCTGTTTTACAATTCGTATGTAAGTTAGACTGTTGATAACACTTGCACTTCTTTGAATGTTCACACTTGCCATAATTTACTGTTTCAATTACGTCACTGTTACTGTTTATGCATTGTTCTTCATCGAGAATAGCAAACCTATTACTAGTTTCTACATTTGATACACATGCAGAAAGTCGATTATTTCTTACTACTTCTGACCACTGGCCATTTCTATGAATTTGACCTTGCACTTCAGCACTTTTATCATCTCGTTGTTTTCGAAGTTCGTTTAATTTGCCTTTCAACGACTCTACATCATTCATCAAAATATTTATTATTTCTTGTAGAGAAGAAACTTCCTGTTTTGTTTGTACACAGCTTACGCAAGATCGTTCTGCTATAGCATTTTCTACTGGAATATTTGTACCCATCCCTCGTTTCGTTTTTGACCTTGTTACTGTCTCTGTTTTGTTATTAATCTTTATAACACAGGTATCACACAAACTAGGAATATTATCAACGTTTCTACAGCATTTTTTTCGACACCTTTTACACAAGATCGCCAGGTTTCTTGTTAAATCTTCAGCAGATACGACACCAACACAACCATCTTCCGCCATCTTGAAAAAATCGTTTCTTACTTTCGTTACTTTCGTTAGTGCTTTTTTTCCATATGCGTATGCTAACTTGCCGTCAAGTTGACATACAAGGAAAATGTCGCTCTATTTTTTTTAACTATAGCAGTACAACTTTGGGAAGCTACCACTAACAAGCACTAACGTAGCACTAACGATTGTCTACTTTTGGTCGTGTTGGCTAAATGTTTGTATGCTAACTTGACACACGTGAGAATGTGAAGCGATGAAGTGTGACGAATGATGACGATTGTGTGTTAACTGATAAAAGAATATTAAGCGATGAAATGTGGCAAATAATGACAGCTGTGTGTTAAACTGATAATTAAGAGAATAATTGAAGCGATGAAGTGTGGCGAATGATGACGACTGTATATTAACTGATAAGAGAATGTGAAGCGATTAAATGTGGCGAATGATGACGGCTGTGTGTTAACTGATAAAAGAATGTGAAGTGGTGAAATGTGGCGAATGATGATGACTGTGTGTTAACCCTTTAGTTGGCAAGCAATGATAGCATTACCTTTAAAATATTTAGTTTACTTTTATTGTTGTTCCATGTCTTCCTGATCATAATTTCGTAACTTTTAAAGTATTTTTGTACTTTGGTTGTAAAATACAGGATGTTTATTCCAAAGCAACATTGCCATAAAAAAGGTCTTATGTGTAGCTACTGAGCAGCACTGCCCTATTGTGGTAAAATATCATACGAATTCTCTCGGTAATTACCAGCAATTTCGTTGAAATATTTTCCTACAGAGCAAGAAACCACAAATAAAAAATAAAAAAGAACTTTCGCGAAACGTAGGAGATAAAGCTTCTACAGTACTAAATTTGAATGTCCCCTGTTGAGGAAGATTAGAAGTATCTAAAGAAGCGACCCGCAATTCATGTATATGAATATTGTATGAAAGCAATAATGCCAATTAAATGATCACTGGAATTGTAATTCGTGCAGATAACGCAATATAATGCGATGTTGCTTGTTGCTTGAGAGTAACACTGTCAAATAAAGGGTTAAACTGATAAGGGAATATGAAGCGATGAAGTGTGGCGAATGATGACTGTGTTAAACTGTTAAGGGGATATGAAGCGATGAAGTGTGGCGAATGATGACTGTGTTAAACTGATAAGAGAATATAAAGCGATGAAATGTGGCGAATGATGATGACTGTGTTAAATTGATAAGAGAATATAAAGCGATGAAACGTGGCGAATGATGACGATTGTGTGTTAAACTGATAAGAGAATGTAAAGCGGTGAAGTGTGGCAAATGATGACGACTGTGTGTTAAATTGATAAGAGAATGTGAAGCGATGAAGTGTAGCGAGTTGTAACGTCTGTGTGTTATTCAGTCAAAAGTACAGATGGTGATCAGAAAAATGGAAACACCTGTAGTTGGCAACACGTCAGATATATGGGTTGGCAGTGGTGTCGTGGCGCCCGCAGCGCCGGACCACTGGTGGTGGTGTGTTAGGTCGGTCTCCATACTACGTCAGGTGCAGTGGAACACCCAAGAATGTTATAAAATAGAGGATCTGCCCATACAACAAAATCGTGAAGCCATACGTCACAGCTTCACCACGCCTACTCTGCCCACTTCGCGCCAATAAGATCGCAAAGTTTCGAGCCAACAATCATGGCGGAAACAAGGGTAGCCAATCAGACTTGCCGGCTAAGACGATGCTCGATTGTTTTTTTTGGCTTCATTGAGTTCATATGATTAAGCTACGTATGGGCAGATCCTCTATTTTATAACATCCTTGGGAACAGCAGTGTCCAGTGGCTGCAGCAGACGGAGGTAGTGTAAAATGGGAGACCTCTTAGATTTTCAAAGAGGGCAAATTGTTGGTGCGCGGTTATGTGGAGTGAGTGTGACGGCAGTGGCTACTGTGTTAGGTGTGTCGCGTGGGACAATGTCGAAGGTGATGACGGCCTACACAACACACGGGAAAACCACATCGGAGAAGCGGAACAGTGGGCGGAAGAAAATCATGAGTGACAGGTCACGCCGGGTATTAAGGCGCATTGTCACGCAGAACCATCGTGCCACTGCGGAGCAAGTGACGGAGGAACTCAATCAGCACCTCCCCCAACCTGTTTCGACAATCACAGTCCGCCGCGAATTACATGACATGAACTTACGGGGTCGTGTTGCACGGGCCAAACTGCTCATTAGGGACCATAACGCTTTCGCACGCCGCAAATGGTGCCGCGACCATGCAACTTGGACCGTTGAGGACTGGAAACGTATGATATGGTCGGATGAGTTATCCTTCACCCTATTCCCAACCACGGGCCGTGTTTATGTGTGGAGAACGCCCAAAGAAGCTTATGATCTGCAGTGTCTCCGCCCAACTGTGAAACATGGTGGCGGCTCGGTGATGCTGTGGGCCGCCATATCATGGTTATCATTGGGTCCTGTGGCCACACTTAGCGGACGAATCACTGCCAACGATTATGTCGCAATTTTAGGAGACCACTTGCATCCTATGGTCCGGATGTTGTTCCCGGACAATGACGCCATCTTCCAGGATGATAATGCACCCATTCACACAGCTGGCGTTGTTGAAGCGTGGTTTGAGGAACATCGAGATAAAGTTCAATACCTCCCCTGGCCCGCCCAATCCCCAGATCTCAACATAATTGAACATTTGTGGTCCGTCTTGGAAACACAACTCCGGCGACGATTTCCATCTCCATCCTCTCTCACAGAATTGACCGATGCCCTGCACGAGGAATGGTGTAAAATTCCACCTGCTACCATTCACGACCTCTATGCCTCCATCCCACGTCGCATCAAGGCTGTTCTGAAGGCGAAAGGTGGCCCGACACCATATTAATCTGGTAAGTTGCAATTTCGTTCAGGTGTTTCCATTTTTCTGATCATCATCTGTAGCAGTGCCATAAAGTAGAGGATGAAAGTCGAAGCGCCTTAACAATATGTTTCAGAAAGACGAACAACGTGCGTGGATCAAGATTGAAGTGGCACGCGAGTACAGTTCACAACAATGTTTGCACAAACTTCGTGGCGACCTATTCGTCAAATGAAGGTACCAATTCCCGGGAAGCATTACGACAAAAGAGAAGACGTCATACGAGGTGTGATCAAAAATACAGTGAATAATTTTATTAGAAACAAAGTGATAAGCTTACATGAAATTTGATTTAATCTCCTTCAAAGTACTGTCCTTGGCTAGCAATGCACTCAGCCCAACGTTGAATCCACGACTGGAAGTATTTCTGGAAGGGCTTTCAGCTGCCCTGTCGTGGTCTTCTCAATGTCAGGAAGGGTATCGAAACGTTTTCCTTTAAGCATGGTTTTGATTTTTTGGGAAGAGCCAGAAGTCGCATGGCGCTATATCTGGAGAGCACAGCGAATGTGGATAGACAGGTATATTTTTTCGGCCAAAAACTTGCGAATCAAAAGCAAGGTGTGGCACGGCGCCTTTTCGTTGTGAAGAAGGAAGCCATTTGCCCATTTAATCGACGGATAAAATGCTTTTCACGAACCCATACGAGGTGTTTTTCGGAAAACTCACGAATAGTCAACCGTCTTTTTGAACAAATCATTTGTGACACTTTTTCCATGTTTTCATCTGTTTTTAACGTCTAAGGATCATTGCTCGTTTTCAACCAACTCCTTGCTGCTTTTGAATCACTTGTATGACTTGTAAACAGTCTTCAATGCCACCGTTTAATCTCCATACACTGGTTTCGACATTTCGTGATCTTTGCCACATTTTTGCAGCTTAGAACTTAATATTGGCGCGCGACAGACACTCTTAACACATCCTCACTCTTCTGCCTCTGGAAGCCAACTAACATGTCACAACTCGTTCAAACTCGACATTGACTGTACCAAAGGTTTAGGTTACCAGGCTTTCTAGTTGAAATGCATACAACGTCAATAGATGACACTCTGCAACTATATTTACCATATTTTTTAATTACACATTGTGTGTGCTATATGGCGGTCCCTGCAAGATATCGACAAAGATTCATGCTGACGGTGTACGGACGCCTTCCATAGGTGTGGTAAAAGAGATAGGAGGCGATTAGATTAAAAGAATGTAACAGGTGTTGTGTGCATAAAGATATGTATTGGTACAACTTATAAGAATGCTGCCTATTACTTTTTATTTATCTCTTGTTTATCTACCAATCCAACACTTACCAAATGTTCATCCTGTAAACTGCATGGAAAGAACCTTTCCATCATTGAAAATTTTATCCTTTCAATGTCGTCAATGGAAGCTGATTTGTCACATTTCACTAAAATTGTGAATCCTTGGCTGTATTTGCTTTTTAAATATGGAATATCTCCGTGGCACTTAACTTTTCCTGCTACCATTATTAGCAATCGGTCGCATAGAGTTTCACATTCATCCATGCTGAAATCATTATCAAGCTTTATAGAATGAAGTACTTAAGGTTCGCATTTTATGCATCACTTAGTAAATGAAGAATATGTATACTCACCAATATGCTCTGTGATATTTAAAGCGATCAGCTGATCTCTGTATGCAGGTTATTTATCTGAAACATTTTCTACATTTCTAAAAAAAATAGCTATACGTATGAAACCATCCTTATATTCTAACAAAGATGTAATATATATATATATAGGGTATTTCGAAACAACACCAACAACGTTTGAGAGATTATTCCTGACACCAAGATAATACAAAAAGTATAGACGAACCTGGGTGCACAAATGCTTCCTTTCGGAGTTATAGGCTGCCGGAAACATGAAAATATGAACTTTAAAGGTTCATAGTTCCAAAATTATGAGACCTACCATAGTCGGGTTCAGACTTCACTTGGGAACTAGTATGTGCGCTACCCAAAAATACATATTTCAGAATCCTAAGGTACTCACGCAACAATTTTTGTAGAGGGAGTTTGGCTACTGGCATAAAATTTAATGAACTCACCAACTACCTCTATAAAAATTGTTGCGGAAGTACCGCAGGATTCTGAAACTTGGATATTTGGATAGGGTACATACTAGTTCCTAAGTGAAGTCTTGACCCGACTACGGTAAGCCTCGTAGTTTTGAAGGTATGAACCTGTAAAGTTCATTTTTTCATGTTTTCAGCATGCTATAACTCCAAAAGGAAGCACTTGTGCACCCAGGTTGGTCTATACTTTTTGTCTTTATCTTAATGTCAGGAATCACCTCCCAAACGTTGTCGGTGTTGTTTTGAAACACTATATATATATATATATATATATATATATATATATATATATATATATATATATATATATATATATATATATATATATATATATATATATATATCGGGTGTTGCAAAATAAGTGTTACAACTCTTGGGAGGTGACTCCTGACACTGAGACAAGGAAAAAAGTTCTCTTGAACTTTCGGCTATCGGGCATAGTTTCAGATCTACAAGGTGCCGAAAGCGTGGGAAAATGACTTTCGGACGCCAATAATTCGGAAACTATCCAACATAAAGAGGGCGGGTAAAAAATTCACTGAAGAAGTCATACCTGCTCTATTGAATTTTACATGTTTCACAATCCTACCATGCACGCGCAAGGGATTCCCCAAAGGAACGTAGGGAGTCCCGGATAATCTGCCAAATGAAACTTGGTCTAAATGGATATGAATTGATAGGCTTTCTACCAGGTAACAATAATTCGTTTGTATTAAGTCGATATCTGGAACAAATACAAAATGGCGGACACCTTCATGCCCGTTGTGTGTGGTTGCATAATCGCCAGATACGGATGCCGGCCAACATTGACGTTTTGAGTATTAAGTGTAGTGAATTTGTACTCAAATGTTCTAGAAAGACATCTGGAGTGTTGGTAGAGCATAACAGATGAAGCAGGGTGATTCGCATGTGTGGAAAAACTTATCGAAAAATGCCCAGAAATGCACACATACTCAGTAAACGTGAGTTCAAATCGTCGGAAATGTAAGGATTAGCGTCAAGAACATGAAAGCCATTGCCAATTCACCAATAATATTCCCTCAAACCGATGCTATATGATGTGCACGGTTGCATACCAATAAGGATACAACAACTGAAGCCAAGTTGAAATTGTACAATTGGACTCACTAAGAAACTGTGTAAACTAAATGAATGTCACGAGTGGGATCGCATGATCGATATTGAAATGTGGCCAATGTGTGTGTTGATATCAACATGTAGCTAATGGACAAATATCAACATGTCCCACTACTGCTGGGACACCGTCTCACGTGCGAAAACTAGGAAAATAACATTGTACATTCTGCTATTACATCTGGTGCACCTTTTGGTAGAACATAACTAGAACACGATTGTATCAATGTCCCTCTTTGTTTGGGACATTGTTCCACAGTCGACACATATGAAAAGAAATCGCTTAATGCATGGTTCAAATTCTGATAGAGCGTAAAAATAACAAACTTGTATCATGTCCCACGTCTTCTAGGACATATGACGTACTCGAAATATAGGAAAATACCTCCAGAAATTGTATCTTACACACGTGCACATGCCAAGACAAAGACGAAAATGAACCGATTTGGCACATTTAACACTACAGCTGAAACACCATACATATGGAAAGTAAAACGACATGAGAAATAGGAAGAAACGTCTTAAAGCTCTGGTTGTTTACAACTGTGCAGTAGGAGTAACAAAATGAAAAACACAAGCATGTCGGGAGGCTGTACAAGAGCGCTTGCCAAACAAAGTGGGTACTCCTCAAAGAAATTAATACATAGAAAGTGAGGCTCCTTCGAACCTCACGGCTAGAGCGCTCGCTTTTGCTCGCGTGGACGCAGTTTCCAATCCTACTGGCAGCCCACGGCCTCAGATTCAAGACCCGAGTAGTTATTTTCCTATTTTTCGCACGTCGAACGCTGTCCCAGCAGTAGTGGGACATGTTGATATTTGTCCATTAGCTACATGTTGATATCAACACACACATTGGCCACATTTCAATATCGATCATGTGATCCCACTAGTGACATTCCTTTAGTTTACCCAGTTTCTTAGTGAGTCCAATTGTACAATTTCAACTTGGCTTCAGTTGTTGCATCCTTATTGGTATGCAACCGTGCACATCATATAGCATCGGTTTGAGGGAATATTATTGGTGAATTGGCAATGGCTTTCATGTTCTTGACGCTAATCCTTACATTTCCGACGATTTGAACTCACGTTTACTGAGTATGTGTGCATTTCTGGGCATTTTTCGTTAAGTGTTTCCACACATGTGAATCACCCTGCTTCATCTGTTATGCTCTATCAACACTCCAGATGTCTTTCTAGAACATTTGAGTACAAATTCGCTACACTTAATACTCAGAACGTCAATGTTGGCCGGCATCCGTATCTGGCGATTATGCAACCACACACAACGGGCATGAAGGTGTCCGCCATTTTGTATTTGTTCCAGATATCGACTTAATACAAACGAATTATTGTTACCTGGTAGAAAGCCTATCAATTCATATCCATTTAGACCAAGTTTCACTTGGCAGATTATCCGGGACTCCCTACGTTCCTTTGGGAAATCCCTTGCGCGTGCATGGTAGGATTGTGAAACATGTAAAATTCAATAGAGCAGGTATGACTTCTTCAGTGAATTTTTTACCCGCCCTCTTTACGTTGGATAGTTTCCGAACTATTGGCGTCCGAAAGTCATTTTCCCACGCTTTCGGCACCTTGTAGATCTGAAACTATGTCCGATAGCCGAAAGTTCAAGAGAACTTTTTTCCTTGTCTCAGTGTCAGGAGTCACCTCCCAAGAGTTGTAACACTTATTTTGCAACACCCGATATATATATATATATATATATATATATATATATATATATATATATATATAAAACAAAAGATTATAAATTCAATCTATATAAAGGAAATTCTTCACAAATAATTGGATCAGATAAGTAATAATTAATTCATAAATATTGATAGTGAAAAATTCCTTCAATCTCCTGTGCACCAGAAAATACGACTACAATTACTTAAGTTGAGGCTAACAAATTTTCATCAACAAATTTAAATTGAGGCATAAATATCTGCATTAAAAACGGACTAGCTGGTGGCCATAGGCAAGTGGCCGAATTTATAGTCCCTGTAAGATTTCAGCGCATATTTCGAGACCATATTTATTCTTTTTTATATATATCAAATGAAGTAGAATTTAGTGAACAAATGAACGACTTATAATATTGGATTACATTATGTTACTGCAAAAAAAAAAAAAAAAAAAGTACATTTTGATCTAAAATGGCAGACTAAAGTTAATTTCTTTTTCCAAATCTACACAGTATTGCCCCGTCTTTTTCGGCCTAAAAATCATGATTGTTGTGACATTAGACTAATAATATCGCTTCGTATTCATACATTCTTTTCAGAGAACACAAATATTTATGATACATATTTACCTGTGTGAGGTAAGAAGTATGGAATTTCCCATCTCTTTTCTATTTTGAAGAACTTTCCAAATATGTACCCTTGACCCAGGATCTATTCCACTTGTTGGTTCATCGAGCAGAATTATGGGTGGATTTCCGAGCATGCTCATAGCTGTAATCAACTTCCTCTTGCATCCACCGCTATAGTGAATACATAGTCTATCGGCAACATTATTTAAACCTTAAAGAATAACTGAACATATTAAAATTTATAGAAACCAATGCATAGTCATAAATTTTGTGAAGTTTTCACAAAGGTTGAGACAATGTTTGATGTTTCATCCCTGTTTTTATAACTAACTATTTAACTAATTATATAGCCTATGGAACACGGAGACTCAATGCCGTGTTCACAAAAGCTCTACATTGACTTCTATCCTTAGCCAACTGAAACCCGTTTCTACTTTGTATTCCTATTTCTGCGAGATCCATCTGAATAGTGTCCTCCCACCTGCGCCTATGCCTTTCTAATGGTCGTTTTCCGATTGGCTTTCCAGTTAAAACTTTGAAAGTGTTTCTACTTTATTCCATTCTGGTTACATGACCTGCCCACGTGAGCCTTCTAGACTTGATGACCTTAATAATGTTCGGTAAACGGTATAGATTATGCAATTCCTTGTTATGAAGTTTTTGTCATTCCCAATTTCCGCTCCCCTTGGATCCGAATATTCATCTCAGGGTTTTATCCTCAAATACTTTCAGCCTGCGTTCTTCCCTCAGAGTAAGCGACCATGTTTCGCAACCATACAGAACAACAGGCATGATTATCGTTTTATATATTTTAAGCTTCAAATTTCTCGATAGAATTCGCGACGACAAAATATTTTGAACTGAATAGTAACACGAATTTCCTGCTTTCAGTCAATACTTAATTCCTTCGTGGACATGGGTTTGGTCTGTTAACATTGATCCTAGTAGTTTGTCGAAGGTACTATTTGATATTTTGACACTCCTATAATTTGCAGTATTACGATCCCGGTGAACCAGGGGCGGATTAAAGGAGGGGGCGAGGGGGGCGATCGCCCCCCCCCAAGAGCCCTCTAAAATATTAAAATTACACACACTGCCGCTTGTAGCTTACTGCCACACGAACAAAGTTTGGGGTCGTTCTTGTGTTATTTCAAAAGAGGGTTAATTCTTTAAATTCTATTTAAAAATAGTCTGTATCCGGTATGCCGCGTTTACGCTAACGATAACTCAAGTCATAATATCAGATAAATCTCATGAAGAAGGACGGTGTTACTTGAGGCCAGAACATCTGGAAAACCATCCATGGCTGGTTCTTTCCCATAAGGAGAGGGATCTTTTTTGTAAATATTGCTCACTTTTTGCAACGGGTTTGGGGGGGGGGGGGGGGGGCTATCGAAGAAACGTGCCTCTCCAAACTCTTGGGACTAAACCTTTGAAGAAATTCGCTACTTTCTACGGTATTTTAGAAACTCACAACAAGGCACAATATCACATTAGCGCTCTTGAGGTCGGAAAACCGTTTCTGAAAAAGTACTGGGAACCAGTGATATCAGTCGAGAATCAAATCAACTCGTCAAGAAGACAAGTCATCCAAAATCGCGACAAACTGAAATTAATGTTGGGAAATGTGATATTCCTTGGAAGGCAAGGCATCGCTTTTCAAGGCCACACGGACAAGGGCGCCGATTTCTCCGTAAATTTGGGGGGCCATTCAGATGCAGAAGGTATATATATGAGGATTTTAAGACAAATTGCATTCAAATTATGTCAAATATTGTATATTCATAAATACAATAGGGGCCCACATGAGATTTGGGGGGGCGGGCCCCCCAGGATCGGCGCCCTTGCACAGGGACGATGCTTGTGCGGATAATTGGATCTCAGATAGTGACAGTGCAGAAACTAAGTTCAACGAGGCCAATTTTCGAGATTTGCTCAAATTTAGAATGGTTTGTAGTGACGATCTCTTAAAGAATCACTGGAAGAAAGCATCGAAAAGGACCATTTTTGTCAATAAAACTACACAAAATACCCTCATTGAGGGTTGGGAATGAGAAATCACGTCTGTAAAATTGTCAATCGAGTGCGAGAGGATCAGTTTTATTCTCTTATGTTTGATGAGATTACGGTCTTTTCGCACATATCTCAGCTGTCATTGATTCTAATGTACGAACACATGAGTGAAATAAGAGAAGACTGCTTCGGTTTCATTGATCCTCGATCAGCAGAGCTGAAAGGTGAGGACATTGGTTCGAGCTCGGAATCCCACGCCCGAACTCTCACTGACTGGAGGGAAAATTGGAGAAATTGTTCTATCTTTGCTACGAGACTTCTCACTCGACCCGAAAAACTGCGTTGGTATTGCTACAGATGGTTGCGCCGTCACGACCTCTCAAAGTCGCCGGGCAATGCAGGAGATCCAGAAGGAGGCTTCAAACGCGCTGCACTGTTCATATTGCAGTCACAGCCTCAACTTGTCCATCTTCAAGTCGTCGTCAGTACAATGCGTGAGGAACTGTCTGGGAACAACGAAAGAGATCATTGCGTTTTTCACCGCATCGTCAAAACGTAATACTGTCCTTAAGCTTACGGTTAGTGGCCAGTTGGAGACATTGTGTGAAACGAGGTGAGTTGAACGGAACGACGCGGTGTTACAATTTCACGTAAAATTTCAATAAATAAGTGAGGTTCTACAGTGTATTCCAAGTGGTTCGAGTTAGATACAGCAGCCAAAGCATGGGCACTTTCTTCTGCCATGCACGACAGCGAGTTTATCGTAACTATTACGTGTCTTCAGGGTATTCTCACGATAGCCCTCCCCCTCAATCGACTTTTGCAGAAAACAAATTTAGACATGAACGCAACGTCAGATACCATTCAGGACACTATCGCAGCATTAAACAAGAAGCGTTCAAACAGCAAAGAATTCAAGGCAACTTTCGAAGCAATATCCGGAATGGTTGCCAGTGTCGACGAGCAGATTCACACTCCTCATCTCACCCAAAGACAAACACATCGTACGAAGTTCAGGGCAGATGACACGACATCTTACTACTAAAGAACTCGGTTGTAGAAGACCTCAAAACTCGTCTTCGCAGGAAGTTTTAAATATATACGGACTCAACATTCTATTGCCAACACGCGCAAGACTAAACTCTGAGCAACAACTTCCGCGTTCTAGCAGAAATATTTTACAGAACTGTCGGAGCTCAAGAAAAAAAATGCTGTTTTCCCTCCTTAGTTCTGAATTTTCAATCTGCACTTCTAAATGGAAGAGAATTAAGAAAAAGGTGGAACTCTATCACGGACTGCGTTGGAGGCCTTGACCACCAGCGACGAAGATCTTCATGTGACTATGCGAAAACTGCTGCACATACTTGTAACCTTGTGGTACGGATTCCACGTTAATCAGTAGGTCTCATATAGCCTCGCTGCTGAAAAGGACGTTTAACTCAATATCAACTCAATTTGTAACCCTGCATTCGAGCGTGGTCAGTGCATAACGATCTTAATTCACATTGCACCGACTGAAAACGTAGTTGCGATCTCGTTCTGGCGGAAAGCGACTGAATGGACTAGCACTTTTAAATGTCATAGGGACATTGTCGTAGATCGCGACAATATTATATCGACAGATACGCTTTGGGTGGTGTTCGCCGAAAAGCGTGTTTTGCGTTGTAACTTGTAAGTTCTTTTTGTCCTTTTGTTTAATTCATTTTACTAAAATACAGAAACATTATTAGCATTCTAAGAAATGTTTAACCTGATATTTTTTCTAGCGAAATATTTACTAAAACATAGCCACGACCAGGCCTGTAGACAGAATATCTTTTCGGTGGAGGGGCATTATGGTGAAAATTCCGTAGCAATTATATCTTTCACCCTCTTTTCCTGAATCCGTTTTACCTTTCTTTGGGGGTGGATTTCGGGGAACATATTCCACTGTACAATAAAGAGTCCCCCCCAAGACGTTTGGTTTAATCCGCCAATGCGGTGAACTTCCATGTATCTAGTTTTCTCTGCATGTACTTCTGAACCCATGTCCCTGGAAGTGTTTAATAAGATCCCTACATTGCTTTCTATTGTTCTCCTATAATCCCCTATAAATGTTTACATCATCAGCATACACCATAACGTGATGAATACCATCCAGCTCTAGGCCCTGGTTACTATCTTTGATTTTCTTTATAGCGTACTCAGAACAAAGTTAAATAATAATAGGAACAACACATCTCTTTGTTTCAGGTCATTCTCGACGTGAAAGCTAGTGGACAAGAATTTTTCTACTCGAATTTTACTTTGGAGTTCATTTAAACATGTTTTAATTAATCTAACTAGCTTTTTCGGTATTCCAAATTTTGTAAGAAAGTTGTACAATGTTTCCATTCTAACCGAGTCGTAGGCTTTTCTAAAACCATTAAACAATAATTGATGTATCGGGAGATTGTATTCCAATTTCTTTTCGAGTATTTGTCGAATAATAAATATCTGGTTGATAGTTGATCGATTTCTCCTAAAATCACACTGTTAATCTCCAATAATTTCATCTGCGTTTGGGGTAAATCTTGCTGATAGGATCTTTGAGAGGATTTTATAGGATGTTGACAGAAGAGAAATGCCTCGATAATTGTTACAATCAGTTTTATCGCCTTTCTTTTGAATTGGAATAATGATTTATTCTTTCCACTTTGTAGCAATTCCTCCTTGTTCCAGATAAAGAGCATGAGTTTCTGTATTTTGTTTCACAATTTTCCCCCTCTGTTGGTTCAGATATAAGTTTCTCATGAGTTTTCGATCTTTTCATTCCAACCCAACTTTCTTTAGAACTTCAGAGGTGCTTGAGATGAAACTAAATACCTTAACAATGAGTAAGAAAGAAAGATTTCAGAGTCTTATATAACGCAGTACAATTATGGGCGCCCGAAGGGGAGGGCTGGGTGGGGCTCGGACCCCCCTCTGGCTTACGAAAATGTATACGTAATATAGCAAACCAGTATATTAAATACCAGAAATACCAGACGAAATATAGCAACCATGGAGATGAGCCCCTCCCTAGAAAATTTTCTTCGGTCACCTCTGAGTACAATGAATGATGGGCCCCACTATGGTGCAGATGGTAGGTGCATATACCACCATGCAATATCACCTCAAAACAAAATAGGAAGACAAAACAAATCAGTATGATAAACAGGTTGGGAAAAGGTTTTATTGCATTTTATGTTTCATATCAATGTAATACTTTTGTATAGAATGTAATAGCTTTAAGAACGCATTCAAATTATCAATATAGGGGAGAATGGGGGAATGCCGGCCACCTAAGCAAAAATTGTTATAATCTAGCTCGTAAAGCACGAAAAGTTTTGCCTATTTGTTGCGAACATTTTGTTGAATATTTTGCCTAATATTACATCAAACGCAGCGAAAAAAACAACACTTCATTTAATACCTATCACTCCTACAATGGCGTCGCGATCAAAATTAGTTCATCTGACAGCTGCCAGTAAGGCGTCATCATCTGCTTCTATTTACGACAAGTTTTTCACGCTATATCGCCCTGATCGGGACTATCCCGCTCTTCCCTAACATGGGGTGTAGAACAACTAACGATCAATATTATACAAGTTCTGTAATAGGAGGGACAATCTAAAAGATCCCAGAATTCTGTTGTAGCTCTTTATTACCACAATATAAGTACACATTTACTTGATCGCCTTCAAAGTTGACACCTTCAGAACACATATACTTGTTCCACCGCTTCTGCGATTGGTGGAAATACCAACACTTTTGGTATCTTCCAAAGTTCAGCCGACGCGTTACTTTTGATCTCTTCTACATTGGCGGAACAGAAAAGGCTCATTTTTAGCTTTGGAAAGAGTCAAACATCCGATGGTGCTAAACTGTTTTAAGGCTGTCAAACTCTCTGAATCAGATTTTTCTCAATTTGCACATGAACTTGATGTTTGCGCGTTGCGCCGACTGAAATTGCGTTAATCTGTGAAACTACGCCGGCTGATCACTACACACTCATCCGTTCAGCTACACTACTAGTACACTGCCTGTAATGACCTTTTCACACTTGTCAATTTCATAATAGACTGAAATAGTGATGTCGTCACTTCCTTTCCGTTACCATGGTAATCGCCATGTTTATATATATATATATATATACAAACGCGTGAAGAGAATGGTGTATTTTAAAGTCTAGTACAAACAACGACAACGGCTTTAAGTATTTTTTTACGACTAATAAAGCTAGTGGGAAAGGGCACAGATTTAGAATATGGAAATTCATTTAGGAAACTACGAATAAAATCAAGAAAATTCATAAAGACTAATATCTAAGGAACTGATTTCTAAAAGCGTCACATCTCTCAAGTTATAATGTAGAAATCAAATAATTAATGTAAACGTCATTATCATGTAACCCACCTTAAGAAACAATTATACACAATATAAAATCCCGAACGTGCAGATTGACAAACTGTCAGCACAAGGAAAATTATAAAAATATACATTAAAAAAAATCTTTTAGCAGAACAATGTTAATTCTATTGAGACATTTACTTTTCTTATCTCCGTTCTTGATAATGGAATGATAATGTTTACAATATTTCAAAAGAAAAGGGGAAGAAAGCAAGCCTTTGGAAATTTTCAATCTGGGCCATTAGTGGATATTGGTCAGATCTTCTCTTCTATTCCCTATCAACTTTTTTGTTAAAAAAAAAAAGCATTTAGAAACAGCACAATAAGAAAAAATCCAATTATGAGTAGTTCAGCATATATTCTAAACAATTGTTAAACATTAATCATGTACACGTATGCAATGTTATGATACTTATATTTATAAATTTAAATCTTTTCAGAATTATTTAAGGTTAATATCTGATTATGAACAAAGCAAGTACATTTGATTTCTCTTTTTCTGTTTCTATATGATTTTAGTTTCATTGTTTAGAAATATTTAAAAAGAAACATAAATATCTCATTCATTCTAATGTTTGCAATTCCGAAATATTTCATCAATGTTTTCGCTTTGCATTTAGGTATTTAAGCTATTTGTTGTTTAGAAAATAAAATGGCGATCACCATGGCAACGAGAAGGATGTGACGTCACACTATTTCAGTCTGTTAGGCAACCTAAGGACTGTACTGTATAAGATTCATTGTAATTGCCTCACAAATGCCAAGACCACAACAGCATTCCGGGAACTTATGGAGTGCTTCTCATAATATCATCTGTCAATAGTATCTCACATAACATTAAAAAAATGGCCCATGGAAGAGTTGAATGTATATAGTATTGTATCCTAAGATTACGACTTCCTGTGTCATATAGAGAAAGTGGCCTGCAGAAACAGACACAAAAAAGACCTATCCAAATACAGATCTAGTCTTCTCCCTACAATTTTTAAAGCATTTTCTAAGGTACCAACTACCAGTTAGAAAACAGATATATCTTCCCAATCAAGGAAACAGGCTAGATTTTGAGGTCGATATAGCATAATTGATCAAAAACAGGTATCGAAAGAAATGATATAGAAGTGATAGAACAGTCAATCAAATGTGAGTTACACGTACGCTTCGGTTATTAATACAAAGAACCACTCGATTCGGCTAAGGATTCGATGGTGATCGGTGTCAAAGACACCTACGTCAGTTATTTGGAAACATTCTTGAGTAGGTCTTGCGAATATCCAACTGTTTGGCTTTGCATACACTCCAAAAGGTCGAAAAGAAACTATTTCTTCCAAGTTTCTTAAAACGTGCTTTAATGTGTGTTTCGGTTTCTGAATTGCAAGAACAAAATGATCAACATGAACAGGGAATATCTGTTTCAGGTTGGCTTTGCTGATGATATAGTTTTCTTTGAAAACAAATCACCAAACTTAAACATGTAATATAAGATCTTAATTTGAAGGACAATAAAGTTGAGTTGAAAATTAATTTAAGGGATGAAAGTTGTCTCCAATAACACCAGACGTAAATGAAGGATACAAGTCGGAAGTTGCAAAGCAAAAAGGAAATCTGTGCTCTAAATTTGGTTTACTCGAATCAAGTCAGGTGACACAAGCATTGAAGAGAAACTTCAGGCCTGGAAACCAGTTGATACCAGCAGGGACTTCCTGAAGGCAAATTAACGACCAATCTACACACAAGCACACGACAATTGAGGTCATCCCAATCAACTGGGTTTATCTGTAGACGACCTCGACTTATACTCCACAAACTGACACCGCAATAAATCGAAAGAGGACTCCCACGGTTTCACTAGTTGCTACAAAATCCTTATGACTATAGGTTTATAGCGTTTTCCATTTTCCAGATGATGGGAAACATTTCTCTCCAATATTCTGCCTACGGTCAACATGGTTGCAACTAGGCTAAAGGCACTGCCAAATATATATATATATATATATATATATATATATATATATATATATATATATATATATATATATATATATATATATATATATATATATTGTTGAGGGATTGAAGTTAAATAGATTTTATTTCTAAAATTTTAATAATTGGATTGAATAAAGATAAAATGAATGTGAGAGAACTAAAAGACAAAATTAAAAGTTAAGTAATTGCAGAATTAGGTTAAGGAAATAAATTACAAAATTATCTTGTCCATGTTTTGGTTGTGTCAGTTGTAAATACAGATGTGTTAATGTGCAATATTTTGATTACGAAGAATAACACTGAAGTAATGCTGTGTCAGGAATGTTGTGAGAATAAGTTGTAATGTTTATGTTTGTCAGTTGTTAACATCGACACAAATTTAGGATGTGACAAAATTGTCAGATTACCGAGATAGACAATTGACAAACAAATTGACAATTGACAAATTGTCTGGAGATTTTGTCTATTTGATTATCATTGCAGAAATGTGAATTTCGGCAATGAGATGGCAAACACGTGGAGAAATGTGAAGCAAGGTGGCAGTTTGGAGAGTGACAGGTTTGACATAAATACTCTAGGAAGAAGAGATCGAGGCGATTCGACGGAGAGAGGTCTCAGACTATTATTCGACGAAGAAGAGACTCTCAGTTCAGTCTTTTGTCATTTTATAATTCGACGAGATTTACTTTAAGACTATTCATGAGCTATGGTCAACTAGTTCATAATACAAGTTCTATAACCGTTCTACAGTGGAACATTTGAGCAGTATTATTGTAGCCAGTAGTTGGAGTTTACTCTGCTGCACCTTGTGCTTCCTGAGAAACAACATCGACAGCTATCCTGAAGGTATGTGTTTGCTATTCGTTTTACGTCATCAAATAGGGAAATTAATCAGACTCCTTAAGTTGTGATCTGGTAATGTTTGTACATCCTACACACACACAACAAAGTACACTCTAACATCACGATTGATTATTGAAAATACAATGATTCTAAACCTAACTCGTCTTGTGTTTACTTAATTGAAATTAGTAATAGAATTTTCCCTGGCATTATAGAAAATGTCAGGAGGACAACCTTCCTGTCACTTCGACAAACGCACTTGCTTTTAAAGGCACGACAAGGGGGGTTGACATGGTGGAGGCAGCCCTTGGTTCGATTCCCGGGCGGTTCATTGTTGTAGATTGTTAAAGTACCCACCATTGACATGGTGGAGGCGTTTCTTGGTTCGATTCCCGGGACAGACAGTTGTGTATATAGTTAAAGTACCCACCATTGGCATGGTGAAAGCGACCCTTGGTTTGATTCCCGGAAGAATTAGAAGTGTAAGATAAGTGGTGATGGCACATAGAAATATATTAGTGATATTTTATTTTACTTTATTTTATTAGACGAGGTTAAGGTTAATTAGTATTATGTGGTGTTAGTTATACGTATAAAGTAATAAGACATTAATAGTTATGTACGAAAAATAGATATAATAAATGAATACAGGAATTATTAAGACTCGCGCACAAAAAGCTAATAAAGGAATACCATTAGAAATAGATAATTTATTTGAGGTTAGAACTCCGGAGAGAAGGAAACACGAAAACCTATAATACAAAACATAGAAAGTCCGAAAGTATTATTTCAAGAAGGTCCGGTTAGCAATTTTCCCTCGAGTCCGGTGCCACAATCGTTCACGGAAGACTTTCCGTCTATTTTACAACTAGATAGAGAGTTAGTTAACAGACAGAAAGCTTGTTTTAATAGAAGAGAAGAATCTGTAGAATTTAATAATACTAATAATAAAGAAAAAGAATCAGAGGTTGAAAATAAGACAGAAATGGCTTCTAACGTGACGGTTTACGCAGACATTAATAAACTACCGAAGTTTGATTTAAGATCGGACAATGACATCATCGGATTTTTCGACGGATTCGATGATGCATGTCAAATGGCAAGCGTGACGGAAGAGAAAAGAAAAGAGTTATTGCCTAGTGTATTTCGTGGAACGGGCAGACAATGGCTTAAGTCATTCCTTAAACGCAAAAATTTAGCAGAGATTACCTATAAAGAGTTACAGGGACAGATAATCAACGAATTTACAAAGACAAATGTCACTTTGGACATTGAAGAGAAATTAAGAGAACGTTTGCATCAGGAGGACGAACCGATAATCAATTACGTGTATGACATGCTCGTAATGTGTGAACGGTTAGATTCCAAAATGTCGGATGCGAAAAAGATAGGTATGTGTTGGTGGACTCCAACCATATTATATGGAGAAACTCGATACAAATGCTTAGTCTACAATAGATAAGTTTGTAGAGGACTTACAGAGAATAGAAAAGAACAAATGTAAAATAGATAAGAGCTTAAAAAGAGAGACAGGTAAAGTTACTATAAAAGATTTAGTAAAGAAAATCAAGGAAGAGGCGGATAGTGAGGATAGCGATTCAGACGAAAGTAAATTAATTCTTAGAAGAGAAATGCGAGGCAAGTTAGATACAAAAGTGAAACAGGAACCACCGAGCTTGACTCAAGTTAGCGCAATTAGAAAAGAAAATTGAGGAACTACAGTTAACGTTATCCACAAAAGTTAAGGATGATGAAAAACAACCGAGTAAAAATAATGGAGATAGGAGTCAAGATATGAAAATAGCAGAGTTTTTCGAAATCGTGGAAGAAACCAGTATCGCGGAAATAACAGTAGAAATTGGAACAATCAAAATAGAAATCAAAATGGAAATAGATGGAATAATTATCGAGGAAATGGTAATTACCGGAATACTTACAGCGGAAATAGAGGTAATAGTTGGAGAAACAATCGGGGCAGACTGAATAGCAATTGGCAAAACAGTAATTTCTCTCGACAGATGTGTTGTCATAATTCAGGACAGGGTGGACAACAACCACGATACGTTCAGGTTGTTCCAACTCAGGTAAATGGGACAACATTTTACCAACCTATCGGCAATCAAAATTTAAACTAAATACTTCTGTAAATGAGTGGAAATCGCTCTCTTATTGATATTGAAAATAACTTGTTTTCTCGCCTCTAAATCACACCAAAGAGAGGGGGAAGCGAAATAACGAATCAATAAACATTGATATCTATCGACTGAAAATTTGACATCTACAAAATAAGATTATTCATGACATTATATCATTTTCTTCTTCTTTTTCTATTGTATAGCGAGTGCATACGTTAAATCACTTTTGCCCTACTATTGAGGTTGGTGTAAAGGGACAAGTTTTGCCAATAGACGTCACTACAGTCTTCGTATCTCATGTATTTTTTACCTTTCACAAAAAATTACAATTTCTCTTACAAATTTCAACCTAGAAACTTCAAATTTTTGGAGAAGGAACTTCATAACCTATCGAAGGCAACAATCCGTGCCGATTTCTTATTTTGAATCTTCGTCATTGTTGAAAGAGTTATATTGTTAAAGGTTTGGATATCCCTTTCAACAAACAAACCATTTAAACAATGAAGAAAATTCTAAATAAACAATCGACACGGATTGTTGTCTTCAATAGGTTATGAAGTTTCTTTTCGAAAAATTTGAAATCTCTAGGTTAAAATTTGTAAGAAAAATCGTGAATTTTCCTGAAAGGTAAAAAATACATACGAAGACTGTAGTGACATCTATCGGCAAAACTTGTCACTTTAAACTAACCTTAAATGAAATAAACAACGTAAATACAGTGGTTATCGTTGTAACAGTCTGTTTCCTGAACTGAGAAATGATGAAAGAAAAATTTTCAATTACTGCAGATGTCTATATCTTTGTTTAACGAACTGTATAATAGTATAAAGTGCATTTCATCAGAGTAACACCAAAATGAGGAAATTTTCAATATCAAATATCTATACACTTTTCTCCATTCCAACTGAATTCACGCTCACGTGTGATGGGTTCTCATAAGACTGCGTATTATTTTCTTCCCCGCCATCAGCCCTCTCGAGCCGGCTAGTGGTGGGGTGATCTTCATAGCAGCTCAGGGTCGCGGCTCACTTACATCGAAGCGCGTGTGTGAAGGCGTACATTTAAGCCAATGTAAAACTCGTAGCTGCAGCTCGCGTGAGTGGCTCACAGGATCTAGTGTAAAAGCACACTTAGTCTATCTAAAATAATAATAATAAAAGTGTATACTTGCCCATTACATTTAACCATTTACCAACAATTGAGCTTCGTTTTTCACTAGATATTCCTCGTAAGCGAGCAAACAAGTTTAACATAGATCTTCCGGTTAAACCTTCAATGAGAGGATCAGATTGTGGAACATAACCCATTTTGGAGAGAAACTGAAAAAGAACAATAGAAATCACACGAGAAGGAAAACTGTAAAAAGTTAGAAATACGTACACAATTATAAGCACTATTTTATATGATCACTAATAGCAACAATTGTACTATTTAAGATTTTAAAAACAAAATCGAGATTTAAGGGATCAGACTATTATCATTTGTATTGTATCCTCACTTGTTAGCACGCATTAAGAACATTCCTTAAAATTCGAGTGTACATTAAATTCAGTTTTATGAAAACAATATACTTTTCTTCTTGAATGGTCAGCGGAAAATTACCAAAAATATCGGTAAGGGATTAATGATTAAAATATTTCAGAAGCAAGATGCAGATTGAAACAGGGTACTAAAGATAACAATAAGATTGAGTAGTAAAACCTTTTGTACCTGTCCCGATGAAACGAATGCTTCGTGGGGGCCGCGGTGGCTCAGTGGTAGAGCGCTCACCTCGGGTGCATGGGGTCCCGGGTTCAAACCCTGCTCCTGCCAAGTGAACTTTGTGGTGGACAAACACCGTATGCATGGGTTTCCTCGGAGTTCTCCCGTTTCCTCCCACTTTCTTCATTCCACCATTTCATTCCTCATCATCACCGTCTCCTTTAGCCTAGCCGGCATAACCGTGGAGCGTAAAACTCAAAGATTTCATTTTTACGAATGCTTCGTTCATGTCAAAGGAGTTAAATCGTAAACTTAATTAAATCTGTTTTATGTACAGTGAAACCTCTACTAACGGAAACCTCGATAAAGCGGACACCTCCCGTAACGGACACATTTTGTAATCCCCACACACTGTAATAGGAAAAAACATATTGGCAAACCTCTCTAAAGCGGACACTCTCTAGTACGGACACGGACAGTCTTTTCTATCTTTTATAGGTATTATTTTCCTCTGTATTACGGACACTTTCTCTAGAAATAAGTTGGAAAGTACTGTAAAAATACATTTTTAGTAATTCATACATGTGTCACCATTTTGCTTCCTCAACTGTCTGCTCAGCAACCCAGACGAAGCTTCTCTGTTTAACAACACTTTCATGTCCTTTGCTTGCATTCCACTCTCATCTAACCTGCTTTAGACACAACAGTGATAGACAGTTGCCCGCCGTTTGGGATGACACTTTATTCTATTGTCCCGCTGGAATCTCTAACCAAGCAGAAGACAGATTTGATATATTTTTTTTTACCCGTGAGTGCGCATATTGTCTCAAAATCGTAGTAAATAGTGATAAGTGTAAACTGCAGAGAATTATAACACATTATTTCCATGTTGTGCCTCGAGCATAGAGTATTGGATGGCGGAGGGTAGTGCAGGCACAGTAACATTTTGGTAATATGCAAAAACATTTTTTTTTTCTAATTGCATATTGCATTGTTTACTAATTTACGTAAGAAAATATTGAAACCTCTCTAAGGCGGACACCTCTCTATAGCGAACAATTTTTGATTCCCCACGGCTGTCCGCTTTAGAGAGGTTTCACTGTATTCATTTTTTTTCAACTGTTGAATTTCCATACCCAGAAGTTGAAGAGAATAATTATATACTTAATCCTGTGAAAAAATGCAAACTATAATATTCCTCCCCTTTCTTCTTTGCTGAAATCAGGGACATTTAAGCTTCCCGAGAAATATTTTTGGGACGCACATCTCGATTCCGTGACGGTTCCGGATTTTCCGGAAGGAATGGCAATCTTAAATACGGTGGATGTGAACAGACAGGAATATTTATTCGACCAAAAACTAATGTTCGTCAGTCAAAAGTCGAGGAACGACTATCGTACTCACTTTTCTCATTTTCAAATCGGTGGATAAAATCCTTTGTACGGACCCGTGCGAGATGTTTAGTTCTTTGAAAAGCTCTCGAATAGTTATTCTGCCTGTTTGAGCGAACAATTTTTGCACTTTTTTCCTATGTTTTTGAGATTAATGGACGTCCTGAACGTTGCTCGTCTTCTACAGACTCAATTCCGCTTTTAAATCGTTCATACCACTTGTAAACAGTCTTCAGAGTTACAGCCAGTGGTCGAAGTGAGACGGTATGCGGTGGTATGCCATACCGCCTCTAGTTTTACAGTGTTGAAGGCATACCGCCTCTGATTTTTCAGTGATCAAGACATACTGTCACGGGAAAGTAGATGCTAAATGCCAGTAATAAATTCATTTTTATACACAGTAATTGACGAATAGATTTGCACCTAAAAATATTTTATTTCTTATGTAGAAATAATTTCTAAGTTGACAACGCCGACATTTTTGTTATCTTCTTTCTACCTTTTGTATTTTTAAACTGATGTCTTCAAAGATGCTTAAGTTTATATTTTGATGTGCCATATTGAATTTTTTTCTTATGTGTGTGTGTCTTCTTGTCTTGATTCATATAAATGTCGTGTTTTCAACATGAGCGGATTTAGGGGTTTTCTGCTGTGGGGTGATTCTTCCGGGCGTTCGGAATACCCTTCAATCGAGTGGTGGGTCCGGGAGTTTCCCACAGGAAATTGTTAATATAAAAACTCGATTCTTAAGCATTTTCCTGTATAATTCTCCATAATACAACATAAGGGAATATATTTTTAGAAAGTTGTTGGCGAGAAATCAAAATCTCTCCAGCCCCCCCCCCCCGTAACTAAAGATAAGCTCTCCAGTGGTTTTCAGTCATTATGTAAATAGAAATGCAATCTTTTAGGCAACATACCCTCACTGTATTTCAACATTTAGATAGCCAGTATGGCGAATAAAAATCGTAATGGAACATACCGCCTCTGCTTTTTTTTCCCACTTCGAACACTGATTACAGCATTATCGCCATATACCAATTTCAACATTTCACGAATTTCTTTGGAACTTTTTAGCAACTTGAAACATAACTTAATGTTCACGCGTTGTTGATGCGCGACAGACATGGCAAACACAACTTCACTCTAGCGGCTCTGGACGCTGACTGCGAAGCAGTGATGTGCCGTAAACTATAATTTTACGTCTACGCGATTGTATACTGTAATCTATACGTAATCTACATTACACCTTTTCTCGTGTAGACTATGTAGACAACCACTATCAAATGTAAGGAAGAATTTCGTTGCTCGTTTGTTCATATTTCCTCATTCAGTTGTTTTGCTTCGGTGCAACGAAAGATTAGGGAAACGACAAACATATAAAAAGTAGAGGGAATTATCTAATATGTATGTTTACTCTGCTCTGCACATACCACTTCCTTAGATTTTCCACTTCGAGCACTGCTTTTATAATGAAACTTACAAAACTAATTCTCACCTGTGTGCTTTCAGTCTTGAAGCTGCTGTATTTGGCAATTTTTTCTTGCATATTTTACAAAATGGATAATATTTTTCATTTTTCTTCATCAAAACGAAACTAAGTATTCGAAAGTTACTATTCGCTGGTCTAGGCATTTTATTTTGTACGTAATTTCGCAAGGTAACGACAAAAGAAAGCTCCTTTATTGTCCACGATGCCATATTAAATTACGTGTTGTTGACATATTCTACATAGTCTACGTTGTTTACATTGTCTACGCATAGTTGACACGTAAACGTAAACTATCGTTTTTTACGCGTAGACGCACATCTCTGCTGCCAAGTCAGAACGTGTTCCAACTTGACGCTGCCTGTCTCAACGGATGACGCTATCGGATAGATTACAATCAGATGTTTGTAGCGTCAGCAGTTGCTGCAAAAATATCATTCATCGTATTTTTTGATCATACCTTGTATAATAACGAAAGAAATGAAAATTTTATTAATTTTGATCAAGGGCGCTGATTTCTCTGTAATTTTTTTGGGGGAGCATTCAGATGCAGAAGGTATATATATGATGATTTTAAGGCAAATTGCATTCAAATTATGCCAAATATTGTATATTCATAAATATAATATGGGGCCCACCTGAGGTTTGGGGGGCCGGTCCCCCCGGAATCGGCGCCCTTGATTTTGATCACTTAATTCCTAGAGTTCTTGAATGAGAAAGATTAATTCGAAAATGTCATGTGTCGCTAAATTCTTTGATGAATTTAAAACTGAATGGTTCGATTAATGTCTTTTTTATTATTATTTACTAGATCAATGCACATCAAAACACTAGGTCTTACACAACGATTTTTCTACAGAATAATGCATTTTAAAAAATCGAATGCATCCTGATGGTTAGAAATCACAACTGGGGTAACCAAACCAAACTTTCATCTTTAACAAAATCTATTTTTTTTTCTAACGACCAAATTTTACTTTATGGGGATTTTCATAGCAAAATCACTAAAATTTGAAGGTCTTCTATGCACACTGGCAGAGAAGGCCTTCCAGAGATAAGAAACTGAAAGTAACACTTTCAATCCTGGGCTAATTTGACCTTGTTTATTCCAGTATCCTGTTTTTTTTTTTTTTTTTTTTAAATATAGTTCATTGCTAAATAATAATAATAATAAACGCACTAAAAACATTGCAAACACATTTTTGGATTTTAGATTTTATTACGAGTATATAATTTGGTGATGTAAGAAGGGATAGTTTGCTACGCTGCTATTCGAAACATTTTTTTTTTTTTTTAACAATCCGCAAAAATTTTTACAATAGAAAAATGATACTCGTGCCGCGTGTGAAGTGCGAGCAGTGACAATGGTGTGCAATAAGGAGTGGAAAATCTGCGGGAATACAACTTCTGTAAAATAAAATAGTTTTCGGAACAAAATAGGCTACTCCACTATTTTATTGAACGTGATGCAATCAAACGCAGAAAGTTGATCACAACAATTAACCTGCAAGTTCGTTTACTCTCCGCTGGATATCAGATGAATAGTATTTCTTCAAGGACCGAGTCTCACTAAGTATTTAACACAGCCAACAACCGACCGCAACCCATAACAACTTACATAGGCAGTGTTGCCAGATTGGGCTACAAGTAGCGGATTGGGCGACTTTTTAGGTGCCCTCGCTACCAAAATTTCAAATTGGGCGACGCGCTACTTTTTGGGCTACTTTTAATTATATACAGGCTATAACTCTTAAGAATCCGCTATTTTCTTATTTTCATATATGACATCACAAATTATTATTTTTATATTATACAATAAAAGTTTATATTGAACAATAGTTTCATTAAAGCTAACATGTTCGATACTAGTTGAGTTTTTGTTTCAATTTCCAGTTCTGACAACACTAGATTTCTGTTGAGTTTGAGCTGCTGCAATATCAGTGATCGTGTTTTGGTCTCTGTTTATGCCTAGACCTAATAGTTGTGTGGAATTGTGTAGCATGAACATTTAAAATTTAATTATGTTACTGTATTATCCATATTAACATAATGAGTAAGTGGTGTTATAATAAAAACTTCAAAAATTCTTGGCTGCCAGATTAAGAATTTAGGAAATGAATTAAACAAGTGAGGAATAAAAATGAAAAACTATACTATAGAATATAATTGTTTCAAAGAGTATTTCAGAGTCCACAAAACTGGAAATCAGAAAAGTCGTCTATTTTATACTATCACCATCTGCCCAGGTCACTGCGCATTACAGTTCTATTGATTCTGACGTATGTAGAGATTGCTCTAACACCACCGACAACAGTACGAAACTATGGTCGCTGCCTGACCGTTGCCAACTCGAATATATATATATATATATATATATATATATATATATATATATATATATATATATATATATATATATATATGTGTGTGTGTGTGTGTGTGTGTGTGTGTATAGCTGCAAAAAATATTTTGGGCTACAAATAGTTCAAATCCGCTACTTTTCGAGCACAACCTCGCTACTTTTGAAGCTTGAGATCTGGCAACACTGTACATAGGGGCTATTGCGTAAAAAACGAGTTGGACTCGAGCTTCGGCGTTTTGGAATAAACAGACTACCCGAGTTTGACTCGGGCTTAGGATCGAAAGTGTTAATTTAATCTCTATTATGAAGTACGCCCAGTAATTAAGTGTACTAGATCTTTGTCGGTTTCAAAAAAAAATATTAAAAAAAAAACTTAAACATGGTTACATCAGTACATATGTGAACTATTGTTCTACATAGTCGTCATCCCTCTTGTTGCACTTGGTAAGACTAGGGATCATTTTTTTTAAGCCTTGGTCAAAGAAGTTTGAGGCCACCTCTTTTGCCCAATTCTTCAACACCAACTTCAGGGAGGTGAACAGATGATAGTCTGAAGGCGGACAACCCAAGTTTCATCCCCTGTCACAATAGAATGCAGAAAATTATCACCTTTAAGTTCATACCGCTCCAAAAACTCTTTGGAAGTTGCGATTCGATTCAATTTGTGCTGCTCTGTCAACTATTTTGGGACCCACCTTAAACACAATTTATGAAATCCAAGTGTTTTGTAATTGTTTCATGCAGCAGAGATCTGGAGATTTGTGGGAACATCACCGAAAGTTCATGTTAAGTCAATCTGCGGTCGCCACGAACAGCTTTCTCAATTTTTTCAACAAGCGAATCAGTCAAAATTTACGGTCTTCCACTCTTTTGCTCATCGTGCACATCAATACGATCGTTTTCTAAATTCCCGACACTAATTAAACACGCTAGTACATTCTTCATAATTTCTTCGCCACAAACTGATTTGATCTTGTTAAGAACTTCAGACGAAGATTTTCCCTTCACACAATGAGGTAACGGATAATCTGCGAATCTCGCACTTGGCGGCAAATTTTATCGACATCTTTTACGGGAGACGTTACTGTGGCCACAGTTGTAGTTGTACTGACGCGAGATTGGGCTCGCTGGAAAGGGTAGAAGCTAACACGGGAGGATCCCACAAGTTGTCGCTAAAATGTGATTACCACATAGCACATCTGATAGAGCATCATGAGAAATGAAAATGAGCAAAATTTAAGGTGCTATGGACCAGAAGGGTAGGAGCTACTGGGCTTCAAAATTTGAATATCCAAAAAATTATATCATAGAATTATGTACGTTTAAAGTAAGTATCTTGAAAACCGTTAAAGCAATCAAAATGAAAGTTGCACAATATAATGAGAACAAAATGCCCTATCGAAAACCACAAACAGTGTTACCATAGGTAAAGCAGTATTGCCAAAACAACATTAAAATATTTTGTTTGAAATAGCACTATATACACATTTAAAATGCACTAAACATAACAGTGAAGTGTAGTGGTACAGAGTTGCACACTGTTGAAGCTACATGTGCTAAAAATGTACAATAGAGAAATCTGCTATATGGCAACAAAGGGTAATAAAGGAATGCACTAGTGAGGATTTTGCATTATCCTTCTGTAGTCCCGATGAATAAGCAGACAAGTCGGGAAAACAAAACGATACATGCAAGGAAAGAAATACTTGTTTTGTAATTCTGTAAATAGGTTCTCGATTATCTTATCAATATTTGGAAGAGGAATTCTTGGTTTCTGACTTTCATGTTAAGCGATATATTCTTTTATTTCCTTCCTACATACCATATGATTATGTTACTGTACACTGTAGTATTACCATATTCACATTGGAAATATAATTATTTTATTACTACCTCATTTCATTTTTAGTCGGCCAGATAGCCGTGTGGTCTAAAAGGCTAGGCAGCCGACATATTAGGCATCGCAGGTTCCATTCCTGCCACGGACACTTTTTTTTTTGTACTTTTCACCTTACATTTCATTGTAATCTTTCTCTTTCATAGTAATTCAAATCCCACTTTACACTCCTATATAGATTCGGAGCTGATACAGGACGTAAAAATGGCAGCACTCAATTTCGTTTTTCAAATGCATCAATATTTTGTGACACTGCTGATATTTGCTATGTTATACTATCTGTGTTATGCATTTGAACAAAATTCAAGGTGAGACCCAGATTCCTTTTTATTATCATCTGTTGCCACATATCAGATTTCTCCATTGTACATTTTCAGCACACGTAGCTCCAATTGTGTGCAACACTGTACTACTACACTTCACTGTTGTGTTTAGTGATAATAGTGCATTTTAAATATGTGCACAATTGTATATGGTGCTATTTCAAACAAGATACTTTTATGGTGGGTTGGCAACACTGCTTCACATATGGCAACACTGTTTATGGTTTTCGATACGACATTTTGTTCTCATTATATTGTGAAGCTTTTGTTTTGATTGCTTTAACGGTTTTCAAGATATTTACTTTAAACGTACATAATTCTATGATATAATTTTTGGATATTCAAATTTTGAAGCCCAGTAGCTCCTATCCTTCTGGTCCATAGCACTTTAAATTTTGCTCATTTTCATTTCTCATGATGCTCTATCAGATGTGCTATGTGGTAATCAGATTTTAGCGACAACTTGTGGGACCTTCCCGTGTAAGCTATAAGGCAGTGAAGCCAACATAGCAATACTAGGGATGGCCAGAACCGGTTCCTGGTGGAACCGGTTTTCGGGTCTGAACGGATCCGGTTCTAAAAGATCCGGTTTCGGAACCGGTTCTTCGGATCCAGGTCTGGAACCGGTTCTTCGGATCCAGGTCTAGAACCGGTACTTCGGATCCAGGTCTGGATCCGGTTCTTCGGATCCAGGTCTAGAACCGGTTCTTCGGATCCAGGTCTGGAACCGGATTCAGAACCGGTTCTGAAAACAGGATCTCCAAGAACCAGTTCCTCGTGGAACCGAAACTTTATGACCATCCCTACGCTAAACCCGAGCTGCTGGCAGGCTGTGAACAGTATGCTAGATGAAATGGTGGAAGCGACAGGCAGGCGCCCAGGCGGCGGCAGCTTGTCTCATTTGGCTAAATAAACTGGGTAACTGGCAAACTCATTGGCTAAACAGGCAAACTGGCCAACTCATTTGACTAAACACCCACTGGTGGACCAACATTTTTTTCTGGGGCACAAGCGCATGGTAGTAGTAATTGCGGCACCCTGTCGCGTTTTTGATTATCCTCAATGAGGGGCCCCAAGGCCAGGGGTCAATGACCTAGGGGTACCTAGGACCACCCCCTCTAAATTTTGGCAGGGGTACCTTGGCCCACCCCCTAAATTTTGGCAGGGGTACATAGGACCACCCCCCTTAAATTTCGGAAATTGCCAAATCTAAAAATTTGGTGTGGTAGGGTAGGACCATAGTATGTACCTCTATCAGTATTGGGTGTCTATGTCGTTCCCTTTCATGGGTAAATAATTGCCAAAAATTCAAATTTCGGGGGTTTTTGACCTAATTTATCCCCTTTGATGAGGTATTATTACCCTATATAGTTATATGGACGTATACAGGGGTCCATTACCTTTCATAAGACATGGGTATATTAATGCACCCCTTGAAAAATTTGGGAGGGGTACCTTGGCCCACCCCTTAAATTTTGGAAATTGCCCAATTTAAACATTGGGTATTATAGTACAGGACCTTAATATGTATTATGATAAATTTGGGTGGTCCACCTCGTTCCCTTTTAGGGGTACAAAATTGCCAAAAATATAAACGTAAGCAATACGTTGTACCACGTGTTTGGTTTTTGGTCCATTTTATCCCCCTTTGATGAGGTCCTATTACCTTATATAGTTATATGGTCATGTATAGGGGTCCATTACCTATCATAAGACATGGGTATATTGGTGCACCCCTTTAAAATTTTGGGAGGAGTACCTTGGCCCACCCCTTAAATTTTGGAAATTGCCCAATTTAAACATTTGGTATTATAGTACAGGACCTCAATATGTATCATGATAAATTTGGATGGTCCACCTCGTTCCCTTTTAGGGGTACAAAATTGCCAAAAATATAAATGTAAGAAATATGTTGTACCACGTATTTGGTTTTTTGGTCCATTTTATCCCCTTGGATGAGATCCTATTACCTTATATGATTACAGGGATCTATTTCCTATCATAAGACATGGGTATATTGTTGCACCCTTCTTAAAATTTGGCAAGGGGTACACTGAAATTGTCCAATTTAAGCATAGTGCAGGACTTCAATATGTTTCGGTGGTCCTATTGCCAAATTTTTTTAGTACAACCACGTGTTTGGTTATTGACTCAATGTATCCTATTTGATAAGGTATGGACGGGTATCCCCTTTCAATTTGGTATAACCCCTCGGGTGTAGTACAGTCACATGATCGATGATTTGGTTTTGATGCGCGACGAGGTCCCTGGTCAATGTTCTCTAGGAATTAGGTGGAAACTTTGATAGGAAAGATTCTTGGCATTTAAAACTTTTTTTTTCAACTTTTCAAACTAAAAAAAAAAATCAAAACAAAAATTGAAACGAAAACTTTTAAACAAAAATCTCGAAACTAAAAATTTTTCAAAACAAAAATTTGAAACGAAAAATTTTGAAACGAAAAAATTTGAAACAAAAATTTTGAAACGAAAAATTTTCAACAAAAAAATTGAAACGAAAAATTTTCAAACAAAAAATTTTGAAACAATAAATTTACAAACAAAAATTTGAAACAAAAAATTTGAAAAAAAATTTTCAAACAAAAATTTCAATACAAATTTGTAACGAAAAATTTTTCAAATAGAATTTAAATCAAACAGTGATCAGCTTTCACGGTTAACCGTTAAACTTTATCCGGTTTTCAACTATTCGATTAACAAATAAACGGTTTTCAACTATTCGATTAACAAATAAACGGTTTTCAACTACTCGATAAACAGATGAACTGTTTTTTTCCTTTTCACACCAGTGAGTGCAAGAATTTACAAACTAAAACAAAAATATTTGTACTCGCTTTAAATACGCATCATTTTTGAAACAAGGTGTTAGTGTTCATCATGGATACACAGTGGAAACATCCATTTACCTGTATTCTCGCAGGGCCTAGTGGGTGTGGAAAAACGTATTTTGTGAAGCGATTACTGTCACATCTCCCAACCATGATCAATGCAAAATTTCGTAAGATATACTGGTATTATGCAGAATGGCAAGACGTCTATGCAACAATGCCGGTTCCAGTAGAATTTCACGAAGGACTTCCACGAATGAAAGATTTTCAGCCTCAAGATGGACCACATTTGATTATTATTGATGACCATATGCGAGAAGTGAATAGTGATATTGTTGATATGTTCACAAAAGGATCACATCATCGAAATATTAGTGTGATTTTTATAACACAAAATGTATTTCATCAAAGTAAAGCAAATAGAAATATGAGTTTAAATTGTTCGTATTTGGTGTTGTTTAAAAATCCACGTGACAAGTCACAAATCAAGCATATGAGTTATCAAATCATGCCTGAGCATCCACTGTTTCTACAAGAAAGTTATGCAGACGCAACAAGAAATCCACATGGCTATTTACTGATGGATCTTAAACAAGATACACCCGATGAAATGCGATTTCGTACAAATATTTTTCCCGACGATTTGCATCATTATGTTTACGTACCAACAAAACATGTTTAAATTATTGTGCATGTGAAAAGAATGACTTAGTCTGTCACGATGTCTCCTACAGTGAAACACGCTGATCTGCTACGTGCTCTGCACAAAGCTAAACCAAGATTGCGTAAAGCTATTATTGCCAATGCAGACGCTTCATTAATTCATAGTATTTGTGAATGTTGTTATAATGTCTTAAAAGGCAATGTTCCACTGACAAGTGCGCAGAAGTCAAGATTAAAGCGTTACAAGAACACGCTCCGCTATCTCGTAGACAATACAAAATCATTGGATAAAAAGAAGAAACATTTAGCCGTACAACAAGGAGGATTCTTACCTGCATTACTTGCACCTATTGTAGGAAGTGTGTTATCCAGTATTTTGTTTAAACAATAAACATCATGGAACATAGCAAGAAGATGGTTTTAGTGCCACCAGAAATGCTTCAACGAATGCATGCATCATCATCCCGTGTGAGTGAAAATCGAGAATCTAATCTCGATCGTGAAATGCAATCTATATTGAATACATCGTATCCAAGTGATGAAGAAAAATGGAATCAGTACAATAGAATATTACAGAAATATCTTTATGATACGTAAACAAGAAGAACCAATACCACTTACAATTACATCAATGAAACCTAATGGTGACGTCCCGAATGTTGACGATAGCACGAAACAAGAAATTTTAGCCGCAATACCACAAATGTATCGTAAGAAAGCCGAACTACTATTCCGTCGTTTAAAACAAGATGACGCAATTACATGGGATCATAAAGGAACAGTGTACATCAACGATAATAAACTACATGGATCCAATATTCTAGATTTAATGTGTGATGTGACTCGACCGAGGAAACATTCTAATCCTCAAGGCTGGGAATTGTTTTGCAACTACCTTGCATCGTCAAACACACCTCAAGAATTGATTGGTAATCCACGGAGATTAAACTATATTGTCAAGCATAATAGTACAACAGCATCTGAAGGATCTGCACCACCAAAACCGGCACCTGAATTATTTTCTTCCGGAGAAGAAGAAGAAGAAGATGATGATGATGTTTTAGAAGTCCGACCAAAAAGAAAACGTATCATTCCACAATGGTCAACGTACAAACCATGAACAAAAAGTTGAAATCCATTTATTACAATCCAGCACACCCTGCATCATTTTCTACTGCAAAGAAATTATGGCAAGCCACAGGAAAATCTATACCTCTAGCCAAAATAAAACTTTGGTTAAACAAACAACCTACCTACACGTTACATCGTCCTGTACGTCGTCGTTTCCGTAGAGATTTTTATCTTGTTAACAATATTGATGATCAATGGGAATGTGATTTAAATGATTTACAATCCCTTCAAAACTATAATGACAATTACCGCTATATTCTTACAGTGATTGATGTGTTTAGTCGGTACGGGTGGGCTGTACCACTAAAATCAAAAAGTGCCGAGGATATAGTGAATGCATTTGAAATGATTTTCCAGGACAGGAAACCAATTGTGCTACGTAGTGATCAAGGAACTGAATTTACCAACAAGACAGTACAAAAGTTTTTCAGGAAACACAATGTGCAACATGTTACAACAAAGGATCCAGATATTAAAGCCAGCATCGCAGAAAGATTTAATCAGACATTGAAACATCGTATGTGGAAATACTTTACCAAATATCAAACATACAATTACATCAAAGTATTGCCTTTACTTGTAAAAGCATACAATGAAAGTCGGCATTCCAGTATTAAAATGGCACCTGCAAACGTTTCTCAGGACAATTTACTGGAGGTGTGGCATAACTTATACGACAAAAAGCTACAACGTTCAAAACAAGATACGGATTTATCTGTTGGTGATACTGTTCGTATAAGTAAAACAAAACGTATCTTTGACAAGGGTTACCTCGAGAACTGGACTTGGGAAATATTCAGAGTAAAAGCCATTGTACCAAGAAACCCACCAGTGTATCGACTAGAGGATTTAAATCATCAACTCATCGATGGTGTTTTCTACAGAGAAGAATTACAACCAGTGCCGCTCCCTTCGACGTTCCTCATCGATAAAATATTACGTACAAGAACAAAAGGTCGCAGAAAGGAGTATCTCGTCCAGTGGAAAGGATATCCTTCCTCATTCAATTCGTGGATCCCTGCAACTTCATTGAAGAAGAAGAAGAATGGAACCTGATCAAGATTTTTACGTTACACTTCCCAGTAATAGTTCCATGGATTATTTTCCAGAAAATACATTGACTTCATATATTACGAAATTACAACGACGTGTAGAGTTTCGCCAGAAATGGGATGTGGCAATTGTAGAGATTCATTATCCACATTCTTTGCTGAACATTAACAGTGAAAACAATAAAATATATTACAAATCATCAAGTAGTAGTGATCAGGAACCGTGGAAGGTTGTAACGATCCCTGTACGCTATTATAACAATATACGGGATCTTATTCATGCAATTAATATACATCATAAAGAAACCAATTTATTTATATCCCATGATGCAACTAATAATATATGCCTCATAAGACATCCCAATAAGGAAATCCATACTTTTGTACAAATCTCACCAAGTGTTAGTTTAATGCTTGGATTTGAACCAAAAACTGATTTAAAAGATATGCAAAAGGGACAATATACACCGGATGTACGATTAGGTTTACCATCACAAATGTACGTCTATTGTGACATTATTGAATCTGTCATTGTTGGAGATACAATGGTACCCTTGCTACGAATTGTCAACATGGATCCTGTGAATCATACTTTTGGAAGTCATGCAGTACAAATCTTTAATCCTGCACATTATGTTCCGGTGGAAAAAATGAATTTTGAGCAAATACAAATCGATATAAGGGATAGCATAGGTCATCGTATGCCATTCACCTTTGGAACGGTGTGTACAAAACTACATTTCCGTCGTCGTCGTCATGACTGATCCGTATTTCCAATACTACCAAAAACAAGCGTTATCCGGTATCGGCAACGTCTATGTGGGAAGTCCCTATCAAGCAGGACATGGCATTGGAAGTTTCCTTGGTGGCTTATTTCGTTCAGTGTTACCACTTGTGAAGCAAGGCGCTAAAACTGTGGGAAAAGAATTATTAAAATCAGGTGCCAATATGATTAATGATGTTGTGATCTCGAATCAACCGCTGGAAGAATCGTTTCATCAACGTATGCAAGAGGCAAAATCAAATTTACAAGAAAAAGCTAAAAATAAGTTGAAAACTATGCTGGGAAGTGGATATCATAAACGAAAATGGGATGACTGCTCTCAGTTTGAGGTTGACCTTCCAACGATCAACAACACCATCAATCCTACGAAGAGACGTAAATTATCACATAAGAAGAAGAAGAGATCATTGGCATCGTCACCAGATATTTTTGATTAATTCAACGATGGCTTTCTTACATCATCAATCCTGTGAATGTGTAAAAAGTGAATTGGACATTTTTTCAACATTACCCACGCAAACCAGTGTTCTGGACAATCGTATTATTGGCTACAAACCAATTAGTTCAATAGCTGAAAATTCACCAATAGAATTTGTAGTGAGTGGTAGCAGTGATGAATATATTGATTTGCCACAAACCTTATTGTACATCCAAGCACAAATTGTGAAACCAGATGGTTCATCCTTCACCGAAACGGATAAAGCAATAATTGCACCTGTCAATGATTTTCTAAATGCTATGTTTAGTGAAGTACAAATCTACTTGAACAATAAACTGATCTCATTTCCGTCACATAATCATCCATATCGTTCGTACCTGGAAAAACTGCTCAATTATAGTGATGGAGCTAAAAATACACATTTACAAACAGCAATGTGGTTTCAAGATACGGCTGGTCATATGAACGCAACCACCAGGGAGAACAAAGGATTTCAACAACGCTATGAACTGACAAAACAAAGTATGAAATTCGATATGATTGGACATCTTCATTGTGACATTTTTAATCAAGATAAATTTTTAATTCATTGAGTGGAATTACGTGTGAAACTTATTCCTGCAAAACCAAACTTTTGTCTCATGGCCGGTGAAAGTGGTGTCAGTGCAAAAATCAATATTCTAGATGCATCGTTGCAGGTGAAAAAAGTCAACATTAGCCCTAGTGTCAAATTGGCACACAATAAAATTTTACAATCTACACCGGCAAAGTATCCTCTGACAAGGGTTCAAATGAAATCATTTACCATCCCGAAGGATATACAATCCAAAGCTATTGATAACCTGTTTATGGGAACATTGCCAAATCGTATTATTGTAGGATTTACATCGAATGAAGCATCCAGTGGAACTATTACCAGCAATCCATTTGAATTTCAACATCTAAACATTAATTTCTTTACATTGTATGTGGATGGAAAAGCTGTACCTTCAAAACCGTTGCAACCCAACTTTGAAGAAAATCTCTACATTTCATCGTACCACACATTGTTCTCAGGTTCTGGCATATATTTTACCAATACCGGAAATACAATTTCAAGAGCCGACTACAAGAATGGATATACACTGTTTGTATTTGACCTAACTCCCGATTCTTCTGCTGGAGATTGTCACTATTGGAATTTACAACGACATGGAGCCATCCGATTGGAAGTTCATTTCCAAGAGAAATTAGCAGCATCTACAAACTGTATTGTGTATGGAGAGTTTTCCTCACTCCTAGAGATCGACCACCAGCGCAACATTATCCTGGACTTTTAAATTACAAGGTACGTATACGTTATGTATCATTTCCATTCACGATGTTGAATACATTACAATTAGCTAGTGCTTTAAATGGTAGTCCATTATTCAGAAATCATTTTACCGGGGTATTTGCAAGCGATGAGTTACCCTCACGGTTTTCTCTTCCTCTGGCAATCATTGTAAATACAGATCCATCTACAAAACTAGGAAGCCATTGGATTGCAATTTATATTGATCATCGCGGTGTTGGAGAATATTTTGACAGCTATGGCCTTCCTCCTTATGTACCACAACATGTTGCATTCTTAAAACTTCATTGTATATACTATAAATATAATAATAGCCAAATGCAAAGTCTTGGTTCATCCGTATGTGGCTATTATGCTTATTTTTATTTGTGCTGTAAAGCCCAAGGAAAATCTCTGCGTGAAATTCAATATTTGTTCACAACAGTACCCACGGTTAATGATCGTAGACTGCTGCAATATACCTTCCAGGTAATTTTATCATATTTATCATTGAAAGTGTATTTGTTTAATCATCATCTATTTCTATACTAATCATCTTTTTCCTCGTTCTTTTTACAGAATTCACAATACGAAGTTTTGCAAACGGGTGCTATGCTGCAAAACATGGTAACAAATCATCACAATCAAGAAGAGGAGGCGGTCTAATGAAGAAACCCATCTCAATATACAAACATTGTCAATACCTTAGTGTAACAAGAAAGAAAAAGAAGAAACCAGAAATATGAATAAAATACAATTTATGCTGATCTATGTGTTTTTATTGTTCATTCCACATACAACGTCATCAGATTCTCCTAAAGAACTGTGCGATATAAGACGAGAACCCTCGCGCATCAAAACCAAATCATCGATCATGTGACTGTACTACACCCGAGGGGTTATAGCAAATTGAAAGGGGATACCCGTCCATACCTTATCAAATAGGATACATTGAGTCAATAACCAAACACGTGGTTGTACTAAAAAAATTTGGCAATAGGACCACCGAAACATATTGAAGTCCTGCACTATGCTTAAATTGGACAATTTCAGTGTACCCCTTGCCAAATTTTAAGAAGGGTGCAACAATATACCCATGTCTTATGATAGGAAATAGATCCCTGTAATCATATAAGGTAATAGGATCTCATCCAAGGGGATAAAATGGACTAAAAAACCAAATACGTGGTACAACATATTTCTTACATTTATATTTTTGGCAATTTTGTACCCCTAAAAGGGAACGAGGTGGACCATCCAAATTTATCATGATACATATTGAGGTCCTGTACTATAATACCAAATGTTTAAATTGGGCAATTTCCAAAATTTAAGGGGTGGGCCAAGGTACTCCTCCCAAAATTTTAAAGGGGTGCACCAATATACCCATGTCTTATGATAGGTAATGGACCCCTATACATGACCATATAACTATATAAGGTAATAGGACCTCATCAAAGGGGGATAAAATGGACCAAAAACCAAACACGTGGTACAACGTATTGCTTACGTTTATATTTTTGGCAATTTTGTACCCCTAAAAGGGAACGAGGTGGACCACCCAAATTTATCATAATACATATTAAGGTCCTGTACTATAATACCCAATGTTTAAATTGGGCAATTTCCAAAATTTAAGGGGTGGGCCAAGGTACCCCTCCCAAATTTTTCAAGGGGTGCATTAATATATCCATGTCTTATGAAAGGTAATGGACCCCTGTATACGTCCATATAACTATATAGGGTAATAATACCTCATCAAAGGGGATAAATTAGGTCAAAAACCCCCGAAATTTGAATTTTTGGCAATTTTTTACCCATGAAAGGGAACGACATAGACACCCAATACTGATAGAGGTACATACTATGGTCCTACCCTACCGCACCAAATTTTTAGATTTGGCAATTTCCGAAATTTAAGGGGGGTGGTCCTATGTACCCCTGCCAAAATTTAGGGGGTGGGCCAAGGTACCCCTGCCAAAATTTAGAGGGGGTGGTCCTAGGTACCCCTAGGTCATTGACCCCTGGCCTTGGGGCCCCTCATTGAGGATAATCAAAAACGCGATAGGGTGCCGCAATTACTACTATGGTCCTTTTCGCATTTTTTTTGAAGGTGAACTTTGTGCCTCCTTTAGGTCTTTGGGGTCTTTCGGATCCAGGTCTGGAACCGGTTCTTAAGATCCGGTTCTGGAACCGAGTTTTCAGATCCAGATCTGGAACCGGTTCCTAAGATCCGGTTCTGGAACCGGGTTTTCAGGTCCAGATCTGGAACCGGGTTTTCAGGTCCAGATCTGGAACCGGTTCTTAAGATCCGGTTCTGGAACCGGGTTTTCAGATCCAGGTCTGGAACCGGTTTCTAAGATCCGGTTCTGGAACCGGGTTTTCGGATCCAGGTCCGGAACCGGTTCCAAAACCGGTTCTGAAAACCGAATCTCCGAGAACCGGTTCCGCCGGAACCGGAACTTTGTGGCCATCCCTAAGCAATACATTAAACCCTGCATATATTTCCTAACAGAAAATAACTTTCACTGTTATGAATTACAAAATATTTCTTCTTCTTACATCAAAAAGTAAGGAAAGATTGGCAAGAAACATATGTTGTTCTTTGATTATCGAATTTCTTCAAATTAAGTTTACAACAAATATAACGGATGATACATATGAACGTAATCCATGATACAGAAATTCACTGAGTATTACTAATAAGTTTTTATAATTAACCTAATTAACATGTCTTCACGTGTAGTGTTTGAGCTATACTTAATTGTTTTCGAGCTAAATTCCAGAGTTGATCGTCTGTTTCTAGCAAAATTTTGAAAATTTACCGGAAAGAAATGGATAATTTGCTCGTTTGTGTGTTTGATAATACGAAAGGAGAGTGGAAGTTGTGTTTATTTTTCTATATAAGCAGTTATAAACATGGAACTATTTGACAAGCGGAGGGAACTACTTGGCGCAAGGTTACCACATGGTTAAATTGTGAGAAAGTAATTAACATTTGTATTCTGAATACGGCTGCAGGCACTGTTGCCACACTTGGTACAATTGTACCAAATTCAGCCCTTTTTGTCATTCATCGGCCCGTTGGTACCACGCTGGTATTTTCAGCTCTTTTCGTGAAAAAGTTGGTACAATTCTTCTCAATTCAGCACCATTTAACAAATATTTGTCACATTTTCAAAAGTGACAGTAAGACTTTTCCTACATCTCACGTTACTCATACCATTGTGACTTAAAATTATTAATAATGTGTTGTGATGTATTTCAGGGAAGGTTCTAGGACCCTGGACCGATTTTACATTTTCTACAAATGTCAGTTTACTTACCTTATATACTCCTTACAGTCTATTATCCTCCTTCGGTCTTGAAATAAGCGAGAATAAGGTAATAATATCGAGTATAATCGGTAATAATCGGGTATAATCGAGTAAGGTAAGCGAGAATAAGCTAGATAATTATATTTTGATATTTTATTAAAACTTACTGTTTATACACGAACTCGGAGATGATTGATTTGTTCCTCGTTATATATATATATATATATATATATATATATATATATATATATATATATATATATATATATATTCATATATGGCCAAATGCCGTTTTGGTTTATTTTCTTTGAAATAAAGGCGCGTTTGATTTTCTTACAATACATGCCGAAGATGATAACCGTTTTCCCAGTGGCGGATCTAGCCTGGGGCCTATCCCCCACTTTTTTAGGTGACAAAAATAATTTAAGCTATTACATATATATTTTTGAAAGTTTATGATAAACCCATGATATAACTACTTATCATAGCCTGGCCTCCGTTTTTACCTTCTACCTAGGTAGATCTGCCACTGCGTTTTCCCTTTTAATTTGTGGCCTCTGTTATATTTTCTACATGTGAGAAAAGTTTTATTTACTTCCACGGTTTTTCGGGGCCCTACTTTTTGGATGTCTTTGAAAAGTAATTTTTAAAAATAGTAGTTTCTTGATTTGTACTCTTGGAAGAGAGGGGGGAGGGAGAGTGTTCTAGAACTTTACCTCTTGTAGTTTCTTGTTATAGCTATGTATTACACTGGTATAAAATAATGAATTCAGCCCTTTTTGTTCCAATTTGGTACTATTTTTCAGCCCGCTCCAGAGCTAGGACTGTGGCAACACTGGCTGCAGGTGTTCAGAGACGCTCCAGTTGGTATTCTTACGCACAGACGAGAAATTACACTCTATTAATTCTAACGAAATGGGTCCAAACTTCCCTAATCCTAAGCTAACCCAACGCTACCCTACCCTACTTATCCCTACCTTAATCTACTCTACCTTATCCTACTCTATTATACCCTTTTAAAGCGGTCCTAGAAATTGATTTTTTTACATTTTCGTAGCAGTTATTACGCTTTTTGTCGAAAACCAGGCGGGTGACCATCTTCGGAATAAATGCCTTGATTTCATTTGATCGAAAGTAGATACATAGTAGTATGCAATATAAATTTTATTTAATGCTTCAACATTCATGTAGAAATACTCACTTCCTTTCGATGAAGAAGCAAATCTTCTTTGACGGCATAGATCCATCCTGAAGTGGGTTTTATATCTCCCGTAATCATTCGAAACGTGGTTGTTTTACCAGCACCATTTGTTCCTAGAAGACCAAAACATTCTCCGATTTTCACTCCGAAGGAAACACCTCGAACAGCAGGAAAATTTCTGTAGTACTTAAACAATTTGTACACGAAAATGCCATCCATCTCTATTGGTTCTATTGAAGACGAACTTTGTTTCTCTATCAAATATATATAATAAAGATAAATTTAAATATATTATTTTGATGTTAATATCTAAGTATTTTCGTATAATTCAAATTGCTTATTTTTAATGCTTATTATTTCATATGTGTACAGGGTGTTTCAAAACAACACCGACAACGTTTAGGAGGTGATTCCTGACACCAAGATAAGACAATAAGCATAGACTAACCTGGGTGCAAAAATCCGTCATTTCGGAGTAATAGGCTGCCGAAAACATTAAAAAAATGAACTTAAAAGGTCCATAGCTCCAAACCTATGGGATCTACCGTAGTCGGGTCAAGACTTCACTTAGGAACTAATATGTGCCCTATCCAAAAATAAATATTTCACAATTCTAAGGTACTCATGCAATAATTTTTATAAAGGGAGTTTGGCTACGGGCATTTAATTGGAAGTACTCACCAACTGCCTCTATGAAAATTGCTGCGGAAATACCAAAATATTCTGAAACTTGGATATTTGGATAGGATACATACTATTTGATTAGTGATGTCTCGACCCGACTACGGTAGGTCCCGTAGTTTTGAAACTATGGACCTTTAAAGTTCATTTCTTTTTCATGTTTTCGGCAGCCTATAACATCGAAAGGAAGCATTTGTGCACTCAGATTGGTTTATATTTTTTATTTTATTTTAATGTCAGGAATCATCTCCCAAACGTTGTCGGTGTTGTTTTGAAACACCCCGTATATTTGGTGTTATTATATAAGTATTTTCCTATAATTCAAATGACTTATTTGCAATGCTTATTATTTAATGTGTAACTGTTAATGCTTATTATTGAGTTTATTGTTTAGTAATTACTTACTTTATCAACAATATTGTTTTCCATTGCTCAAGCTTTGCTTTTAGTGTACCTAAAGTTGATTTAAACTACTCGTTGAGGAAAACAAAATTATTAAACAGTTAAAATTATAGTGTTACCGGTATTAGTTAAAGTTATAGTTAAAATTATATATTTTTATAAAAAGGCCTTGTGTCCATCTTAAACATAAATTAAACATAACTTTCTTACAAGGCTGTCTGTATTCTTTATTATAAATTAACGAGAAATGTAACAGTTTCGGAAGTATATCACTTCCTTCTTCAGACTACTATTTCAACTGAAATCATAGATAACATAACATAATTTATTATCTCTACCAATCAAGAATCATCTTTTTCATTAAAATTCAAAATATATGCCCATTGTTGTGACAATTTTAAACTCTTAACAGAAATCATACATTGTTACCTAATCTTTATATTTCTTGTAACATATATTAACTAAATCAAATACCAATTAACTATCCAAATATAGAAATTTTGTACCTAATATTGAACACTAAATCTTCTACCTGAATATTCACCACCAATTAACCACGTGAATGTTGAAAAACATATAAATAAACTTTTAACCCTATATTGTCCTTATATTCTACTTTTCTTCTTTCTTCTTTCTTCTCTTTTCAAAATGTCCTCCCATTCTTCATTAATATTCAAACCACTATTCAAGTTCATAGCTTTAACGTACACTTCTTTTATCCTCTTCGCTTCTTTCCACTTCCTAACCAGTTGTCTCCCTTCATATTCTAATATTTTCGCTCCTTCCCAGTTTACTTCATGGCCTGTCTCCTCTACGTGCTTGTAAATGGCATTCGTGTCTCTCTTCAATCTTACATCATCTTTATGCTGTTTTAAACGTTCTTTCATTCTCTTCTTGGTTTCTCCTATATACACCTTATCACACATCCCACACGGTACTTCATATATCACTCCTTTCTTGCATAATTCCGCTGACTTTCTCATCTTCTTTTTCTTCATGATATCTATTATCTTCATTCCTCCTTGCCTGTACGTCTTAATACCTTCTCTCTTAAGAATTCTTATTTTCTCTGATATCACCCCTGCACTTTCAATACCATGCCATCTTTTTTTCTTGTCCTCTTCTTTCTCTTCTTCTTTCTCACTTTTCTTCCTTCTCTTCCTGCTCTTTTTCTTGTCCTTTTCACTGTAACCATTGTCTTTCAATTGTTCCCCTAGTCTTTCTATGTCCTTCTCCTTTTGATCTCCCTTCGTATTTATCATTTTGATCCTATCTTCCATATTCCTAATGAAATTCATTTTTGTTCCTTCATCGACATCACTTCTTTTATTGCAGTAAACTTCTGATGCACATTCTTTTTGAAACCACGATGTTATAAAATTTCCTTCCTTTGTTCTCTTTACTTTGATATCTAAGAAATTTATTACACCTTCTTTTTCTATTTCCGTCTCTAACATGATACCTTTTCTTTCATCATTTAATTCTCCAATAAATTTCTCCAATTGCCTTCTGGTTCCTTTCCATATTCCAAAACAATCATCCACATACCTACAAAACAATATTAATTTATCACCACCTTTTTCTATCACTGTTTTCTCCCATTCATTCATTACCAGATCTGCTATTACTGGGCTTATACATGATCCAATATTCAATCCATCTTTCATTTTCACTATCTTATCACTTATCTTGCAGAAACTATTGTCCCACACAAACCTTAAAGCTTTTTTCATTTTCTCCTTATCCCAGTTTTCAATTTTTCTGTCCTTCATCACCTTGTCTACTATTCTTAGAACTTCTTCTCTCTTGAGGCTGGGGAACATACTTTTAACGTCCACACTAAACATAACAGTCCATTCTTTTCTGGTTCCTAAACCTTTTATCAATCCTTTCACTTCTGCTGAATTAACTACCCTCTTGCTATCTTGAATTCCTTTAAGAGCTTCTGCAATCTTTTTAATCTTTTTCTCCAATGCTTCCGTGAAATTACTCCTACAGTCTAAAACCGGTCTCAGTTTTACTTCCTTTTTATGAATTTTAGGAAAACCTTTCATCTTCGGTATCACTGTTTTCTCCCATTCATTCATTACCAGATCTGCTATTACTGGGCTTATACATGATCCAATATTCAATCCATCTTTCATTTTCACTATCTTATCACTTATCTTGCAGAAACTATTGTCCCACACAAACCTTAAAGCTTTTTTCATTTTCTCCTTATCCCAGTTTTCAATTTTTCTGTCCTTCATCACCTTGTCTACTATTCTTAGAACTTCTTCTCTCTTGAGGCTGGGGAACATACTTTTAACGTCCACACTAAACATAACAGTCCATTCTTTTCTGGTTCCTAAACCTTTTATCAATCCTTTCACTTCTGCTGAATTAACTACCCTCTTGCTATCTTGAATTCCTTTAAGAGCTTCTGCAATCTTTTTAATCTTTTTCTCCAATGCTTCCGTGAAATTACTCCTACAGTCTAAAACCGGTCTCAGTTTTACTTCCTTTTTATGAATTTTAGGAAAACCTTTCATCTTCGGTATCCTTCCTTCTTCATCAATAAACTTTGATAATCCTTTCTTCTTACTTTCTTCTATCACCTGTCTTCTTACATTCTTCCCTTCTTCTTTCCCTGCTTCTGCTATTTCCTCATATGTACTGTCATTCAACTGCTTAAGCTTCTCTTCATACCAACCTTTCTCCATAACCACTATTGCACCTCCTTTATCCGCTTGTTCTACCACTATATCTTTCCTGTTCTTAATTCTCTTTAAGCCTTGTAATTCATTTTCATGTAGATTACTTTTCTTCTTTTTTGATACATTTTTCACTAATTTCACTATTTTTCTTCTTACTTCTTTCACCTTCTCTTTATCTTCTATCTCCTGTAATGCTTCTTCTGCTCCATAAACCAATTCTTCTATGTCCGTTTTACATTTTTACCACCTTAAACTTGTATCCTAGACTTAAAAATTCCTCTTCTTCTTTCGTAATCTCAGCTCCTCCAATAACTACTACCTTCTTCTTGGAATCTTTTCTTTTCTCTTCCTTCCATCCTATTCTTCTTCCTTTTTCATTTAACCTCTTTCTCTCTTTCTCCCTGTAGCTTTCTTCCCAACGTCTGAGACCTTCTATCGTCCACTCTCTGACAAATATACTTAGTTTTTCTTCAAATTGGCTTTTGTTTCTCTCATTACGCTCTTTTAAAGTCTTCACTTCCATTTTCTTCCTCCTGATCACATCCCATATGAGTTCTTTTTGTATCTTTCTATCTTTTTGTATCTTTGTATCTTTGTATCTTTTTGTATCGAGAATCAGCCAATAGCGATATAGATGTGAGGAATGCAACTGTATATTGAAGGGCATGTATGTATGAACTATGATTTCAGTTGAAATAGTAGTCTGAAGAAGGAAGTGATATACTTCCGAAACTGTTACATTTCTCGTTAATTTATAATAAAGAATACAGACAGCCTTGTAAGAAAGTTATGTTTAATTTATGTTTAAAATTATAGTTAAAATATATAATATAACAGTTAAAATTATAGTGTTAAAATTATTAAACAGTTAAAATTATATCAGAAATGTTTATTATTTCTTAAAATTATTGTCAAACAGTTTTGCCAACTATCCACTCGGCTTCATCAGACGGGAAGCAGACAAGGTTGGACGACGACAAGCCTGGACACTTAATTTTGGTCGCTCCCGACAAGGTTGGACGACGACAAGCTTGGACACTTCTCAATTTATCCTCTTGCGCCAGACTCGAACGAATTCCTGAGGTGTCCAAGCATGTCGTGGTCGATCCCGACAAGCCTGGATACATCTCATTTTGGGTCGTTGACGACAAGGTTGGCCAACGACAAGCCTGGACACATTCCAATGGGCCGATTTGGTGCATTCAAAGCACGTAGATCTGACAAATACAACTGTTTATTCACTTGTACGGGGGTACATGGGCAGTTAGTGTTATCAATGTACAAGGGCAACTGTTCTCTCTGATTATACTGCAGTGTTATTTTTATACCACCGTGATATTCATAAAATCGTAAGAAGTATCACAGACATGAGGGTTCAAACCTATTCAAGTCATGAGGCTTTGGGGCCGCTACATTTTGACGACACCGTATCGGCGCCAGCTCAGTTCGGCGAAAATTATGTACAAGGGCACACATCCCATTTAATAATAATTATTTAAGTTAAACGAAAATTTTGTAAATAATAATAATCTCTTTTAATAAAAGATAAATAAATTTAAAATAATTCGAAAATCCTCTAGTAGAGGGCAGTAGCTGACTGGCGAGAATCAGCCAATAGCGATATAGATGTGAGGCATGTAACTGTATATTGAAGGGCATGTATGTATGAACTGGAAACGCCTTAACTGGTAGAGTTTGTTGGAACAGACATTTCAAATTGGGTCGTTGACGACACGCCTGGACACATTCCTGGGGTGTCCAGGTTTGTCGCGGTCGATCCCGACAAGCCTGGACACATCTCATTTTGGGTCGTTGACGACAAGGTTGGACGACGACAAGCCTGGACACATTCCTGGGGTGTTCAAGCTTGTCGTGGTCGATCCCGACAAGCCTGGACACATCTCATTTTGGGTCGCGGACGACAAGGTTGGCCAACGACAAGCCTGGACACATTCCTGAAGGTGTCCAGGCTTGTCGGGATCGACCCCGAGATGCTTTGACATATCTCATTTTGGGTCGCTGACGACAAGGTTGGCCAACAACAAGCCTGGACACAAAAAGTGTCCAGGCTTGTCGTCGTCCAACCTTGGCGCGGTCCCCATCAGACACTATCTCTGATAAAGTGGAGAGTGTCTGATGAAGCCGAAGTGGATAGTTAGCAAAACTGTTTAACAATAATTTTAACTGTTTAATAATTTTAACAATAAACGTATTGGTTTGCTCAACGAGTAGTTGAAATCAAATTGACTTTATCAAATGTGATTTTTTCACTGAAATTTGTTTCTGAATGTTTGGTAGTTGTAGGCAAGGGTAAACAGGCCCGTAGCCAGCCCAAAAATGTAGGGGGGGCAGTTGAAGTTAGGGGGGTTTGATCCAAGCATGTTATAGTTCATCATATATTATAGTTCGTTTGCAAGCCTACCGTGAAAATTTTAAGGGGCCATTAAGAATTAAGGGGGGCCGGCCCCCTAGACCCCCTGGGTACGGGCCTGGGTAAAAGTGGGGAGACTTGGGGGGACGACGTCCTCCCACTTCCAAAAATATGTATGGCGTTTCCCAAGTTCGTAAAAAAAAATGCAATAGGCAAAGATAGGCAGGGGTACGGTGTGACGTCATGCCACTACCTACTGTTCCTCTACCTTTTCAGGTCCATTTTTACCCCCTGGTTGTAGGAACTTTTCAACTAGGATTAGGTAAGAACATTTGTTAATAACAATAATAAGAATCGTTAGCCTAAAAAATAAAGACCTAAATTACACTGTTCAGTCAATTAATTCTTCTTTTTACCCGATTTTTCCAACTTTTTCTCGTTTTTGAAATCGAAATATACTATTGTCTGGACTTTCGATTTTGCACAAGATACCAGGTGTATTCAGAAAGTATCGAACCTTATTATTTTTCTTCCACGTAAACCAATGAAGCGCGGGAAACTTTCTTCTGTGAAGATGTAGAGGGGTCATTCATGCGCAGTCGTGAATTTTTTCCCGCCTGCAGAAAGCGTCAATCACTAGCAGTTGGCCAACGAGTGAAGACGTGTAGTGAACGGTCGTCGAATTTCAGTTTTTAACAGAAGAACTTGAGCAGCAATATTGCATCAAATTTTGTCAAAAGCTTGTCGATACCCAACCGGAAACCTGTCGCAAGATTCAGTAGGCTTTCGGGGACAATGCCATGAGTACATCACGCATAAAGAAGTGATATGACCGCTTCAAAGATGGCCGTACATGAGTGGACAGTGAACCACGTTCAGGTAGGCCCTCAACAAGCCGGAATGACAAGTTATTGAGCAAGTGCGAACTGCGGCTTTGCAGGACATTCGTATCAGTGTCTGAGGAATTGCGAAGGATATAGCGGTAAGCATCGGATCGATCACAATTTTGAATGAGAATTTGGGCATGAGGAGTGTGTCCGCCAAATTTGTACCGAAGCTGCTAACAATGGCGTCTAGACGTCGCACTGGACATGCTGGACCAAGGATCTTATAAAATAGAGGATCTGTTCTTACAACAAAATCTTGAAGCCATACGTCACAGTTTCGCTACCCCTACTCTGCCCACTCCACCCAATAGGATCGCAAAGTTTTGAGCCAACAATCATGGCGGAAACGAAAGTAGCCAATCAGACGATGGCAGAAACGAGAGTAGCCAATCAGACGTGTCGATGCTCGGTTTTTTTTTTTTTTTGGCTTCATCGATTCAATAGGGTGAAGATACATATGGGCAGATCCTCTATTTATAACATCCTTGTGCTGGACAATGCAAACACTGACCCAAACTTTCTGAACACCGTGACGACAGACGATGAAATATGGGTTTATGGGTATGACCCGATTTGAGTCAAGAGAGGACATCATGCGGAACGCAACGACAAGGTTGCTCACCATTCCAAAAATTGCGTTCCAGAAGTGTTTCCAACAATGGCGGGAGCACTGGAAAAAGTTTGTGTATTACCAAGAAGACTACTTTGAAGGAGGTTATCGTTTCGAATTTCCAAATTAATAAATGTATTTTAGGTCCAAAATTTTTTGAACACACCTCGTATACATCTTGCCATACGTCACAATATGATCAAGTAGTGGTTACTTTCAAAATCAAACGGTTATTACAGATATCCATCTATTGTTTTTGAGATGCTAGGTCAAATTTTGTGGAACTCAGTTGTCCAATTTTTTTTTTCACTGTTCACATCGACGTGGAAAATAAGTAATCTCTCGTAGAGCCATCGCACGGAAATACTGAACTTTTTAATCAACCCAATATGATACCTTACGTACTTTGAAGCAACTGTTAGTACATGTATTTCGAGAATTCTGATTCTACAAACTTACCACCAATCACAACTTCAACTTCTCCTCCTATGACATTAATCTTTGCACAAGACATTCGAATATTGTATTGCAGTACTGAAATAAGAAGAAAACAGCAAATAATTAGCGAGGAAATTACTGTTATTTCTGCAAGAATATTAGCACTATATTGTACTCCATAAATAATTTCGTAGCCATATTAACCTAAATTTACAAAATTGTAGTCTTCTACTCGTTTAACTCATAATTTTCAGTTATTCATTGTATGATTTTTACAACATGTGGTTATGCAGTACGTGCAAAAAAAAAATAAAAAAAAAATACCACACTGTTCATGAATAAGTGTTGTTTGGGGGAGCCTTACACACACACACACACACACACACATATATATATATATATATATATATATATATATATATATATATATATATATATATATATATATATATATATATATATATATATATATATATATATATATATATATATATATATATATATATATATATATATATATATATATGCAGTAGAGCGTCGATTATCCGAACGTCGGTCAACCGAACGACCGCTTAACCGGACTCTGTACTCGCTCGCACCCTACCGTCCATCATCCCCCTCACTCCCAAACCAAGTTTCCCACAGTAGTCGCCGCACTGAGCCACCGCTGGCCGGAACATTGCTTCTAATGGGGCCTTCATAAGGCGCTGCTGACCGGCCAAGCCGCCAGTCGCTGTGTTTCAACAATCAGCACACTTCTTTTTATGAATAAATTTACTGTACTACCATGAGCAAAATAAATGACGCGTCTCTTTATTTTGAAGTTTTTTGAAAATATCTCCATTTTCTTTATATGTTCGAAATTTCGGAAGGTTTCCCCAGCAGGACAGGTTAATAACAAACCCGTTTTTAATATTTGTGTTAGATATTAGCTTAAAATAAAGAAATTAGAAGCAAAAAACATTAAATCGACAGAAATCTCGAGAATTACCAACTCTGCTAAAGTGGGAAATTTTCAAGAACACGAGGGAATTCTGCATTTCAACACGAAGCAGCGACATCTATGTCATTGAGAGAAATGTGGATTAAATCTACAAACTAAACTTTTAACGAATATTTCTAGTATGTCTTATTATATGCATTATCAGCAAACTCCAAATATATGAATATATGCTAAGTATTAACATAAAGATAGAGCAAATAGTGGAAATTATCTATGGAAAAGGACGAATTGGTAGGACGATCGTAATGAAATATCGTCTTTACCGGAACAGGCTCAGTTCACGTAAAAAGCAAATAGCTCAGTTAGTTAAAGCAACGAGTCTGTATGCTGAAGGTAGTGGGTTCGATCCCCTGGAAATGCCGTTGTCATTTTTATCACTACACTATGGTTATTTTATTTATTTTTTTTATGTGGGAAAGAATCAAATTGTAACGTATGTGTAAAACTCATGACGATACCAAAAAAAGAAAAAATGCCGTTGTCGCACTTGCACTAGCGTCCCTAATTTTGTTTGCAAACAGTTTCGTAATTATTTCCCCTGTGCTCACTGCTCACCATATGCTCGCTGGCGCATAACGAATGTTTCCCAGTAAATGTTAATTCTAATTTGGAGAATTTTATAAAGTTTCACAATATTTCTCACTAGATAGTCTTCTATCTACGTGTTTGGATATTTTGATAACAGATGTCCCTATTAAATGTTTAATTTTCCCTAGATGTTTAATTACGGAAAAGTTTTACAATGTATTTGTATTGAATTGAAATTGTTTTGAATTTACTACATAAGGTAAGTAGACCCAAGGAGGAGAACTCAAGTAATTGATATTCTACGTAAAAGCAACCTATTGTAGAATGATGATGCTTCTTACCTTCAGCACATAATCTTTACGTTAGAGAGTCAGACAGAGAAAAATCCTGTTTTTCCTCCTCTATGACCACCCATCTTAAACCTCTACATATCGTTGTTCGTCTCACAAAATTTCGGTGCTCCAAAAACATTCAAATAATAATAATAATAATAATAATAATAATAATAATAATAATAATAATAATAATAATAATAATAATAATCCTGAATATGCCATCCTTACATAATGTAAGAATATCTTAGTTTCCTAGTTTAAATCTTAAATATCTTAGTTTAAAATGCTTTCTTTAGTACTTATTTGAGCAACCATGTAGGAGGGGGTACGACTTTTTATTTTGCCCCTCTCATTTCAGTACCCTTCCAACAGAAAGTAATTTTTGATAAGCAGGACAGACAAAATGAATAAGAAATATATTTACAGCATCCTCTCCTCTTTCATGATTAGAATATCACGTAATATTTTTTATTCTACGAAAGATGGCCCTGTGCGGTTAGGGGTAGGTAACTAAAAGAATACCTAATATATAGCGCCCCGTGATTGTAATATTACCGCTTCTTTATTTGTACGAAGGAGCCCCTACACAATCAAGGGTGACAAAAAGAATAGGAAGAGTGTCTATTGATTCCAGTGGTGGATCCAGCACGAACTCCTGGGGGAGGGGAGGGGAAGTGAAACATTCTTTTGATGATGTGAAGCTGTCACAAATTACCACTTAACTAAACTAAACAATAGTGGGGGGAACCGGAACCCAGTCAGTTTAAATTGATGTAAAAGTTTAATTTTTGGCTTCATATTAAAGTTTTGGTTTTAAATGAGAGTTTCAGTCCAAGTGGTCAATGATCAAATCTCGTGGGGCTCTTCAGTGTAGGCTAATACGGCCCCCTTATGAGAAAAGGCAAAATTGTTAACATGTTTATAACTTTCGAATTTTTCGTCTATTTTAAAGAAATATTTTGCTTCGTATTAAAGTGTTGGTTCCAAATGACAAATTCAGTCCGAGTGGACAATGATCAAATCTCCGGGGGGGGGGGGGCTCTTCAGTATAGGGGGCTACGGCTCCCTTATGGGAAAAGGCAAAAATATGAAAATGCTTATAACTTCCGAATTTTCCGTCTATTTTAAAGAAATTATTGGCTTCATATTAAAGTCTTGGCTTCAAATGACAATTTCAGTCCGTGTGGACAATGATCAAATCTCGGAGGGCTCTTCGGTGTAGGGGTTTCGGCTTCTTTATGGGACAAGATTCACGTAGTTGATATTGCAAAATTGTTTTATATATATAAGTGGAAACTTGCACCATTTGGTTAATTTTACCTCTTATGTTTTGCAGATTCATATTCCAAGCAATAGTTACTCCGCAGAGCTAAAAGAAGGCACTTACTAGTTTCATTAAAATGAAATGTCTTTTATGAGAGGAGCAGACGAACGAACAGGCACCCAAACGTTGGTTGAGTCGTACGGTTGAAACTCGTTAAGCTCGCTTCAATTATTATTATTATTATTATTATTACTATTATTATTATTATTATTATTATTATTATTATTATTATTATTATTAAAACTTTTTTCTCCTAATTTAGTTATTTTACTTTATTATTTAACGAATATATTGAAAATTGTCAGAGACACGTATGCAGTAATTTATTTCGGGAGGGGTCCGACTTCAATATTAGGATAAATTATAATAAAATTTTAAAAGATAATCCCCAAAATTAGGCTAAATTTACAGAAAAGTTGGGGTTTCAGAGGGGGTCCGGACCCCCTGGACCCACCCCTGAATGCGTCCTTGTTTGTCAGTAACATTTCCTCATTTTGAAACCCTCAAAAACTTCGGATAGACTATATAAAGGAAAACGAGTTATTTTCGATAAAATATCACTTCAAGGAGACGCGACAGTTTTATTGCACATGGTGGTATCCAACGTTCACAAGGGCAAGAATTCCTTCCCTTTTATTCTTTTGCTATTGTGCTGTATCGAAAGGTCAGGTTTGTAACATATTACTCCTACGAACAAGCATGACTGGCAGATAGGAATACTGAACACAACTCCAGAGAAATGCATGCTGAACTTACGTCTTTACGCTTTGGTGATTTGCCCTCAAGGTCAATCGACTGGTAATTCAGTTCCGTCTGTTCTTAAGCCATGTTCGTATTACTTCGAACAGTTTTGATAATGAAAAGCATGCCTCTTAATATAACAGACTTCTTTCGCGTAAGAAATCGAAACTCAGTTGGTCAGAGCAACTAGTCTGTAAGAATTAGGTTGTTAGTTAGTTAGGAGCCCAGTACGAGTAAGGGTTTTTATTACTATTGTTTTTATCTTTTTTATGTGAGGAAAAATCAAATTGTGACATCCCGATATCAAATGTATTTGATTAGGTAGCTTTGTCTTAGCTAAACTTTAAACATCAGTAACTGTCGAAATTATTTCACTAACCGATCACTTACTGAACATTTCAAACACGTCAAACCAGTGGCATAACATGAAGGTTAACCTCTCCTCCGCAGTCCTTAGTTATGCGTCCGTACTTTCAAGGGCGGACTAAGGGCCGGGCGACTGCCCGGGGCGCCAGAGAAAGAGGGGCACCAAAACGAGCCTCAAAAAGTAAATTTTATAATGTGCTTTCTACTGACGTTTTTGGTTTATATTCTTGTAAAGTATTGGCAATTATATGATCTTTTTCCATTTCACTATGGAAGAAGAGAGTTTCATAGTACTAAGGGGGCTGTATCGAAAAATTGAGAGATGGCATGTAGAATAAAGAGTGCCGGGAATTAAGTATTGTTTGTTTGCTTGCTTGAGTTTAGCGTTCCACGGTTATGCCTTAATGGGCAAGGGAGATGTGGATACTAATTATAGTGGAATCCGAACCACTTTTATCGTTCAACAGTAATCCACCGGGAATTGGACCCGGTACCACAGAAGGCAGGCGTGCTAGCCACTAGACCAGGGGGGGTGGAGTTGGTATTGTTTATAGCGGGCCATATTCTTTGTGAAGTTTTCCTAGGTAAGGATTTCTTTTTGAAAATGGGTTTAAAACAGGGGCGTCATTTAGGGAGGGCAGGGAGGGGCATTTGCCCCCCCTGAGTTTGAGATGTATATAGAGTTTATCATTAGAATAGTAGTAAATCAGTGAAAAACGCGAAATTTTACTTATATCAAGAGGTCTTGCCCCCCCAAAGCAAAATCTGAAATGACGCTCCTGGTTTAAACTATTAAAAACACTATGATAAAATGTAAAATATAGGCTACTACTAGGGGAAGGGCGCCAAAAAGTCACAGGAATAATAATAATAATAATAATAAATATGAATGTCTTTGGAGAGCCGAAAGTATGTGACACGAATCATTATAGGTAGAGCTTTAAGATGAGTGGTCATAGGGGAGGAAAAACAGGATTTTTCTCTCTCTGACACTCTAACGTTAAGATTATGTGCTGAAGGTAAGAAGCATCATCATTCTACAATAGGTTGCTTTTACGTAGAATATCTGTTACTTGAGCTCTCCTCCTTCGGGCAACTTTGCTTATGTAGTAAATTCAAAACAATTTCAATTTAAGACAAATATTTATAGAGAAAATTAAACATTTAATAGGGAAATCTGTTATCAAAATATCCAAACACGTAGATAGAAGACTATGTAGTGAGGAATTGTGAAACTATAAAATTCTCCAAATTAGAATTAACATTTACTGGAAAACTTTCGTTATGCATCAGTGAGCACAGGGGAAATAATTACGAATCTGTTTGCAAACAAAAATTAGAGACACTAATGCAAATGCGACGATATTTTCTCTTTTTTTTTTTTTGGTATCGTCATGAGTTTTACACATATGTTACAATTTGATTCTTTCCCAAATAAAAAATAAATAAAATAACCTTAGTGATAAAAATGACAATAATCCTTCACGGGATTCGAACCGTCTACCTTCGGTATACAAACTCGTTGCTTTATCTAACTGAGCTATTTGCTTTCTTACGTAAGCTGAATCTGTTCTACAGTAAAGACGATTTTTCATTACGATTGGGCTAACAATTCGTCTTTTTCCATAGGTAATTTCCACTATTTGCACTATCTATACGTTAATACTTAGCATAGATTCATATATTTGGAGTTCGCTGATAATGCATATAATAAGACATACTAGAAATATTTCGTTAAAATTTTCGTTTGTAGATCTAATCCACGCTTCTCTCACTGACATAGATGTCGCTGCTTCGTGTTGAACTGCAGAATTCCCTCGCGTTCTTGAAAATTTCCCACTTTAGCAGAGTTGGTAATTCTCGAGATTTCTGTCGATTTAATGTTTTTTGCTTCTAATTTCTTTATTTTAAGCTAATATCTAACACAAATATTAAAAACGGGTTTGTTATTAACCTGTCCTGCTGGGGAAACCTTCCGAGATTTCGAACATATAAAGAAAACGGAGATATTTTCAAAAAAATTCAAAATAAAGAGACGCGTCATTTATTTTGCTCATGGTAGTACAGTACTTCTTTTTAGCAAATAAACATGTACAGTTCGATTATCCGAACAAACCAGTTTTCCCAATACCCATGTCCCCCAATTACTTCAGATAATCGACGCTCTACTGTATATATATATATATATCGGGTGTTCTAAAAATGGCGCCCACTAGCTACAGACCATTATCCTATCGGTCAAAATAAGGCAAAAATTATATATGTTTGCATACCTTTCGAGTCCTCGTCTGGAGACACAAATTGCACTAATGGCAACGTCGGAAATAAAGAACCATAGATGAGATCTACCAATCTATCAAATAGTTATATCGATTCCTTCCAGATGGCAGCTAAAGTCGATATTGGTTGACACTAGCATTACACTGTAGCAATCGTTTCAACTGCTTATATAGCAATCCTTCGTAGAATAATGTTAATGGCTCGAAGTTAATCTGCGAAGTAAACACATTGTGAAATTTTGATTCTCCATAGCGGCTGAAGGAGGACCCGGAGGGCATAATATCGCATAACATTTTCTCTTTATTTTGGCCTGTAGAATATTGCTCTGTGGGCCGTGGGCGCCATTTTTAGAACACCCGATATATATATATAAGGCGTGGATTCAAGGAGGGCTATAGGGACTATGCCCCCCCCCTTGACGCTCGATAAAATGGACTTTAATCCTACTTTCTTTACACTGGATAAAGCGGGAAACTATGGTTTAGCCCCTCCCTTTATCATATCCAGAATCCGCAGCTGTATATATATACAGGGTCTTTCAAAACAACACCGACAACGTTTGAGAGGTGATTCCTGGCACCAACATAAGACAAAAAGTATAGACCAACCTGGGTGCACAAATGCTTCCTTTCGTAATTATAGGCTACCAAAAACATGAAAATATGAACTTTAAAGGTTCATAGCTCCAAAACTATGGGACTTACCGTGATCGGGTCAAGACTTCACCCAGGAACTAACCTGTGTCCTATCCAAAAATCCATGTTTCAGAATCCTAAGGTACTCACGCAAAAGTTTTTATAAGGGGAGTTCGGCTACGGGCATATTAGTTGAAGTACTCACCAACTACCTCTATAAAAATTGTTGCGGAAGTACCTTAGGATTCTGAAACATGGATATTTGAACAGGGGACATACTAGTTCCTAAGTGAAGTCTTGACCCGACTACGATAGGTCCCATAGTTTTGGAGATATGGACATTTAAAGTTTAGATTTTCATGATTTCGGTTAGCTATAACTCCAAAAGGAAGCATTTGTGCACCCAGGTTGGTCTATACTTTTCGTCTTATGTTGGTGCCAGGAATCACCTCTCAAACGTCGGTGTTGTTTTAAAACATCCTGTAAATATATATATATACATTGTATATATGCGTTTGTTGCGCCAGAATGTTTTAATAATAATACTTACATCTTTTCTCTGAAGTTGTTTCTCGATTGATGTTTTTGCACATTTTCTTCGTCAAAATTAACACCACTACTGTCTTTTTTTGTTCTAGATATTATTCTAAAACTTTTTTTTGAGTCTTTCTCTGAATTAATATCTTATTTAGATTTGTCTCCTTTGTTTTTTTTTTTTTTGTTTCTTTGTTTGCACATTTTCCTCACCGAAATTGTCTTTTTTTGTGCTTTAGCCACTTTTGCAAAGCGTTTTGCGACATTTTACAATTTCAAAGTAAGTTCTCGTTTCGACACCTTGAACACGTCTAGCAAATCTTCTGAACTGCTCTAATTGATCAAACATTAGAGATTGCTGTGAGATGGGCACACGCCACAAATCGTTACTATTGTTTTCTACCCTCTTCTGTTAACAATTTTTCTTCAAATATTTTTCATCTAAATGAAACCCAAACAACAAAGGAAAAGCCCTCTTTTTTACCCTTCTTTCTTTCATTCTTTTTGACCTTGTAGGTTAAGGAAATTAGCTGCTGAGCATTTTTCGAAATCCATTGATCTTGATGCCAATTGCGGCTAGAAGTGAGTTGAGTGGAGTAGATTATAGTTTAGCGCCCCTTTCAGCAGCGAGGCTATATGAGACGTGGACCTACTGATTAACGTCGAATCCGAACCACCTGAGCTCCCGCCGAGAATCGAACCCGGGTCTCCCACACCAAAGGCACGTATGTTAACCGCTTAGCCACGAAGGAGCTCGGCTAGAAGTGAGGAACCGAAGTTTCCTTTTGTAGTTAATCCTTGAGTTGAGTTGATTTTGAGTTTAACGTCCCGTTCAGCAGCGAGGCTATATGAGACGTGGACCTACTGATTAACGTGGAATCCGAACCACATGAGCTCCCGCCGGGAATCTGTAGTTAATCCTGTTGGGAACAGCAGTGATGATTCAAAATAGGTGTTTTGTTATTTTTGTCGAGGTCAATGATTTCTTGGGCTCAGATACGTCCATTCCCTTTTAACCCTTCAACTAAGGTAAAGTAAGTTTTTCGGAACCTCCTTTGTGATCAGAAAGGAACTGTTTCTTTTCAGTACTGCGTGGCTCAGTCTGCAAAGGCTCAGTGGCAGACCCGTAGCCAGCCCAAAAATTTAGGGGGGGGGCGGTAGAATTTAGGGGGAGCCCGACCCAATCATATTATGCTTCATTACCATATTATAGTTCATTTGCAAGCCTACCGTGACACTTTTAGGGGGCCAGCCAAAGTTTAGGGGGGCCTGGCCCCCTCTAGCCCCCCGTGGATACGGGCGTGCTCAGTGGGTCAAAGAAGATATGATAAATGTGGTCATTGCTGTGTCAAACACTAGAACAATTACTTCAAGGACACTATATGCATCAAGACCCTCACTTTCTTTCCTTTCTCCCCTTTGTACAGCAGGGATCCCTGGAAAACTCGTTTTCCATATCCCCAAAAGAACAGAGACACGTTGGCAAAAATAGCTTGTGTAGGAACTGTTTTGAATGACATTTTGTTTTGAAATAGAGTACATGGAAGGCAATTGCTCTTTCTTCCGAGAAAAAAAAATCAAAGTATTAAAGTACATTGTCGGAACCATTTGGAAGACGCCCCCTTGCCCCCCTTCCGTACGCCACTGATAAGATACATTTCTCCTTTTATAGCAAGTATCATCCTGTATAACCTAATTGTTGTATCAGTGACATAGTATCGCTGTAATTATTTAATTAAAAGGATTGTTAACAGGAAATCTCAGATCTATAAATATCTATATAGTGGGAAGTTCGATGAATTTCTATGAAATATAAAAATATTCGCGCTCGACTCTAGCCATAGGAACTAAATACACGTTTCTGATTGGTTGGAGTTATCTTTTGCCGCCCTCGTAGTACACATATTAATCGAAGTTGCACCTCCCGAGTGTTACGTAATGTCACGTGGTATTATCATGAGGGTAAAAGCAAGGATGTTATAAAATAAGGGATCTGCCCATACGTATCGTCATCATATGAACTCAATGAAGCCGAAAAACAATTGAGCATCGTCTGAGCCGCCACGTCTCATCGGCTACTCTCGTTTCCGCCATGTTTGTAGGCTCGAAACCTTGGGATCTTAATGGCGCGGAGTGGGCACATTAGGTGTGGCGAAGCTGTGACTTCACGATTTTGTTGTATGGGCAGATTCTCTATTTTAAAACATCCTTGGGTAAAAGTAAAATAAAACGAGCCTTGCCCTGCGGAGCTTCTAACCCCCTTCGCTCGCTAACGCTCACTCAGCTGTTTCATAGTGTGCGTAAATCACTTTTTTAATCAGTAAAGTTGTGTGTGCAAAGTGGACTAATTACGACGTGACATTGTGTCACGACCGGATGATGCAAATTCAATGTAAATTTAACTACATCCAAAATTATTAGGTAAATGGTGGAAAAAGTAGAATTTATGCATTATATATTACGTACAATGGCAAAATCACGATTATTTTCATCTTATTTTAATGATAAAAGAGTTATGAAAATTTTTAAAAATTGAAAAAATCTCCTGGGGACAGGTTTGAACCCACGCCAAAGGCGATTTTCATTATTAGCCCTCTCGATTGCACGCTCGGCTATGAGAATCGACAGCATCTGGGGGCAGGGGTGCCCATCCCCCCCAAAGCTGATGGCGCACTCCCCCCCAAAGTGATGCCACTTTTGAGCTTGTTTTCAGTTTACCGCAGGCCCTGGAAAATGTAATCGCACAAACAGAAAACTATACAAAATATTATCATTAATTCATTTATTATACATCATGTAGCAATTGAACAGCATTACTTATTAAGTGTCGTACGTGGTATAAATAAGAAATAAATAAATGCTTCCAGCAGAAAATGGGTAAATTACCTACACAAAGCGATAAACCGACCAGCCCATCCTTTCATATAGCAACTTGCGCGGTACTTTTTTTTTGCCTGCTAGCAATTGCTAGCAACTACCCGAAGAGGGTTACGCCCTCTGTAGGGGAAGAGAGTTAGATGTACTATTGCAATATATGGAAACAATAGATGGGCTATGAGTGGTTAAAGAAGCATTTTTATTAACAAGCAATTCAGGTCATTATGGTTTTAATAACCATAATCATGAGGTTGGTTTAAGGTTTAGATGTGAAAGAACATCAAAGCAGATGGATGAGAGCAGATGAGAATGAAGTGCAATTCACATCACAACACATAGGTTTTGTTAGTATGACAAATGCGTGTTATCTTCTCACCTAGGGGCGACGCTAGGCATTGATGAAAACAAGGGTGCCCTGTTAAAACGGTAGGTGTTACGGTGCATATGATGGCCAGATATGAGGGAGATGAGCATCTGAAGAATATGGTTCGTAGTAACGACTGTCTGGGTGGTCAGGGGGAATAGTGTAGCGGTAGAGAGTAAGCAGTAATGAAAGCGGAGGAATGAAAGCAGCAGAGGGGGAGAGATTACGGGCGTGTTCTTCAAAGGTTTGCTGTAAAAGTGGATGGTTGGACTGCAGACGGCGGGTAATATATTTTGTGCGAAGTGTTTCCAGATGATAGAGGATGTGTGGAAATGTAAGCCTAGCATAGAGGTCCCGAGTTGGACTGGGCAACTTAATTCGAAAAGCGATGCGCAAGGCATGTCGTTCAAGAATTCGTAGTTTCTCATAGTATGATGGTGGTGCAGATAACCAGGCGGTGAAACCATAAACAAGTATAGGTCGCAGAAAAACTTTATAGGTGTTCAGGATAGTAGTCGCAGAGAGTCCCCAGGTTGTTCCAGTAATACTTTTCAGCAAATTGAGACGACCATATGCCTTTTTTTTAGATAGCTTGTAAATGGGCCGACCACGTAAGGCGGTGATCGAAAGTAAGGCCAAGATATTTGACAGTGCGAGAAGGTTTGAGAGGTACATCTTGAACAGTAAGATTCAAGAGACGAGGATTACGGTGAATACGAGAACGGTATTTCGGTGATAGGAATACAATAGCTTGCGTTTTCGTCGGGTTTATTTTCAAGCGCCAGTGAGAGCACCAATCGACAAAGGTATTGATAGCATCTTGTAAGGCCAAATTAAGTTGGTGGATAGTTTTACCAGTGGCGAGCAGTGCAGTGCTATCTGCATACTGAAAGAATTGTACTGAAGCTGGAACAGCAGGAAAGTCGGCAACATATAGAATGTACAGTAAGGGTGACAAAGCCGATCCTTGTGGAACCCCAGAATGAAGAAAAATTGGAAAGGAGTAACTTAAATTAATATATACGTAGGCCAGGCGACAAGTGAGAAAATTAAAAATGAAGCGGAGATAGGCAATAGGCAATCTGAGTTGCTTCAGTTTATAAATAAGAGCTGGATGCCAGACCTTATCGAATGCCTTTTCCAAGTCAAACAGGACCAAGCAAGATGGATGTCCCGTGTTAAAATGGTTGTAGATGGAATTAGTAAGGCGAAGTAGTTGGTCGTTGATGCTGAAAGACGGTCTAAAACCAGCTTGTTCAAGAGGAAGGCTGTTGTGTAGTGCCAGATAGCAGTGAAGACGTTTGACAATGATACGCTCCAGAATTTTGCAAAATGTTGATGTTAACTGAATGGGACGATAAGAGCTGACACTGTGAGCAGGTTTGCCTGGTTTGAGAAACATGAGAGTCTTGGATGTTTTCCAGTCGACAGGGACATAGCCAGTACGAAGAATAAATGTATATATAAGAGAAAGCAAATATAAAACAGTATAGGGGCTTTCTCGAACGTGCCTGTATGTAATAGAGTCTATAACAGGAGCTGTGTTACGCCTATGAGCAACAACAGAAGTAATGTCAGATATCAAGACTGGCTCAGTAAGAGAGTTGTTCTCGGGAAGAGTATGTTGAATATTTGGTTGTAAATGTGGAGAGTCCAGATGGAGCCTGTCGACGGGATGAGGACGATGAGGTAAATCAGGTATCAGTGGTGTAAATAATTCCTGAAGGTACTGTGCAAAAGCATTAGCCTTGTCAGTATCGGTATGAAGAGGCGCATTATTGTCAATAAGAGGGTAAGTTGTTCGAGTATTTTGTCCAGTGAGTTGCCGAAAACGCTTCCAATACTGCGTTGGATGAGAAAGCGAACCGAGATGATTGCAAGTTTTGATCCAGCTCCGTAGTTTGTAAGCTCTGAGATAGTTGTGAACGGTGCGTTGAAGTTGTCGGTGGTGATGCAGGGAGTCTAGGTTGCCAGTAGCGACGAAATCCCTGTAAAACTGACGAGAACGTTTTATCAACGGCAGGTATTGTGGAGGCAAAGATGGTCGAAAGGCAGAAGTAGTAGATGTAGGAATGTATTTGGCAGTAGCATTTTGCATGACAGTAGTCAGAGATTCGAGACAATGATAGAGGTCTGATTCGGTACTTGGTGGCAATAGATCAGAAAGATTTTCTGTGAGATGCGATCGGTATGCAGTCCAATTTGCCTTATCATAACGATAGGTAGTTCGTGGAGGTATATCCTGAGAAGTAGCTGAACGAGTTGTAATAAGGAGTTTGATAGGAGCATGGTCGCTGTCAATGAGATCAAGTACCTCAACAGAGCTACGATGAGAGATGTTGCTCGACACAATAACTATATCCGGGGTAGTCTGGCTAGAAGGCCTGGTAGGTTTCGGCAGTGGTAGTGTCACACCGGTAGTATGGCTAGTGATATAATTGAGAAACTGGTCTCGCTGAGTCGCCGGACGGCTATGTAAATTCACGTCTGCCATGATTATATAGGTGCGGAAATTATTAGAGATGTATTGGAAGAAACTGTATGGAATATCATGACCAGGACGGATATACAAAGTTGCAACTGTTACATAGAGTTCTTTATAGTATAAAGATGTGATAAGATGTTCAGGAATATTTTGTAAAACGGGTAAATGACTGCGAAATGGGATGGAAGGAGAAAACCCAATCGCTACTCCCCCGTTGGCTCGCCTGGCTGCTATGGTGCTATCCTGCCGTAACAATTGAAATCGAGGTATGCGACATGTCATGTTGTGTGAGAGATGAGTCTAATTAAGCAGAAAAGTATGGATCTTTTCTTAAAGCAAAAGCGCTTCAAATAGCGGCTTGTGCTGTGACAGAGAACGTATGTTCAAAAACAAGAAGGAGAGCGCCATAATGCAATGAAGAGAGATATGGTGGCTTTTAAACCTCGGTTTCCAGTACATTTGAATGATAGTAAACATTATTGCCAGAATATGTGGGAGAGATGTTAACGTTGAAAATTGCCTTGGCTGCATACTGAATTTGTTGAGCGATGTGGTTACGTAAGAATGGGTGAATGTTTTGTAAAGACAGAGTAAGAAATGTTAAAATCTGATGGACAGTTACAGGCTGTTGAAGAACGGGATTTGTAGGTGGTTGGATTTGTTCAGGTATGCGCAGTGGCACTACTGTCTCTGGTTTTGATGGCTCAGGAGCTGGTTTGGATCGGCATTTGTAACTATATGTTGGGTGTGAATTTTCTTGACATGTGGAGCACGTCGGAGGTGATTTCAAATTAGTACAACTACGTGTAGGATGAGGGCCGGAACAGTAACCACACTTAAATGGGTTTCTGCACTGAGATGTAGAGTGTTGTCCATAGACCTGACAGCGCTCACAGCGAAGAGGTAATGGAGAAGAAGTCCTGGATGGTTCCACACGATGGCGCTGTTTGTAGATATATGCACCACGAGTTAGCAGGTCATCAATCGTCTGCTGTGAATTTGTAAGTACGCGCACCATGTATGTCGGACCATGGTCGCCTTTGATCTGGATGCATTTGATGATAAGGTAGCCCTCTAACTTGAGTTCTTCGAGGATCTCATCGTCGGTATAACTCGGATCTACCCCGCGAATAACTACAGAAAGAGTAGGTGATTTCTTCGGCGGAGGTGGCTGTTTGGTACGTTGGTCATTGAGTTTGGCCATTGTAGATTTTTTTCCGAAAATCTCGAAACTGAACTTGTTCCGGATTGTACGGAGAAATTCTGGATCAGGTGTCTTGATAATCATTCCGTTCCTGGTCTTTATGATTTGGGTGATATTGGCACGAGGCAGGTATTTAGTAATCTGAACGAAAAGAAGTTTTGTATTCGTGAATTTCGGGTCAAAGTTCTGAAGTAAATAAGAATAGATAGCAGGTCGACCCGGTGGTGGTAGATGAGGAAACTGGTTATCGTCTCGAATGTCAATAATCATGGAAGATTCAGAACTGGCGTCACTGATTTTATGTTGTCGTTTAGCAGGCGGCAGTTTTGTTGAAGCTACTGGTGAACGGGAGCGAGCTAAAGAGCCCTGGCTGGTAGAGATCCTTTCCAATGAACGACATCTCCGGCGCACCGATTTCTCGGAAGAACAAGAGGGCTGCGGTATAACTGGTGGTAAACCGGAGTGTTGGCCACTCACAGGTTGAGATGCCATAAGGCACGTCTGGGTTGATGAAAATCTTCGTACTGTAGTAAGGTATAGTGGAAATGATGATGATGATGAAGAAGAAGAAGAAGAAGAAGAAGAAGAAGAAGAAATGATATATGAATGATGAAGCTAAGCTTCCAAAAATCTTGTACACTGGTGTGTACGGTAAGGCAGTATCCACTTGGGTGAAACCCTTAGTCTCTCTCACTCTCTCGCCCGTAACTAAGACTTGCCGTGCTTGCGTCCACAAGCACGTAATAATCCTAGCCTAGACTTGGCAATGCAAGCAATGCCTCCAGTAAGAAAGCTAGAAACCAGCGAAGTATGTGCGCGGTACTTCATTCATAGAGTTTATAAGCAAGGGGTAGGGGGATTCATTCTCGGGATTTAAAAAAAAATCGCATCGTGTTCCAATGTTATTCTGACGGCAGCAAAATTACTTATTCGACATTAGAGTAAAATTCTTCCCCAATTTTTTTCTCGATGGCACAACTTGTGCCATTCATCCCTCGTGTGGGCGGCCCTTCTCTCTTAAAACAAACCAACCTTTCCTTTCATACGGCTACTTGCGCGGTACTTCATTCATCGAGTATGGAAGCAGGGGGTAACGGGGTTCACCCCGGAAAATTTTTGAAAATTAGCTTCTCAAAATCGTGTTTTAATGCTATTCCGACAGTAAAATTGCTAGTTCGAAAGTAGAGTGAAATCCCCCCCAAAATTTTTCTCAATGGCGCAGCTTGCGCCATACATCCCCCCTGTGGGCGGCCCTGTCTGGGGGCTTGATTTGTGCTACATGTCGAGAAACGAATAACTCCAACCAATCAGAACCGTCTATTTAGCTCCTATGACTAGGGTCGATTGTGATTAAAATATATGCATGTCAAACTTCGAAAAATGAATGTAACAATGAGAACGATGAGCTACCACACAGGGGCGTAAATAAGGGCCCCGCAGACCCTTCATTGCGGGGGGCTCAAGCCATCAGGGGGCCCCAAATCGTGAAATGGGCTGTAGAGAAGGGGACCTACTCCACGCTGTCTGCGGGGAGATCCCCAAACCTTTAGTTACGCCATTGCTACCACAGGTAAAATTTTTCGGATATTCGACCTGTAAATACCTGGGGTTGCAGAGCCTATATTTAATCGTTATGTATATACAAGATTATGTTCTTACATATAATCTGTTTCTGTATTCTCTCTTTCTCTGCTCTGACGTCTTCATCATCAATCTCCTCACTCTCCTCCAAACCTGGAATAGGTTTTTTCTTTATAAAGACTTCAACAATGCGGTTGACCATTTGTTCACCGTATCCTGATTCCAAAAGATAGAGCAGCAAGAAGTAAAAAACTATATCTATAAACAACATGATTGCTTGACTTATCTGAGTACTGAGAAATTTTCCTTTAGGAGGCACATAGCAAGAATAGTCGTATCTACACCTCTTTTCTGAAAGATAGAAGAATTACATGTATAGATTTCTTAAAGAGATATATTATATTTTATTTATGCTATATTCTAATGTTCTATTTCTAATTCTGGATATAGAACTTATGCAGTTTCTTGCCTTATATATAAAATTTAAATCTTTTCTATTTTTTTTTTTTTTTTTTTTTTTGATAATGATTTGTTTGTGACTTCAAAGTCCAATGGTTCTATTTACATGCTTTACAATGCATCTGTGTAATAAATATACAGGGTGTTAGAAAAAATGTGCCACAATATTTTGATAAAAGATTCGTCAATCCAAATACGAAAAAAAAAAAGTTCATATGGACCTATGCTTAAGCTTGGTTTAAAGGGACAAGTTTTGCCGCTAGATGGCACTACAGTCTTCGTACGTCTCCCATGTATTTTTTATCTTTCACGAAAATTCACAACTTCTCTTACAAATTTCAACCTACAGACTTCAAATTTTAAGAAAAGGAACTTCATAATCTATCGAAGGCAATAATCCGCGCCGATTTTTTATTTAGAATTTTCTTCATTGTTGAAATGGCTTTATTGTTGAAATGGATATCCAAACCTTTAACAATGAAATCCTCGCCTGTATATCATATCTAATATAAGTAAAAGGAAGAGTTTGTTTGTCTGTGTGTCTGCGTGCCTGTCTTTCTGATTGCCTGTGTGCGGCCTGGGGACCAGACGAGAGTCCAAGAGTTACGAAATTTGGGTGACAAGTATCATGTCCCAGGCCTCAGACCAAGAAGAAGCGTTTTTTTTTTTTAATTTTGAATCAGGAGGGGCGTTTAGCGGGACATATAAAAGTAGTAGAAAATGACCGATATTAGTGCCGAACACATATTTTTCGCAGTCGCTGAGATCAATGATGATACTTCCATTAGCGATGACTTTCAAAGTCAGCTACCAGTGCATGCGGGCCGTGGTTCACTTGCGGGGAGGGGAGTACCGAGACGTAAAAATAATACAAAATGACCGATATTAGTGTCAAATAGTTTTCGCGTTTTCTGAGATCAATGGTGAAACTCCGATCGCATTAACCTTCAAATTCACTCCATTCAGCTGCGGACCCGAGTTCACAGGAGGGATACCGAGACATGTAAAAGTAATTCAAAATGGCCGATATTAGTGTCAAATGTATAGTTTTTGTGGTCGCTGAGATCAATGGTGTCACTTCCATTAGCGATGACTTTCAAATTCAGCTACCAGTGCATGCGGGCCGGGGTTCACCTACTGGGGAGGGGGTACCGAGACATGTAAAAATAATACAAAATGACCGATATTAGTGTCAAATACATAGTTTTCGCGGTTGCTGAGATAGTGATACTCCCACAGGCCTTGACTTCCAAATACTGGTCCCATGCGAAAAATGGGTATTTCATCTAGTTATATATAATAGTCATATATATTTAAAATGCTGAATGTTTTTAACATGCTGTGTGAAATATGGAAGGGGAAATTCTTCTAGATACTCTGCAATACCACTAGATAAACAAGCAATGTTGCCAACGCAACATAAAGTTGTAATTTCTCAAATTGCACTACGTTTGATATTACATATTTCTATTCAGTTAATTTAGTTTAGTGCGTGGGTTTTCTCGGGGTTCTCCCGTTTCCTCCCACTTTCTTCATTCCACCATTTCACTCTTCTCTCATCATCACAGTCTCCTTTAGCCTAACCGGCATAATCGTGGGACGTAAAACTCAAAAATTTCATTTCATTTTTTAATTGAGTTTAACGCCTCTTTCAGCAGCGACGTTATATGAGACTGAACCTACTGATTAACGTTGAATCTAAACCACATGAGCTCCCGCCGGGAATCTAATCCGGGTCTCTCACGCTATAGGCTAACTGCTTAGCCACGAAAGAGCTCTACATATTTCTAATTTAGATATTAAATTAAACCACAAAAGCACATATACACCGACAATACATATCACTAACATCAACATTTTGGAGATCTCTAATAACTCAAATGGCAGGAACATTATAACATTAGTGTTCAGTAGTTTTAATTACAACAAGTCGCAGTTATATTATTTTAAGCAGTGTTGCGAACTTAAATAAATTGCTAAATATTATTATAAATATAGTGCAAATAACGTAGCTAAAGCGCAAAATATTTAAAAATTACTCGTAATTTGTTTTATAGTGCAAGAATGTTTTCAAAATACGATGTTTTTCATAGTCTTTGGACTACTTATAATGTTAATGTCAAAGTTTTCGTTCCAGCAATAGCCTACATGTAAAAGTAAATTGTAACTGAAATTAAACGTAACTGACAACTTTTCAGTAGCAATAGTTGTTCTCCCTAAACCTTAGGCCTGGTGTATTTTTTAGATTAAAACACTGCTTTATTAAAATTTTAATTACACCCTAGCTGCATTTCATTTGTTATAGTTTGACCACCGACCACCTCAAACTCGATCCATACTATATAGCTATATGCAATTATTCAAAGACTTACAGTTAGTAATACACATTGTGTTGATTTTTGATTTGTTTTGTTTTGTTTTAGTTTTACGTCTCACGATTATACTAGGGCGGCTAAAGGAGACGTGGAGTTACTGATCATAGTGGAATCCGAAAAACTTCGGTCGTTGAACATTACCGCCACCGGGAATCGAACTCGGGACCATGCGAACCAAAATCAAGCGTACTAGCCATTACAGCAAATGGGGGTTCTTACATTGTGTTGATTTAAATAATTGAGTCAGTGTTGCCAGATCCGAAGATAAAAAAGTAGCGTGTCTGTGCTCCAAAAGTAGAGGATATGAACTATTTGTAGCCCAAATATATACAAATGAATTATTTGGCAACTAATGACTGGTGCTAATGAAATAATGTTTAAAATAGACCGGAAAATGTGATGGACATATTGCAAGACGAAATTATGATCGATAGACAAAAACAATTTTAGATTGGATATCACGTGGCAAAAACAGCCTAGGAAATGTCCACATACAAGAAATTGTGACAAATCAGGAACCACTGGGAAGTAACCTGGAAAAGAATTACCCAAGTTAGATAGTTGTAGAGAAAACTTGGGAAGACTTCATCCAGCAGTGGATTGATAATGGTTGATTATGATGATGGTGATGATTTTATATCGAGACCTCAGAGTTAAACTAACCAAGCCATAATTTCGTAATTTTACAGGAGAAGCGAAAAACCGGTTCCTTAACTAAGATCTATAATACTGTTTTTCAAACTATATTAAGTAGTTACAAAGTAGTAAGATGGCTTTAGACTTACATTATTACACCACTAGTAAGAACATAGTCTATTTAAAAAAAGTATTCTAACTCAATATGACCAAAAAGTGACTTAACATAGTCTACCATTAATGTTCATATATATATATATATATATATATATATATATATATATATATATATATATATATATATATATATATACTGTAAAGGTAAGGTAGGGTAAAATTGGATCCAAAATTTAACGAAAGTCATACAGCGAAAAAAGAATATATTTTTGACTATTCAATACTTCATGTTGCTGCAAAACTACGAAAATGAATACAAAAGAAAACTAGAAAGTTAAGAATCACTTCTTTTGGCGAGAGGGAGAAGATAGCTCGAATTACCTATATACTTATATAATATGTATGTTCATGTTTCGCAAGTAATTTTCAATCAATATAAAATTTCAACGTAATGAACGCACGACTGGTTTTCTCGAATAAAGATCACATGCACCGCTAAGAGCTCAGGAATAAGCTTAATCTATGTTACGGCAGTGAATATACGAATGCGTATGTAATGCATGACAACTTTAGGAACTTGTATAAGAAACAGAATGTACTTAAATTTGGACGCGAACCATGCGAAACATCTGACTTTGAATCAAACTTGTTTCGTGATGCAACCCGAGGCCACACATAGCAAAGATGAGTGTCGTAGCTTCCACCCAAAGTTTAGGAATTTCGTGTTATAAGGTGTCAATTAAACACGTAAATGTGCAACGGTAATAAAGCATTTGATCAATTCTAAACAAAATATATTGTAGTAATAATTTACCCTATTTGTTCAGATAATGAACGTTATGTTATACTTTTAAAATGACAGTCAAAACAAAATGTATTGGACAATAAATGAGAAATTGTAAAATTTCAATTTCGGTACGATTAAATACATTCATGCTGCTATGTGTTGCGTTATAAGTTAGAATGTATTGAATAATTCTTATTCTAAGGAAAGAAATAAACTACTGTATAGTACTGAAGTTAATTTAATAGAGTTTAATTGTATAGGCAGTACTGAGGCCATATGAGAAAGTCTTTTGCTGAAAGTGAAATATGGGTTACTATTAGAATTTTATCTCAGATATGATATACCCACTGATGATTGAAACTGGAACACACGCATGGAAGGCATCAGCGCTAGCAAATTAGCTCTGAAGAAGTACACCATATTAAGTCAAGAATAAGGCCACAAATTAGAAGCAGAAACGACAGACTTTACAATAATAATACTTTTACAATTTTAATTTCATCTATTCATTTCGAGACTTTCGAGACGAGACCGAGATTTGGCCCTCGAGACCGAGACCGAGACAAACATTTGTTGACCGAGACGAGACCGAGACGGCGATTTTTGACTCGAGACGAGACCGAGACAGCTATTTTTAAACCGAGACGAGACCGAGACTGTACAAAGTCTCGTCTCGATATCATCCCTAGGAAAATCTATGCGAAAAACACGTTTGTTTTCGGTTTTATTTCTTTTTGACAATGTTGCCATCACTTTCAGGTCCCGAGAAAAATATATGTTGTACCTAAGGGTTTAACAAATTTTTTAACAACAAAATCAGCGACGTGTCCACCCCCCAATTTTTTTTCTACAATTTTTTGAAATTTCCAACACGCAAAAAAATAAAGAAAATACGCATCGATGGTTTTGAAAAAATACACATTTACATCTAGATAGTATCTAAAATCTGTGAAACTTTCAAAATTTTTCGACCACCCTTGCCCAAATTTAAAAATATTTAATTTTGAGCATGTATAATACGATAATTCGGTAAGGAGAAGGGGTAGGGGTCAATTTTTTTAAAAGTAGTTTTAGGTCAATATTAATCTTTTGACTCAATAGCGACCAAATTTGGATCAAGGGCCGATTTCACTATCTTACTAGAAAAGATCCTTTCATTTTTGTACGTTTTTCGCGCTCTATTATTACGAAACTATGCACTTCCAACCATAGTTCCATATGAACTTCTTTTTCCTTATTTTGAGGAGAGGAAGCTATTCCCAAAATATTATGACAATTTTTATAACACCCTATATAAAATGTAAATCTTTTCTACTTTCCGATAATGATTTGTTTGTGGCCTGAAACTTGTTTAAATGCTTTTCAATTTGTCTGTGTAATACACACACGCACACATCTACACACACACACACACACACACACACACACACATATATATATATATATATATATATATATATATATATATATATATATATATATATATATATATATATATATATATATATATATATATATATATATATATATATATATATATAAAGGGTGTATCTTTAATAATGGATCAAACTTCAGGGAATGATGGAGAATGACAAAAGAAGTGATTTAAGATAAGAAGTTGAAGATATAATACGCCGAAAATATGCCAAAATAGAATAGAAATGAATAGAACTAGAGAACAAAGTGTCGTAGAAAGATCTGGTCAAAGGTAATACTGCATTATTTGACCTGGAGATTCGATTCATGTACAAATCGATGAGGAACACTGACGGCATAGGGGGGGGGGTATTCATATGACAGAACTGATTGGAATCAGAAATATTGGGTATAACTTACCGGGAAGATGGAAAAGGACACAGAAATCAATTCGAGAGACGGATCCCTATTTCGGAAATATAGCAATCCCGAGATATAGGCCGCGGAAACTGCGATTGACTAATGCATACAACCGAGAATTAGAGAATGAGTTGTCCGAGAAAGGTCAGGTCAAAGGAAATAGTGCATTATTGGACCTGGAGATTCGATTCAGGTACAAATCGATGAGGAACAGTGGCGGCGCAAGAGAAAGATCACAGAAATGTACTTTATTACTATCGGAGCGTTGGGAAAAGGGCCAGGGAGAATTGACAGTGATTAAAGAGGCCATAACAAACCAGTTGATAATGCTCCAAGAGCATTGCCAGAACGAACTTAAAAGGAATGGAGAGATGGAGCAGGAGGGTTAACTGAGATTGTTCCTTCTTGTACTAGTACATCTTTTTATCCGCATCTTCTTCTCTTTCTCGCAAAAATTCGCAAAATATCATCTCTCTATGACCTACAGTACCTGAGATATGGCTCCTTAAATCTCCCGAAATTCGAACTTTCTCTGACCAATATCTGCACTGAGAAAAAAAAATTGTAGGTGGCGTACTTAAAAAAGGTAGGTTAAATGCGTAATTCTTGTAGTTTTTGCACTTAACGTAGTACAGCAGACGTATAACTGAAAACTTGTGTTTTATAATACTTTCCGTATAAGTGTTCCATCTATACGTAGTTTCCGTATGAAACAATATAGGCGGTCAGGATCTCACATACAAATGGGTGTATATAATATATAGCTGAGGAATGTAACATAAATATATGCATATGATATACGGAAGACTGTTAGATGTCAGACATCCTGCAACTGCATGATATAACATCTAAGGGCAGCGCGTACGTAGCATATGGATTACGTATGCTCCATACTGATTTCTGTAGTAAGCAAGAGGATTTCGTATATTTGTACAATATACCGCTGTCCGGAGAACGGATTTTTCTCAGTGTGGAGAACGGTGGCTAGTTGGCCAGTAGCCAGTTGATCAATGCCCACCAGTTACTATTTGGTACCAAACGGTTCGCCATCCTGTTAGATATTGATCAACACCAATATGATCTCTCTATCACTTCTGGTTTCTGAGACATGGCTCCTTAAATATCAAGAAATCGGCCATTTTTTTTTGCCAATATCACGACAGCGATAAGTCATAGAGAGATGATATTGGTGTTGATCAATACCCAAGAGGATGGTAAACATTTTGATACCGCTATTAATTGTGGCCACCAGTTATTATTTGGTACCAAAATATTTACCATCCTCTTAGGTATTAATCAACACCAATATGATCTCTCTATGACTTACAGTTCCCGAGATATGGCTCCTTAAATCTCTGGAAATCAGCCATTTTTGGGCCAATATCTCGGGAACGGTAAGAGTGACGCGAAAAAATTAACCACTTTCTCAGATAGTTTTTGATGCTCTATCGAATGCAGGGTTCAAAATTGAAAAAAATTGCAAATAACAGATAGACAGACAGACACACAGACAGAGAATTCAGTAACGAACTTTTTAAGTTCGTTGAACAGGAGGCGATTTGCCGGCATCACGAAAGCGCTATAAATTGTGGCAGTTTGCAGAGGTGTGTCAGAATATGGGATCTCAAAGCCCGGATATCACCGAAGGTTGAGAGCGATCCTAGATAGCAGGATCCTTGGATCAAGAAATACATGCGGCGTAAAAGAAAACTGAGTGACGTAGAAGGTTGGGTGCAACAATCGTACAGTGCGTGTATGGTAATGGAGAACGACACATACTAAGGCTAGATAAGACTGAAAATTATACTGGTAGGAAGAGCAAATGTACTTACATTTACAGCAGATGCTGAAAATGGCGTTCTCTGGTTTCGATACAGACATGACATCACTGTAATAACTTTTGTCTCATCCTCTCGAAGATGCCTGGTTTCGTGCTAATGATATCACAGGCAGCGAGGATTCGTGCAAGGAGGATTTCTTCGTTCTGTACAAGTATGCCTTAGACGAGAGATTTCACATATCCGCACAAGAAGAAATCAATAGGGTTCAGATCAAGGAATTGTGCCTGTCAAGAAATAGGACCTCCCCTTCCGATCCACATATGCGGGAAGGAATAGTCAAGGCACTGATGAGCAACTACTCCAAAGTGTGCTGAACCCGCATACGTTGATGAACATCAAGAGGTACATCTAGTAATTCAGGGAGTGTTCCTTGCACGAACAATGCATACACTGGTGCAGTTAAGCGAGGCCCTAAGCAGGCCCGTATCCACGGGGGCAAGGGGGCTGCCCCCCTAAATTTTGGCTGGTCCCCATAAAATTTCACGGTAGGCTTGCAAATGAACTATAATATGGTGATGAAGTATAATATGATTGGGTCGGGCCCCCTAACTTCTACCAGGGCCCCCCTAAATTTTTGGGCTGGCTACGGGCCTGGCCCTAAGAGATATGGTCCTATAAGCTTGTCACCGACGATGCCTGCCCAGATATTTACCCCAAATCTCTGTTGATGTCTATGCACAATGGTGCCATGGGGATTTCCGTCGGCCCACACAAAACTATTCCGGCTATTGAATACACCTTCTCTCGTAAGACAGGCTTCATCTGTAAAGAGTATTGCGGTGTGAAACAGCGCCGCACTCGCCATTCACTAAACACCATACGGGATGCGAAATCTGTAGGATGGAGGTCTTGAACTTTCTGTGGATCACAGGGGTGTAGTTGTTGTTCACGGAGTACTCTCCAAACAGTACTGTGATCAATCCCCACTTCTTGTGCTAATGCTGTAGTGCTTATCGAAAGTTTTCCTATCACACGATCAAGAACCTCTTCTTCAAGGTCTGAAGTCCTGGTTGTTCGTTTCCTTCCGCGGTCGTGACGTAATGGGCGCAAGTATCCCATTTCCCGTAAACGCCCAAATAGCCTCGGAAACATGGAGTACTTTGGATGTCGCCTGTCTGGATACTTGTTGTGATACAACCTTGCAGTTGCACGACTGTTTCCATTAGCTAGCCCATACACAAACACCATATCTGCAAGTTCTTCAAACGTGAACTCCATTTCACTCTCGCACTAATCCCTCTACCGACTAAGAGCGAAAGCAGACAACGGCCAGGTACAGATACTGAGAGACTACCCACTGAATAGAAACACATGAACGAAACACTTCGCATGCCAAACGATGACGTCCATGACCTCCGAGTATTGTAATACAGCGGGCATACAGCTACAGAGATTCTTGTGGTTTCCTATGTTGGTGTGCATCAAATAACGTTGGTAACGTATGATATTCAAGCAAGGACAAGGTTACTAAATAGGGTTTTCAAGAAAAGATTTATACAAGATTGCACTGTACTTGCCGCAGCGTCGCGAAAGAGGAATGAAACGCAACTTGAGGCTATTGCAAGTCAAGTCTGCTGATATTTACAATAATTTATGGAATACGGAACTAGGAGAAACCCGGAGACATCAGTACAACGATGTCGTCGAACACGAAACCTTACATGATTTGGGATCGACTCCAGGACTCCTAGATTCAGATCTGAATGCATCAAGGATTATTGAAAGGCAATGTTTACATATCAGCAATGCTCGAGCTGTGGGGTAGAATATAGGAGCTCTCTTGTAGCTAGTAGTCTCCAAGTCTAGTAGACCACTTATGATGATGATGATAACTCATCTCCATTTTTATTATCACATAACGAGAGTTTATTCGAGTTCACAATTAATCTTGCTTACTACACTCTCACACATAGTGTTTGTTTAAAGATATATATTTTTTGTGTGAAGGAAATTATCTGCGATTACAGAATAAATGAATTGAATCGAAACAAGTTGTTTTCAATGAAAAATGTACGGATAGTTTTTAGGGAAGAAAACAACATTCGCAACTTGAGTTTTAGAATATAAATCACATGCACTTCCAAAGATTACAGTATCTAATCCTCAACTAGTCTCCAGAAGCACTTAGAAAGCAGTTTTCTACCCATTGAAGAAGGCCAGCATTGAAGCAGTTTGGAAGTAACTAATTCTATAGCCTATGGAAACCGGAGGTTCAATATTGCATTCATAAAAGCTCTCCATTGACTTCCGTCCTCAGCCAACTCGATCCACTTTCTATTTTGCATTGCTATTTCTGTAAGATCCATCTTATTACTGTAGTGTCATCTGCGCTTAGGTCTTCCTAATGGTCTTTTTCCGATTAGATTTCCAGTTGAAACAGTTTGGAACTAAGTTAATCACGATGCAACGGAATGCATCAATTATAATTGCTAACTTACGTGAGATAACTACCACTTACGTTTTGGAAGTCTCTTGCGCATGATAACAGTAACTCTACTTATGAGATATCTATCACGTACGTTTTAGAAGTTTCTTACGCATCATAACAGTACTCTACTTGTGAGATAACTATCACTTACGTTTTAGAAGTCTCTTACGCATGATAACAATACTCTACTTGTGATAACTATCAATTACGTTTTAGAAGTCTCTTGCGCATGATAACAGTAACTCTACTTCAGTCTTGAGAATTAACGTAACGCAAGTAACGCGTTACTTTTAAGTAACGTTTCCTAGTAACGCGTTAATTTTTTTCAAAGTAACTGTAACGGTAACGCGTTACACATTTTTAAGTAACGTACCTAGTTTGCGTTACTTTTTTCGCGTTACATTTCGGATGAATAACTACAATATATTAGTGATGAGCAAATGCAAGACCATGGTCTTGCACATCCAGTCTTGGTCTTGATCTTGCACTGGAATCCTTGGTCTTGGTCTTGGTCTTGGTCTTGCACACCCAGTCTTGGTCTTGCTTGCAAGAGTCTTGCAAGTCTTGCATTTAAGAAATCTTATGCTTTTCATAGGTAAATTTTACTCTCGATATAAGGGATAATAAACTCTACAATGCGCCAGTAGTAACGGAAATACAATGTATGTTTCCAAATGTAATAGAGTTTCACCTTCGTGTAAGTATGATGGTAGTGTACAACATGGCTGATGATCTTTATTTTTTTTAAGTGCCCACGCTTCACTACTTATAAGATAAATTACAACGTTTCTTATCTTTTTATATTTTTTTAACAGATCCAACAATCTCCACTGGTTCCCAAACTGGGGAGGCTACGTATGAAAGATCTGAGACGCATGAAAGAAAATCAAGACGGCACAGATTATTGAAATACCATGAATTGCAAAATTATTTTTACACTCTAAAGGCGTCAGATTTTTCTTTTCAACCACGATTAGCTAATCCTTGAATTAAATAAACTTCCAACTAAATATTGAGATTTTACTCATTCCAATATGTACTCTATGTACTGACATCAGTCATTTTCGATGACTTTTATATATTTCTCCCCTCCGCACCCAAGTTGCGGTGCTGAATTTGGATTTAAACGGCATCAGAAGTGTCACTGTTTGTCTCAGAGACCCCGAAAACTATGGATTCGGCACGAATATCGGTCATTTTCAATAAACCTATATATATCTCCTCCTCCCCTTGTTGCGAGACACGGCATCGAAAGTGTCATTGTTCATCTCAATGACCTCGCAAAACCATGAATTCGACATTTATAATGGCAATTTCCGTTAATTTTTATATATCTCCTTCCTTCGTCTCCCCCAAGTTGCGATGCTGAATTTGCATTTAAATGAGATCGGAAGTATCACTGTTCACCTTAGCTACGCCGAAAACTATGCATTCGGCAATAATATTCATTTTCGATCATTTTTATTTATTTTCCCTCCCCTCCGCCAGGCTACGGAGCTGAATTTGGATTTAAACAGCATCGGAAGTGTCACTGTTTATCTCAGCGACCCCAAAACTATAGATTCCAGCTTAATATCGGTCATTTGCGATCATTTTTAAATATCTCTCCCCTCCCCCTCCCCTAAAGTGCACCGTCAAAGCGATATGACAGAAACCATCTCAGGTCCGAACCTCATCTATGTTGAAAATGTGATCGAGATCGGTCGGGTGGTTCAAGAGTTATTAAATTTTATTTATTTTTGTACATTTTCCATTCCTTCCCCCTCCCCTAAGTTCTACCGTCAAATTGATATGATAAAAATCACCCCAAGTCCGAATCTCATTTATGTTGAAAATTTGATCGAGATCGGTCAGGAGTTTCAAGAGTTATATATATTTAGGGGGGCTTCCGGGCTTAAGCCCCCCAAAATCTTACTATAGTAAAGTATATGAAATATCTTGCATAATTTTCACATTTTCAGGCAAATCCCCCCCCCCCGAAAGTTAGCAAAGCCCTCCCCGAAACAAAATCGTAAATACGCCAATATATATATCTCTCTCCCTTCCTCCGCCCCTAGGTTCTAACATCAAAATGAAAATCTTAAAAAAAAAATTAAAAAAAAACTTTCCAGTCCCGAACCTCATACATGGTGAAAATTTGATTGAGATCGGTTGGGTGGTTCGAGAGTTATTAAATCTCATACTTAGTCACTTTTATTTTTATTTATATTGATTTGTGTACATCTCCCCCGCCTTCTCCTCCCCTAGTTGTTCCGTCAGTGAACTGACAATTAACATTTCAGTCTTGAACCTCATCTATGATTCAAGAGTTATTAAGTTTTATTTATTATTTTATAACTCCCCCTTCTCCTCTTTCATAAGTTTTATCGTCAAAGCGAAATTATGAAAACACTCCTAGGCCCAAACCTCAGCTTATGTTGAAAATTTGATCGAGATCGGTTGGCTGGTTCAAGAGATTAGGAGTCACAAACATAGTAACTTTCAATTTTATAATATAGATTTATTGTTGTAGTATAATGTTATGTCGCTCAGTCCTCGATGTACCGTATACCTAAGGAGGCTAAAAGTTATATTGATAAACAATTATTCAAGGTATAAGCATCCGCCCATGAAATCAAACTTACGGTCACATGCACTAAGTTTTTGTCAATGTCGTGAAAATGTTATTTCGAAGATAATTTTATGAGCACACATTAAAAATTTACTACGGATGCTTGAGTCTCGGATCCAAGGCCATACCCATGTATTCGATACCTATGGTGTACGGAATTACTGATGTTCAATACTATATTTCTCTTTAGTTTTGGAAGAAGAACAAGACTAATATGCTTTGAAATGAAATGAAGTATCTAGTTTAACGTCCCACGTTTATGCACCAAGGCTAAGGGAGTCGGTGATGATGAGAAATGACTGAAATGGTGGAATGAAGAAAGTAGGAGGAAACGGGAAAACGCCTAGAAAAATCAACGCACACGGTGTTTGTCCACCAAAAATGCTCACATGACGCTAGATGACACCTGTGTGGCTTGAAAACAAGTAATATCTACAGAAAACGCAAGCAACCAATTCAGGAAACGGCATACTGTAGCTATATGCTACAGGAGCAGATCGACTCACATGGATTGCATAAACTACTGTCAGTCTTGGGAAGTAACGTAATGCAAGTAACGCGTTACTTTTAAAGTAACGTTACCCCGTAACGCGTTACATTTTTTCCAAAGTAACTGTAACGGTAACGCGTTACAAATTTTTAAGTAACGTACCTAGTTTGCGTTACTTTTTTCGCGTTACATTTCGGATGAGTAACTACAATATATGTATATATATTTTTTTCGGAAACAAATATTTCTTTCCTGTAAGGAATTTCTCAGAATGGAACAATCGAGCATGAACTACGTATGTCAGTGACCGACAGCCACAGACACAGAGAAACAGGTAAGTTCGTAGTGCCACTTGCTGTTTTTGAAAGAAGAGGACAGAATTAGGGAAATCACGTGTACTGATTGCAAGAACCTAGAAGATTTTGTCGTAGACTTTGACAGCTCCAAATCAATATATTAAGTGAGTGAACTAGAAGTGCAATGATACTGGTAGTCTATTTTACTTTGATTGGTGTTGTTTTTATAAAGATGGAGAACGAAAATATTTTACCGTTCGAACATTTGAAAGAATACTTTTTTCTTAAGAGCTGAGGATGATGGTGGACAGAATTTAAAAGTAAAGTGTCTGAAGTGCCCCGGCGGAAAATGTTTATCAACAACTAGGATGCCGTAATTAACGATTTACAGTAAGGGGTTAATATGAATAAACTGTGTTCTGATGAGCAGGCCTACTTTATTACTAGAAAATAGTTTGCTGATGGTATGTAATATTGGAGTTTTTTCAGACCAGTTTGCTTATTCTAGCGTCCCGTTGATTATAGAGTAGTGTAATATTTCTCTATATTCTGTATTTTTAATTTTACATAACAACATTGTTATTATTATATAATTAGTTTAGCAGAATAATAATAAGCAACCATTTTTTCTAACGCATAGGGATGAGCACGAGTCAAGCTAAAACTCGACTCGACTCGAATTCAAGTCGAGTTTCGAGTCAAGTCAAGGGTAATATCCTCGAGTCCAGTTCCGAGCCGATTCAGTTTTTCGCGTCGAGTTTCGAGTCCAGTCGAGTTTGATAAATGGCTCGTTCGTTTTAAGACGTCTTGAAAGCATGGCCTTATTACACTGGAAAACGATAGCCATGAGAAATGTAAGCTAAACAGTAATATGGAACACTTTTAGTGTTGCTCACGAGAGGGGACACGGCTCGCATCTCGTCTCGTCTCGATAGCGAGACCACAAAAGATTTTTTATAACAATTTCAGCTCGGCTCGGCTCAACTGAGAAGATGTCTCGAGCCGGCTCACTTGGGGTGAACCATCGGCTCGAGTTGGCTTGATAGGGATGAGCCATTTGTTCGGTTCGACTCAACTGAGCCGAGGGCTCTAGCCGAGTCAGTTGGGTAAGCTGTTGCTCGGCCCACTTCTCAGTTCGGGTCGATAGTTAATGAGCTGGGAGCCGAGCTGCTCGAATCGTTGACAATTCTAAACTCGAGCCGAGCAGTTTTGAAGATATTTGGCCAGTGTCCTATAACTTTTAACAATGTTTGGCTCGAGCCCGAATACTCAATCTAGACCCTCAACCCAAATTCAGAAGCTCGTGAACAATGTCCTTGACTCCTAGACTTCACGACTACCAAGGTTGGCAATCAACTAGCTTTTTAGTATTCAAATACAAACCGCCTATCTTTCATTTTTATATACAGTGTTGTTATAATAATAATAATAATAATAATAATAATAATAATAATAATAATAATAATAATAATAATAATAATAATAATAATAATAATAATAATAATAATAAGTTGTAGTAGTAGTGTCATTGATAATAATTATACTGTCTATGTAATATACTTGAATGTACTCGAAACTACACACCGGATTTGGCTCGAGTCGACTCGAAACTCGACCCCAACTCGAGTCGAGTTGGAGGAAATTTTTCGAGCCGAGCTCAAAGATGTCTGTTTCTAGTCGAATCGAGTGTCAAAGAAAACTCGCTCGTGTCCATCCGTACGAGTAACGCAGTATGGCATTTTATCAATGTTTCATTATATGAAAATGTTCATATATCAAATAAAAATGTGTCCTTGCATTTACATACAGCGATTCAAAACGTGCAATAATAATAATAATAATAATAATAATAATAATAATAATAATAATAATAATAATAATAATAATAATAATAATAATAATAATAATAATAGCGGTAGCAATAGTAGTACGGAAAATTAAAGTCATATTTTTTTTTCACATTTTCAAAGTTTCGGACCTAAAAGTAACGCATTAGTAACGCGTTGCTTTCAAAGTAAAGTAACAGTTACTTTTTTGGGGCAAGTAACGCGTTACTAACGCGTTACATTTTAAGAGAAAGTAAAGTAACTTGTAACGCGTTACATTTTTACAAGTAACTTACCCAACACTGCTCTACTTGTGAGATAACTATCACTTGCGTTTCAGAAGTCTCTCACTCATCATAACAGTACCCTACTTGTGAGATAACTATCACTTACGTTTTAGAAGTCTTTTACGCATCATAACAGTATTCTACTTGTGTGATAACTATCACTTACGTTTTAGAAGTGCCTTACACATGATAACAGTACTCTACTTGTAAGATAACTATCACTTACGTTTTAGAAGTGTCTTAACAAATGATAACAGTAACTTTACTTGTGAGATAACAATCACGTTTTAGAAGTCTCTTGCGCATCATAACAGTACTCTACTTGTGAGATAACTATCACTGACGTTTTAGAAGTGTCTTACACATGATAACAGTACTCTACTTGTGAGATAACTATCACTTACGAGTTAGAAGTATCTTGCGCATGATAACAGTAACTCTACTTATTTACCATTTTCTTACAGTTACATCACTTACCGCAACAGGTAATAATATCCGGTGGAAGTTTGTATCCATCACATTTGTCCTTATCAGGTAGCATCAATGAACAAAGTTGTTTACCGATTGAGAATTTCATCAAACTTAATAGCGAATCGAAGAATATACAAGTTGGACAAAGATATAAGATGAATTTAAACGGATGTTCTACAAAGGGAATAAGGAAAACTGAAAACAGAACGAGAATAAAAATATATACATATAATGCATTATTTTGTGAAGTCGACAAAAAGAGAGAGAGAAAAAAAGAGTATGTACACCTTGTCTCAAAAAGGTTGAGCGCATTCTTTATTGCTGTTTCGAGGCAAAAATTTTCTAAGTCCAACTTCGGGTATCTTCGGGAAAAAGTAAACCAGGTTCGAACCTCGAAGCCAACCTTTGCAATCGGGAAAAATCTTGCAGATGTGTTTTTCTTCTTTTAAATATAATAAGACTTGTTACCAATTATATATAAAAAAGCAAACACGTGTTTGGTTGCTGGAGTGTGTGGACGTGTGCTGCGCGCTCTCTGTGATTGATTCACTTCGTAGTGTTTGGTTGTCAAATACCTCGCTTTCTACGTGTGAGTGTTTGTTTTCCCATTGTTTGATATAGTGAAGCTTCTATTAATTTTTTTCAAGTGTTTTTTTTTTTTTTTTTTTTTTTTTTTGCTTTTCTTAAGTTTTCGTTTTCTTTCTTTTGAATACTGTGCTCCATTTGAAGATGTCAACTCTCAAACGAGTAAACACTCTGAAGTTTGATTTTGGCCCTGTCTCTGAGCGCCCTACGTCTCTTGTAATTCATGAGTGGTTGCATAACACCTTTGCCTTTACTGTTGATCAAGTGTTGAGTATCGAAATGGACATGTATCGTAAATGTATTTTTGTCAAATTGGTCTCTTTACATTTATGTGAAAAAATCCTTCGTGATACAAATGGTGTTGTAAAGTTTCGCGATTCACAAAGTTCATATGACATAAAAGTAACTTGGGCAAATGTTAGCATTCTAACAGTGAAACTGCATGTTACTCCCTTGGAGTTGTCACATAATGAAGTCAGGGATGTCTTTGAGAAATACGGCAAGATATATAGTATACAGGATGAACTTTATTCAGCCGACCATGTCTACCCTATACGAACAGGTACTAAGTTGATCAAAATGGAACTGAAACATGCCATCCCTTCGTTCATAAGTATTCAGAACAGTAGATATTGTGTTACCTATCCCGGTCAACAAAAGACATGCTTACGCTGCAATTCTCTCCAACATCTACACTCCGCATGTCCACTCCGTCCTCCCCCACAGGCTGTTTCTGGTACCTTGAGTTATGCTGGACGAGTATCTGTTCCAAAGCCCTCCAATTTGACATCACCGCCGGATTTTGTTCCGAAATTTTCCAACCTTGCCCCACCTATTCTGCCACGAGGAAGTGAAGCAAGTTTACCTGCAGTGTCTCCAAAGGTTTCAGTGTCCGAAAGTTGTGTTTCCCATGTTAGTGAGCATAATACCGTAACGCCTGTGTCATCTGATATCAACAATACCAGTGATTTTCCACCCCTCATGTCTCAATGTGCTGCTGATCGTGACAAAACCGTTTCATGTGATAATGAGGCTGATGAGCGCCCCTCTCTGAACAAACAACCAGGTGATATTCCGGAGGCAAAACCGCAACCTCAACGTTCAACTCCCTCTCCACTTGGCACCCCTTCAAATATGGTTACTTCCTTACCCCCTTGTCCAGAAGATTATTCCAGTACCATGATTACCGATGAAAGTGCAACCCCCATTCAACCAATCTTAGGAACTCTCAGTGCTTCGTCCCTGTCTTCCCCCGTTCTCAGTCTTCCAGCAGATGATCAAGTGCAGGATTACCCGTCTCCACGAGAAACAGTAAGAAGTGCACCCAGTTCCCCCGACCGTACTAAACGTAAACGCACCAAACGACAGGAACTGAGTAAAGCCCTCTCTCAGAGAAGTGATCAACAGTCTGAACATAGCGTTTCTACATGTTCCTCCGATAAAAAGTAAGTACTCTAACCTTAGGTTAGTTGTGTACAGTATACGCTTCGTGTCTGTTTCCTGTTTGTCAATTTTTTGACAACATTGAACGTTGTATGACATTTCCGTTTCCAGTAATAGTGCAGTTTGTAGGATATTTCTATTCAGCATATCGATTCTTCCTGATTTCAATAGCTTGTGTAAAATATGATGTCCTTACAAACCGATTTACATTTTTCTACAATGTTTTTCTTTTTCATCATCATGTCTATTAAAATAGCTACTATCAATATTAACAACCTGCAGTTACCTACGAAAGAATTTTCGTTACGTGATTTTCTAAGTCAGTCGCATATAGATGTCGCGCTACTACAGGAAGTTGGCTTAGAAAGGCTAAATCTCGGTGCAGCTTATACAGTTTATAATAATTACACCACCAATGGCACAGGTACTGCAATAGTGGTCAAGAGTGACGTAAACTTCACACCTGAAATATTTCACCCAACCGGCAGAATAATGACTGGCATGTTAGGAAGCATAAAGCTCGTAAATCTGTATTCACCATCCGGATCACAACATCGTGTAGAAAGGAATGAATTTTATGTACATGATGTTCCATCTGCCTTCTCCTCAAACACTGACCATTTTTTACTGGCTGGAGATTTCAACGCCGTACTCCGTCCTGAAGACCAATTTCCTAGTTTTAACTACTGTCCTACCTTACATGAACTGGTTAAAGGGTTTCACTTACAAGACAGCTGGCCATTGAAACGTCCACATGAACGTGGATATACTTACGTTCGGAATAATTCAGCTTCAAGAATTGACCGTATCTATTTGTCTCCCAGCCTAGCTAAAAAGATTATAGACGTAGAAGTAACTCCTACCATCTTTTCTGATCATCACGCATACGCCATATCTTTGAAAATTCCTGATGTCAAAATTGAACGTGGTAGAGGATACTGGCACTTCAACACTTCCCTTCTCGCTGACACTAATTACTGTGAAGCTTTTGCAGCTAAATGGCACTATTGGGTGACACAACGACGACATTTTCGAACGATCAGCGAATGGTGGCATCAATATCTGAAACCTCGTGTTTCTAGTTTTTCCAGATGGTATTCGTCAGAGAAGAGTCGAGATGATCGTAACCTGTACAATTTTTATTACAGATGTTTATGTGATGCTCAACATTCAGCACTTTCTGATCGTACGCTTCTATGTACTGTTAATAAATTTAAAGCAAAACTTTTAACCATGACCAGAAACAGAATGAAAGGTGTACTTATCAGAAGTAAATCTCCTATATTCGACCTCGAAGAAGAGCCATCCCTACATCATGTTATACAGGAGTATAAGCGTGGTGCGAGTAAATTAGTAGCACGCATTCAAGATGACGAAGGGAACACATTTTCCTCTTTCTCTGAAATCAAAACAGCGTTTTACACCTACTATAGTTCCCTATTTGGTGACTGCGGCGAAGCAAACACCCAACAACAGATTTTCCACAACCTTTCTCCAGTGCTCGATTATGATTCAGCTAGAGCGATGGACACCCCGATTTCGAAAGAAGAGGTAGAATCTGCTGTGATGAATGCCCCTTCTAACAAATCTCCTGGTCTAGATGGACTTCCAGCAGAATGGTACCAACGCTTCTTCCCTTTGATAGGAGACACATTAACAGACATAGTCAATGAATATTTCAGTGATGCGCCTGTGCAAAAGTATAAATCTCCAGGAGTGACAGTCCTTATTCCCAAAGTAAATACTGCGACTTTAGTTACTGATTACCGACCCATCACACTAATGAACTCTGACTATAAAATTCTGGCCCGCTGCTTGAATAACAGACTACAACCATATTTGGAATCCTTGGCAGGGCCCTACCAATTTGCAAGTGTAGGAGATAGGAAAATCTATCATCTTCTGCAAACGATTCGGGATGTAATTGCTAGTTGCCAAGCTTCCTCTAGCACTCCTGCGGTTTTATCTATTGATTTCCATCAGGCATTTGATAGAGTAAATCATGCCTATTTATGGGCGCTTCTACAAAAGTTTGGCATAGGAGAGAAATTCATCAGATGGATCCGTGTACTCTATGATGAAGCACAAACAAAACTTAAAATAAACGGATTTTTGAGTGAGCCCATAAAAATCAAACGCAGTGTCCGACAAGGCTGTCCTCTGAGCATGACCCTTTTTATTATTTCCCTTAGTCCTCTACTCTGGCACATTGCAGCACATATACAAGGGATTTCTTTTCATACTAATGGATTAAAAGTTTGCAGTTATGCGGATGATGTGACGGTGTTCTTACGTGACCAAGAGGATCTTCATTCTGTAGAAGCATGCATTGAAGATTATGTGAATATGTCTGGCACACTGGTAAATCGTGCAAAGACTAAAATACTGCCACTTGTACAGAACTCTTTTATCACACAAATACGAACGGTCGACCAATTAAAAATCCTTGGGATAACCTTCACGCCTCTCCTTGCTGAAACCATACAGTTAAATTACAACCAGTTAGTTAATACTGTGCGACATGTTCTCCCACTTCACAGATCCCGTCAACTCAGTTTACGGTCCAGAGTGTATTTTCTAAATGTCTTCGCATTTTCCAAACTATGGTATCTAGCCCAGATCCTACCTATGCCCTCACACATTGCGAAACGTCTTACCAGTGTTAGGAATTGGTTTCTTTGGCACGGTCACGTCTTCAGAGTCAAATACCCATATACATGTCTACCCACCGGACATGGAGGTTTGGGTCTTGTTCATATTGAATGTAAAGCTACTGCTTTATTCAAGTTTCGATCATTAGAAAATATTCAACACAATGTAAATTGGGTCAGCCATGGTATCTTAGCTGATTGTATCGAACGTATAGGTAAAAACTTGCCTCTCCATATTAATTCAATCCCTTGTTGCTACTGGTATTTCAGAGACGTGGTTGCTGATTATATTTATATGAGTGCTGAACAACAAGCATCAATAACTTCAGTGAAGTGCTTTTATATATTGCTCCTCAACCAGCTGAACCTTGAGCCTCCTCGTATGGAACTGAAATATCCAAACAACAATTGGTCCCAGATTTGGGGCAATGTGTTTGCTCGTCATATTCCACGATCTGTTCAATCGACTTGGTACACTGTTGTCAATGAGCTTCTCCCCACGAATGCCAAAAAGCACCGTCTCAAATTTAGTGACACTACTAGTTGTGTCACATGTGGTAATGAAGATGATATTGTGCATCGCTTAATTCAATGTGGATCTGCAGCGACAATCTGGCTCAAATTCCAAACAGCTGTCAGCAAAATCTGCCGTACAGTTCCTACTCTTACCACAGTTCGCATATTCGTTCTACCGGACTTTCACTTTTATCCAACCACTAAACTCAATTCAATTACCTGGTTAGCAGCTCATACGATTGAATACATACTACAATCCTCAAAACTACGCTTTGTAACAGACTATCAAGATTTCTTGTGCACTCAATACAGACACTTTCCGCCCGCTAGAAAGAAAAAGCTATTTGCGAACTACCTGGACATTGTACTTTCTGAATATATTTGAAGTTCAAAAATAGCATGGTAAAATTCTACTTCTCTCCATCAAATCACGATTTTAGCACTCTTGTAACCTATTTGTCGATATCTATGTGACACTTCTCTCCTGTATAAATGCTGTAAATATTATTTGTATATTCATCCTGTAATCATGTAATACTCCTGCTGTTATAGTATATTGTATTTCATATGTAATTACTCTGTAATCCTTAAAGAACAATAAAAAAGTGAAAAAAAAGAAAAAAAAGTGGTACGCCGTTGGATTTCAAATCGTAAGGTCGAGGGTTCGATTCCCATCTGAGTCAATGTTTTTTTTTATGAAATTCTATTTTCCGCAATGCTTGAAAAATTATATAAAATAATTACATTAAAATACGTCAGTTGTATATATATAACATATAATCATTGCAGGACATACTGATTATTATGTTTAAAATATAACAGGTGTTCACAGTACGTTGGTATTCTATGATATATATGAATGTTAAATACAAATTAAGAAAATAATATCATCGCAATGAATAAATTATGTAGTGTATTTATTTGGAGCTATTTGTCATCAGAAGTTACTTCTGAATTTTCTCATTACAGCAAGTGATTTACGCTTTCTGAAAGGTAAAGAGACTATTCGGGTATAAACAGAAATTATTATACAAACTCCAATCTTCGTTACAGACACAAAACTCCCGATCCCCAAAACTATGTAAACAGGAAATTTACGAACACGAAGTCATGTCTAAGAGACTTATTTATACTCGAGAAAGAAGGCAGAATAGGATTTCTTTCCAAAGGATTTCAGTTCAATAATCTGCAAGGGTTTTGTATATGGATGTGGTCCCTTTCTCTCCGCCAATATATATAAAGTAAAAGCGATTGATATTAGTGTCGAATCCATAGTTCTCTTTGTTGCAGAAATTAATAATTACAACTCCGAAAGCGTTAAAGTCCAAATTTAACTCTCATCGTAAAGCTCCTTTGTGGTTAAGCGTATAGCGTACATGCTTTCGGTGTGGGAGACCCAGATTCGGCCCCCAGCGAGAGCTCATGTAGTTTGCTTTAATTAGTAGGTCTACGTCTCATATAGCCTCACTGCTGACGGGACGTTAAACTCAAAATCAATTCAATTGATTCAAAACCCATTATTACGGCGGGCGATAAAGGATGAAAAATAAAATGTCTCAAGTGACTGAGATTAGTGTCAAATCCATAGTTTGAGTTCGTGACACTGTTACAAACACAATGTCATTTAATGCCACGTTTTGGTATGAGCGACTTGGCCTCCTGGATTTTGAATTTACAGGAGCAACATCAAAAGCATTGCTCACACAGCTCTAAATGTTTTGATGTATGTATACGTGTATATTCCAGCGAAACTCCGGAATGTCTGGAGCAACTTTTACCTAACATGGGAGACATATTACTTTCAATCTAAGGAAAAAAATATTGTGGAATTCAGATACCTCAAGGGATTGAAGTTGGGAAGAGTGGCATGTAAAAATAGTGTAAAATGACTGATTGTAGAGTGTTATCCATTGTTTTCTTGGTCGTTGAGATGAGTAGTGAGGCACTCAATGGCGTTATATCCAAATTCATCCCCATCTTTACAGGATGAGGGGCTTGGAGATATGAGTCTCCAAGTCTTTAAGTAAGAAATGTAAAAACTTACTTAAATATTTGTCGAAGTAATAGTTTTCTGGGGTCGCGAAAGCGTTTCTAATAACTTTGGAATGTAGTTTGTAACCACTTCAAGATGGGCTCTTTAATCATATCAATTTCTCACCTTAAGAAGAAATTACCATCTCAACTAGTATATGTATCAAGCTAGCCTTCGCAATCGAAAAAAAAATTGTGTAGATGTATGTTTCGTCTTTTAAATGATATACTAAATGTAAAATCAGAGATTGAGTTGGTCGGTGGGTCAAATGGGTCAAGATTTATGAGTGGGTCAGTGGATCGTAGGTCAGCAAGGCGTGACCCACTGCGAAACACCATCACTGTGACTCACACTGACCCATTGACTCACCAACCCATTCTGCTCAGTGCCTTCTAGATAGCATTTTCTGAACACTGGCAACTTTCTCTACGTTTTACTTTCAAGACCACCATTTTTCTTCTTTTTTTCATTTAGTTGTAATGAAGAAAGAAGTTCAGGCTCTTTTGGATTTTGATATTTCCAGTTGTAACAATGGCAATAGGACTTACTGCTTGGCTTTTGGGATGCAGGCTATGAGTTTTTAGAGGAGCTAACTACTGGAAAAAATTGGTTTATTACAAATATAACCTCTTAAGTCAGTAGAGAGGATGGCGTGGATAATGGATCAAACTTAATGACGATGTATTTTAGTGGGTCGTAGTTGGTCACAATGGTTCAGAGTTGTTTATAGTTGGTGGTGGGTCAGAGTGGGTCATGGTGGGTGAATGGGTCACGTTGGGTGTTGAGTCATTGTGGGTCACGATATGTAATGGGTCAGTATTTTGTGAATCAAGGTTTCATTGACCCACACCATCTCTTGTCAACATTGCACTAAAGAGGAGAGTTTCCGAAGGTGCGCGTCGGCGTTTTTCTAAAATTTTGCACATAGATTGCCCCACCAGAAAGCAATAAATCTCGAAACGGTTCACAGTACCATCTCACAGAACTCGAAATAGAGGGATTTGTTTGATTGGCTAAATTAAGACCTCAATAATTTATCCTTCTACAAGCGAGATTTTCTTCATCGTTTCCGTGGCGAAGTCAGAAAAATATGCGGCAAGTAAACTTAAGGTTGAAGGTTCGCGCCCACCTTGGGATACTTACTGTTTTTCCCTAGTGTTTTTTACACTCACCTGAATATACACAAATCAAGCATATGGGCGATTTAACATATTTTGGGGGAGGAATTTGGTGGTTCGTTGGCGTTTCCTTGAGTCTCTGCCGCTGGTGGTATAATCTTCAAACCCGAAGTGGGGCCACCACGGATCGTAGCTGCGGGATCACCAACTTTTGGCGAAATGTCGCCAGTTGCGCATCGGTGGTCCACTGACGCTTACGACATGGGGGCTTGTATCTGAAAACTAAGAGAATAAAGAAGCATGGTATCCATGAAGCCCGTTGACACTAATAAAAGTCTGAAACGATGAAAGAGATGTCAACACCGGAAAACATGTATTTTATAATTTCAAAGGTACCCCGTGTCGAGGAAAAAGATTTGCCCCAAGGTTCCCCGGTGGGTCTCAGGAGGAGTGCAACTCAAAATTTGAAAATGGTAAAGGGAATCAAGTAGTATGTCATTTAAAAGTATTACTAAAATTTAAAAAAAAAAATGGTAAGAGTCCCGAGTCTTTATGCTAACTTGTGCAAAATATCGAGCGTTCAAGATGGTAATAAATACTTCATTGAAAACTCCTTGACCACCTCTACAAATGTGAAACTGTGAAACTACCCAGAAGAGGTAAACACTTGTCTTACCATTGCAAAAGTATAATGCACCAAGGTAAAACAAGAAGCGACCCATTATGGGTTTATTACATCACTAATATTAAATTCTACGTTCCACGATTGTGTCTTTAAGCTAAAGGACAGGGTGATTGCGAATTATGAAATTAATGGTAGAATACAGAATTGACCCACAACCAACTATGAACCACTATGAACCATTGTGACCAACCCCGACCCACCAACGTAATCAACTCTGACCCATGATCCACGTCCTTCTCTCCATTGACTAAAGAGGTTACACTTGAAATAAAACAAGACTGTGAAATTTTCACTTATCGGAGTTTGAATTCCTACCGTCAATCGCTCTAGCACCGCCCTGTTACAATACCGGCGGTTTACGTTTTTCTGAATATCTCAGCATTATTTGTTCTATCAAAATGAAAATTGCAGAATAAATCTCTATTTCGAATTTCCTTTAGAAATAAGAAGCCACTGAGTCATAATGTTATATGAATCACTTTTACTCTTCTAATAGAAACAAACCCTTGACCCCCAAGCGTTACCGGACCAAACGTTCTTTGGACGAAATGTGCTTTGAACTAAACATCCCTGGACGAAATGTCCTTTGGGCCAATTCTCCTTTGGGCGAAATGTCCTTTGGACCAATTGTATTTTGGACGAAATGTCATTTGGACAAATTGTCCTTTTGACCAAATGTCTTTGGATTAAATGTCTCTGGACGAAATGTTCTTTGGACGAAATATCTTTGGACTAAAAGGGTGGCCACCGGTTGGGCCAGTGTGAGTCACGGTGAGGTGAGTGGTGTTTCGCAGTAGGTCACGTCCTTTTGACCCACGATGCACTGATCCACTCACAAATCTTGACCCATTTAACCCACTTACCAACCGACCCACTGACCCACTCCATCTTTGATTTTAACATGTCTTGTTTCATTTAAAAGACGAAACATACATCCACATAATTTTTTCATCGATTGCGAAGATTGGCTTAATATCATAATTGTAATGGTAATTTCTTCTTAAGGTGAGAAATTGATATGATTAAAAAGCCCATCTTGACGTGGATACAAATTACCTTCCAAAGTTATTAGAAACGCTTTCTCACCCCGAAAACTATGAATTCGACAAATATTTAAGTAATTTTTGAGATTTTATTTTTAGCTCTCCCAGGCCATCACCCTGTGAAGATGGGGATGAATTTGGATGTAACCTCCATTGGAAGCATCACTATCCATCTCAACGACCGAGAAAATTATGGATAAAACACTAAGATCAGTCGTTTTACATTATTTTTACATGTCACACCTCCCAACTTCCATAACTTCATACTACTACAATATTTTCTTCTTAGATTGAAAGTAATATATCCCCCAAGTTTAGTAAAGGTTGTCCCAGACATTCCAGAACTACGCTCTCCTTATTAGATGTGCTGGGGGATCTTACTCTTACTGGAAGTTGAACTTAAACTTAAAGGTCATCAGAACTGCTCCCAATGAACTTGGCGACCACGAAAGATATGGGTTGTATACTAACATTGGTTATTTTCAATTATTTCTACATGTCACAAATTTCACAAACTCCTTCATTGTGTTAATGAGGGCTTAACTTACATGGCATCTGAAGTTCCAATCTTTACCTAAGAGACCCCCAAAATTATAGATTCGACACTAATGTAGGTCTTTTTTTTATAATTTTGATGTCAGTCCCTTTCATTCCTCCTAGGACAGCAAACGGATACTGCCACTGCTAGGACTAAATTCGGTCTTTAATGGCATTAAAATTTCTACCAATTAATTTAGCGAACAGTGCTGCATTTAGAAGCTCGGCGTCCCTACGCACTTTTGCTCTCGCGCCACCAATAACTACACATTTCTCCGTCCCTTCATCCCTAACTTACAAATAAAACTTTATTCGAATATGCTTAATTAGTGAATTTATTGCAGTTAAATACCACTCACTAGATGCTACAGCTACAATTACGTAACAAAAAATGAATTGGAAACATGTTCTGAATTATTTTCAGATTTCTTACGCTATCATTAAATATATTAGAATAGTAAAAGAGGACTTCTCATGAAATAGTATATTTGCTCTCGATTTTTTTTTAAACTTTTTCATACGAAAAAAATTAAAATGTTAAGCTTTGCGCCTCTAGGCACGGGCCTAGTTGGACTAATGGGAAATGCGGCACTGAAAACTTACGCTTCGTCTCTAATATTGGTTGATTTAGATATTTTTTTGTCGCTACGTAACCACTCTGGGTGCTAATGGGAGCTTAATTGGACTTGAATTGAAAGTAGAACTGTTTACATAAGCGACCACGAAACTATGGATTCGATACTAATATCGATCCTTTTCTAGCATTTTTATATATATCCCGACAATACTCTTTTCCAGATTGTAAGAAATATGGTTAAAATTGCTCTAGACATATCAGAATTATGTCGAAACACACACATACATCCACTTTCATATATATAAATACAGAGTGAGCGAGCGAGAAAGTGAGAGAGAGCGACCAAAGGCATCACCACTTCCACATTGCAAAAGCATACATCAGGTATTGAATTGAAAATCTATGTAAAGACCTTCTGCTGTGGCATGCTTCATAAGGACAATTCCAGTCTACTCACGTGACCTTTGGGGTTCATGAATTTCTTGCGAGCGTTCCGACTTTGGATTCTCTGTTTATACCCTCTTCTTATGCCTCGGATAATTTTTCAAGAATATCAATGACATGCTGTAATACGAATGTTCAGAAGTAACCCCTACATGACAAATAGCTGCAAATAAATACACTACATAATTTATTTATTGGGATGATATTATTTTCTTAATTTGTATTTAACATTCACATATATCATAGAATACCAACGTACTGTGAACACCTGTTATATTTTAAACATAACAATCAGTATGTCCTGCAATGATTATATGTTATATATATACAACTGACGTATTTTAATGTAATTATTTTATATAATTTTCCATGCATTGCGGAAAATAGAATTTCATAAAAAAACATTGACTCAGATGGGAATCGAACCCTCGACCTTACGATTTGAAATCCAACGGCGTACCACTGAGCTAACACAAGTGCTCCTCAAATAATACTTCTAGCGATATATAACGGTATTTAAGATAATAATTACCTTTCATATCCACTGCAAACGCTGTTTTTGTTCTACTTTGACTTTTATTTTAGTACTCAGGAGAGAATAATGTTCTATGTCTTACCTTTCACCATTCTTTTACATATGGAAAGATTCGTTTACGTATCTAAATATTCGTTTACGTATGGAGAGCAAAATGACAAACAAGCATGTGCTGGCATTAATACAGTTTCGAAATATTGTATCATTAAGTATTTCAATCAGTGTTGCTTTTTTATATATAATTGGTAACAAGTCTTATTATATTTAAAAGAAGAAAAACACATCTGCAAGATTTTTCCCGATTGCAAAGGTTGGCTTCGAGGTTCGAACCTGGTTTACTTTTTCCCGAAGATACCCGAAGTTGGACTTAGAAAATTTTTGCCTCGAAACAGCAATAAAGAATGCGCTCAACCTTTTTGAGACAAGGTGTACCTGTAAATATTCTTTTGTCAATACATCTTAAGTAAATGGACGAGTTTGAATACAGTTTTGTTTGTTTGGTGCAAAGTGAATGTATGAATCTGTATATTCAAAATGGCCCAGCTCTTCCGAATGACAAGAAAACATATAGGGAAAGATACTTATGTTAACTACTGCACCAAAATTATTGTTTTAATTATAAAATAGTGAAGCAATGAAGTAGATTTTCTCGCAACGACCAACTTCTAGTGCAATTAAGAGTAGGGAATTATTGTGTGTACTCAAAAAGTTCCAGGAATATAATTGTAATTTTGGCATTTGTGATGCAATTACAGTGAAACTTTTACAGTACAGTCCTCAAGATCCCTATTTATGAATTTGACAAGTGTGAACACGTCATAACAGGCAGTGTGCAAGCAGGGCCGGATTTAGCATTTTGGCGCCCCTAGGCCAAATATTTTTTTTCGACCCCTAGTCTGGTTAAGTTACTTTCCTAAAAATCTTTATTAAAAAATTATATCAGGCCTATATGTTAATTGCTTAAACACAGCTCCACGATGCAATTTTATCATTGCAAGTTTTTTGAGGAATTTACTTGGTTCTGGGCTTAACAAAATACCGTTAATGTATTAACAAAAGATTGGTGAATAACTTTGGTTTTGTTCAATTTAGCCATTTGGGCAAATAAATAAAAAAAAACTCTGTAGTAAAAAATAATTAAATAAGTAAAAAAAAAAAAAAAAAACCATCCAGTTCTCCCGTGTTTGAGATCAATGTTGTAACGAAGTTAATGCATAATGTTGAAAAATAGTTTCACTTAACCAACAATTATTTGTTCCAATGAACTTCAAAATCAGAATGCTTTATTAGCCTGATTTTTTTTTAATCAATTCAAAAAATATGTTAAGTTATGGCTATTTATTTTTATTTCTAAATATTTTTTTTAATTTTTTTCTCTCGGCCGTGCGTCCCCTGGGAGCTTGCGCCCATAGGCCCGGGCCTACCGGGCCTATTGGGAAATCCGGCCCTGTGTACGAGTATTATAGCTAAACAGAAGAGTGTGTGTGGTAATCAGTTGGTGCAATGTCGCAATTCGAGCAACACACAAACATCAAGCTCATGTGTCAATTGGGGAAATCTGCTTCAGAAACTTTTGATAGGTTTAAGAACAGTTTAGCACCATCGGATTCTTGATTCTTCCCAAAACTAAAAATGGGCCTCAAAGGTCAAAACCAATGCAACGGCTGAACGTCGGAAGGTACCAAAAACAGGTTTTCGTCGGTGTTTCCAGCAGTGACAATAGCGGTGACGCACGTGCATGTGTGTTCCGAAGGTGTCGATTTGAAGGCGATGAAGTAAATAAATGTGTACTTATATTGTGGTAATAAAGAGCTAATACAAAATTCTGTGAACTTCTTGCCTGTCCCTCGTATATTACGCACTTTCTTGGCGAAAAGTTGCACACTACAAGCATATGCCAGGAATTTCCTTTATCAGTGAATAAGTAGAACTAGTTATAAGAATATATGTACAGTAAATGACAGTTTGAAAATAGAAAAAAAAAAAAATATTGTGAATTTAACAACTTTCAAATTTACTGCATTTACCGTATTGTTAATAATTACATCTTTTAGCAGTGGTACACAGGGTGGACATAAAGTCTCTCCCTGATAACAAACATTAATAACAAGAAAACTGAGAATGATAGAAGCATGCGGTTTGCGGCAAATAATAGAAAAACTAAGTTTTTTTTTTTTTTTACCTGATTTAGAGAATTTCCACATGTGCTCCATTAGTTGCCCTCAAAACATCTATGAGATATTCAATTACCATCCACGTATTACTCAACATTTCAGGAGTAATTGTGTATATTGCGACCCTTATCCTGTTTTTGAGTGTTGCAATATCACGGACAGATGTTGCTTAAAACCCTGGCTTTAACATAACCCCACAGAAAGAAGTTGCCAACTCAAGGATTTCTTTGGGCTTCGGGTTAAAGCAACACGAACATCTTCCATACGTTCCTCACTAACACTCGGTCTATCGCTTCTATCACGATCTAAAACACTTCCTGTTGCAATAAACTTGCCATATCATTCCTTTATGCTCTTAACATTTGGTGGCTGCTGTCCATACTCTCTCCTGAATGTTCGTTTCATGATACCACAACACACAGTTCGCTTTCTGTTGTGCTGACGCCATTTTTAAACAAAAGATTGTCGTGCTGCGGTCAGCTGCACTAGATGGGAGCACAGGCTGTGGCAAAATCTTGAAGTATCGTACAAGCGATTTTTCGGACCGCATGCTAATATCATTCTTTGTTTTCTTGTTATTAATGTTTTATTATCAGGGAGAGTCCACCCTGTATAAGGGTGTTTAGTGCACAAAAGATTCACTTCTAATTATGGCAATTTCGGACATATTTCATATTTAAGATCTCTAGCTTAAGCTTCTTCCTGTACTTAAAAAGATTCATGTTCAGATATTGTATATAACTCTTATAATGTTTAAAAAAAAAAAAATGTTTTCCATGCATTTAAATGGAGCGTACAAACTTAATCTTTTTCTTATAACTTTAGTAATGAGATTAGAGTTCTTTGTTCTGAACTCCCTATTGCATCCATAATGCTCAGGGCCGACCCTAGGTAATTTGCCGCCCCTTCTTTCTCCAGAATGAACAAATCTTAAAAGCCACGATTTTACTGCAAGTATATACTGTACGGTACGATTTTACTGTACCCTATCATGAACAGCGAAGGGGAAGGAAACAGCATTCGCACTCAAAAAGGCCTAAACACTACAAATACAATTTCGTTGTGTCTGTTTTTGAAAGATAAAGGAAATACACCTGCAGAGGAAAGATGGTAATCCTTTTTATAAAATTCAATATCGAGCTTCAATCTCCATATATCAATTTGCAATTCCAGTGCAACTAGCTCATTTATCTTTATTTCTTAATTTTCCTTCTACATCTGTTAAAAAAATTAAATAAAAACTTGTTTCCATCTTCAATGATAAGGAACTTGTTTGTGACAAAGACAATACTAGTTTTCATATCAAAACTGTGATAACTAACTAAATGGAACAGGTGTTCGCTACTGTTCGAGAATTGAGTTCTTGTATTTGATAACAGTCAAGCAATTCATGCTGGGATTTGTTTGACCATTTGCTTTAGTATTGTCCATGACCTTAAAGTAATGTGACCTAAATATGATTTATGAATGCAATATTCAAATAGAAGTTCAGCTTAGTAAATTTAACTATCATCATCATATAGTCTGTTTCCAACAAGAATTATTTACTTTAAATAATGTAGTTATGACGGATTTTGCCTCCCCGTTCAAATGCACATGTTGCACATATGGTAGAGCCGGCCCTGACAACAGGAGTAACACCATTCGATGATCAAAAACTCGTAAGTAGTAAACAGAAAAGCTTGAGTAATAAGCATTCTGCCGTTAATACCGTTTTGAAACTTAATATTACAATATTTCACAATACTTAGAAAATTCAAATTTCTTTGTCAAAATAGTTAACGACTGGAAATAATGAATAATAATGTTAAGTGGAAGTAACATTTAGATAATACTTCCAAGAAACTAGTATCCTCTGGGGTTACACCAGTGAATAAATTGCTACTTTTCGTTTACAAAAGAAAGCACAAAGAGTTATATTTGAATTGTGTCCAAAGACTTGTTGTAAACCTATGCAATGATTCACATGACGATAACGAAAGAAAAATTGTATATAAACTTAGTAACAGTACATAGAGATGATATTATTATTATTATTATTATTATTATTATTATTATTATTATTATTATTATTATTATTATTATTATTATTATTATTATTATTATTATTATTGTGTGTGTGTGTGTTTGTGTGTTCAGTTAAAGAATCAGACATTGAATTTGGTCAGGCTTAATTAAACCAGGACTGGACTACAATTTTGAGAGTGTTTTTAGGTAGGAAGTGTGCTACCAATTCTGAATGTGGCAACTCTTAAACCAGATAACATAAAGAAGAATGTGTAAACAAAGTCTCTCTTGGGAACGAACTTCAGGGAATTACCAACTTACCTTATCCCATCAAAAACCCATGCCTTTGGCATAAGAGGACCGGGTTCGATTCCCGGCGGAGCTCATGTAGTTCGGATTCCAGGTTAATCAGTAAATGCACGTCTCATATAGCCTCGCTGCTGAACTGGACGTTAAACTCAAAATCAATCAATGAATCTACCCATCAAAATCCCGAAGGCAAACCTTACCTAGTTTCGAAGCGTCTTTACATACATAAATATATATACAGAGTGATTCAGGAGGAATTCACATAATTTGTGAAGTGATTCTACATGTAAAAATAAACCGAAAAAAGTCCTATGAACATGTGTGCAATTTTCGATCGTCACTGAACTGGAGCGGGTTGAAGCCTACACACATCCATGAATGATTATGAAGACAAGTGAATATTACTTACCGAAATGCTGTGTAGGCACTGTGGTGGACAGAGTAATGGTGGGACAGATAATTGATCCATCCCACAAGAGATGTGGGGTTCTCCAACCGATGGCAGCACTGTAACGTCGCACCGAGGCAACAGCTGCAAGCGTACCCAGTATGCAATCGTGGGTTGGGAGCAGTCGTGAGGTCGTGTGCATGTTGTGCTTGAGTGTTGCACCGATTCACTGTACCAGACAAGTATCCCAGTATCTGAATAACAATTTTCGTCAACAGTGGATTGACTGTGGTGGACTCATGAACTGGCCTACCAGATCACCAGACTTAACCTCATTAGACTTCTGTTTGTGGGGCTGGTTAAAGGGAATGTGTACGCTACGAAGGTGGATATACGTGAAGAACTTGTCACTCTCATCACCGACGCTCTTGCCCGCATTAAAGCCCACCCAAAAGGTGTTCGATGCGCAACACAACACACCCTCCAACGCACTGACAAGTGTATTGAGATGGGTGGGGGACGTTTTGAACACCTCTTGTAAGATGGATCAGTCATCTGTCCCACCATTATTCTGTCCACCATAGTGTCTGCACAGCATTTCGGTCGCATTTGCCACAATTCATGGATGTGTGTAGTCTTCAACTTGCTCCAGTTCCGTAACGATCGAAAATCGGACACATGTTCATAAGACTTTTTCGGTTTATTTTCACATGTGGAATCACCTCACAAATTATGTGACATTCCTCCTGAATCACCCCGTATATAAGTAGTAAGTAAAAGGACAATCCTATGTTTAATTACGATGCATAACTGATACATAACATAATAAAAATTATATATTTTCAGATCAGTCAACGAGCCTAATCCATTAACAAAATATTTATTTTATCATTTTAATAAAATACGAATTACTTACCAATACCTATGTTAAGTATAAGGAAATGAACAATGCCGATTCCTGGAGACGATGCAGTAAAACTCATAACATATGAAAATGGACACATGCTAAATCCAAACAGAAATAACATAAGGAAAACGGCATCTGTAACATACAAAAACATGTAACATAGAAGGTATTAGAATTAACGTTGTAAACACAGAACAGCATAGTGGAGAAGCATTAAGCATAGACAAAAGGACAGATATAATCAGTGGCGTATTAGGGGGCTATCGGACACAAGCCCCCCTCCCTTCGAAATACGTTTGTTAGTTTTTCGCATTTCCCGTACAACAATAATCCTTCTTACCATTTCTAAGAATTTCATTGACTTTCCATTTTTTATGCTCTTTGTTCAGAAATAATACTGTATTTGTCAAATTTCATTCCATGTAATAACTGTGTTCTTTTTTTTTCTTTCTTTCGTCCATTCTACTCTTCTGTTTCTTTTTCTTAGTTGTTACTTTCTTTCGTTTCTCCTATCATATAAATACTTTCGACCGTTGTTGGTTGTTATTCAAGTCGGCAGTCGTCAGTAACACTAAAACTAAGAGGAGCTGATAAGCGAAACTGGTGTTCCACACCAACTTGCACGGATATCAACACAACAGGACTTTAGTTATTATAGCAAAGGAATATTTACATCGTTTAGTTATAGTCTGCAATTCTTGCCATTAAAACTGCAATCAGCATATTTCAGCTTCAACTTGTCTCAACATTTTCTTTCAGGTAAAAACGTACACAGATAAAATTGGGGGTTAGAACCTCCATCGACATACGAATTTCACGTTTTTTCTTTGTATATTAGTAGACAATCGATTAAAATAAATTTAATTCTTAAACTCAGGTGGACAATTGCCCCCCTCCCTTCCTGCTTCCCCAATGACGTCATTGTGTCTTTGGGTTTTAAAGGGTGAAAAGAAAAAAAATATAAGCGCTTATTCAGGCGTTGTGCATAGCACCTCCCCTCCCCCCTAAACAAAATCCTAAATATGATACTGGATATAATGATTCCTAGTGTGAAAATCTGATTGTCAAACTAAGCCGTCAAAATTTATTTGAGAAATATTCGTTTCGTGACTGAGATACATATTCGAATTCAATAAGATTTTAGTCAATGGCAACAGAACCTTTGCTATTCCTATTATACATGATGATTTATGAAACAATATCACGCTTATAAATGCAATGATACACGCTCATGATATTGAGGCTGACCGCAAACACTTTGAGAATACTCTAAAAACAATAACAGAAATAAGTCGTATTTTAGAAAAGTCTTTTTTATAAAATAAACTCATCATCATTATAGGTATTCTGCAATTATTGGCAGGTCACTTGCTGCAACTGAGATGCTTCCGTACTCCACGGTCCTCCGCTAACCTCCTTGTCTTCACGTACGATTTCTCTGTTTTGGTATCGTCCATTAAATGTAGTCTCCTTAGCCCTCTCCCTCTCTTTCCTGCCACCATATCCTCCAGCACGTCCGTCATGATACAATTCTTTCTTACCCAATGTCCCAAACAATTTCTTTTCCTCTTCTTAATACTATCTAAAATTGTTCTTTTCTCCTCCAACATTTTTAACACCCTCTCATTTGTTTTCCGCTCGACCTAGCAAATTCTTTCCATTTTTCTCCACACCCACATTTAAAAGCTTCCAGTCGTATTTCATCCTTTTTGCGTAATGTCCATGTTTCTGACCCACACAGTACAATACTCCATACAAAGCATTTTAATTTTATAAGTCTTTTTCTCAACTCTTTATTCAAAACAGAATTTTCTTTGTCCTGAAGGCTTCTTTAGCCATTCCTATCCTTGCTTTTATTTCACGTTCACATTTCATATCATCACTAATAATACTAGCCAGGTATCGGAAACTGGTTACTTATTCTATTTTATTTCTTCTACTTCTATAAAATAAACTAAAAGCGAATAAATCAACAGCTGTAAATTTCCATTAGTACAAAATTAGCAATATTTGTACTTAACAATCAACGGGAAAAAAGTCTGTTATTTAGAAACATTTACCTTTATCTTGGAAAGTACATTATAGTAAGTTAAAGTGTGTGCAATGAACATCCTTTAATAAATAAGGAAATTCATTAGCATTTGCATAGTAATTAATTTTTAGGGACTAGTATTTCGGTTGCCTATTTGTAACCACTAGCAAGTCCTAGTCAGGAATCCAAAAGATTATACAGTTTTTTTTTTTCAGATCCACTATCTTTGGTGTGTATAACCAGAGTTTCAATTCAGGATCATACATCATACACCAAAGATTTGCAAGAAATTGTAAACTTTTGGATTCCAACCTCCTTCTGTGCTTTAAATATATATATATATATATATATATATATATATATATATATATATATATATATATAGCCACAGTGTAAATTCAGGATATACTGTATATATACAGGATGTTTGAAAAAGTACTCCCTAGTTTTAAGTATAAATTTCATTGGAAAATGAATGAAAACTTACATCAATGAGTACATATCACGAAAGACAAGTTTTGTTTAATGTTGGTAGACTTCAACGTGGGATCCATTTGCGGCCCTGCACAAGTCGAGACGATATTCCACTTCTGCCACGTATTCACCAACATTTCAGGTGTAACTGTCCCAACCGCCGCAACGATTCTTTCCCGTAAATGATCCCTAAAATTACGTTGCACTGTTATAACTGACTCAGTTTTCACAAGCCAAATAAAACAATGCGCTTTCTGTTGCAGAGTACACATTGTTGCTGAGGTTGCTCTGCACTACACGCCTGCCTGGACTGAACTGAGGAAACAGAGGAAAAAAAACATCACTGGTGCCGTCTCAAGGTCAAGCAGACCTGCCAACTGCAGGGGAACCAAACTTGGAGACTTGATGAATCAAACACCACAAACTAGAATAGTGTATGTCACTTTGTACAGACTCTAGGACACATTAAAACTAGGGAGTCCTTTTTCAAACACACACTATATATATATATATATATATATATATATATATATATATATATATATATATATATATATATATGTGTGTGTGTGTGTGTGTGTGTGCTACATTGGTTAACTATATATGTTATGTATATGCTGCATTAGTTAACTCTATTTGTTATATACAGTGCGTTCCACAAATAACACTAATGCCTGTCTCTTGAAGAAACAAAGGCAGATAGAAACATGAAACCTTTTGTAACCTTCAAGTGACATAAAAGACAACATTATGCTGATATGGAGAAACCCACATGAGGTGCGCTCAAGAGGGTTACGAGAAGCAACTACAAAATTTGAAATAGCAATCCCCACCGTGTGATACCTTGTTTAAAAGCTAATGACGAGTGGAGACCAGTTCTGGAAACTGCTTGTCGCTATCGTCTCCCTATCCATCATGGCAGCCATTCGTAGTAATTACCCCTCGTAATCCTCTTAAGAGGATTTTCCTTATCAGCATAATGCTGTCTTTTATGTCCTTTCAAGGTTACAAAATGTTTCATGTTTCTATCTGCCTTGGTTTCTTCAGGAGACGGACCTTAGTGTTATGCGTGGAACGTAGTTCGACCGTACTTTACGCATGGCCACCATGTTGGATAGGAACAAGCTAGTAACATGTAGTTTCTAAAATTGGTTTCTACACATGATTACTTTTTAAACGAGATACCACACGGTGGGGGTTGCTATTTAAAATTTTGTAATTACCCCCGTAACCTCCTTAAGCTCACTTCATTGGGGATTCTCCATATCAGCATAATGTTGTCTTTTATGACTCTTGAAGGCTACAGAAGATTTCATGTTTCTATTTGCCTTAGTTTCTTCAGGAAACTGGCCTTAGTGTTATTCGTGGAACGCACTGTATATGCTATATTAGTTAACTACGTTTGTGAGCTCCCTCGTGGCTAAGTGGTTAGATTAGTTAACTATATTTGTTATATTATGCTACATTAGTTAACAACATTTGTTTTAATATATGCTACACTAGTTAACTATATTTGTTATATATGTATAGATTAACTATTATTTTACATTAGTTAATATTGGTTGGAGTAGAATCAAAGAAGTTCCAAGTTCGGAACACTAAACCCAAGATCCTATTCTATCTATATCGTTAGACACTATCGTAGATTGCACTTACCTAAATCGTTACTAAACACTTGTAACGAGTCCGCTATACATATTATTATGACGCCAATTGTGGCTGTGCATATTAGGAAAGACAGCAAATCCCAGACACAGAAAGTAAACCAATAGAGACCAGAGCTAACTCCAGTCATCAATTGAAGCTGCTTAACATTAGTTTCCCGCTCGTGAATAGGTAAAATCACGAACATGCCCACGACAATCAGTAGCGGTGGAATAACTAAAAATAGTACCACTATCATTGGAGTAAGAAGCGCAATTTTGAAGAAAGCGCCTTCCTGAAAGAAATGTAAGAGGGAAGGAAGATGGTACAAAGGATGAGAACAGGTAAAAATTTAACTAAAAAAATACCATTAACAAATACTTTAACTAAACGACAAAATCTGCAATGCTCTATTAATAATCTTATTTTGAGAATAAATACGTACATTAGAAGTGAAATGAAATATTTTCCCCCCAGTATGGATTGAAAACACATCAAACATTTGAAGTTTTCCTGGCAACGTGATTTTAATATGTCTTCTCGGGCTATCAGCCACGTGCAGTGGCGGACTTACCTACGGCACCGCCCTTAGGCACGATTCGGTCGGCCGCTCCTTTGTGTTTCGCTAATATAGGAAACGTCTCAACGTAATAGGCTATTTTTAATTTTCCGTCATTGGCACACTTTTATTCATGCCTTTGTCCAAGAAAGGCATAGTGAGATAAATTGTTTTGAATTTTTAAATCCTAGACATAAAATTGATACAAAACGATACAAAACACCATCGCCAACATCATAAGAATATTTGATTTCGTATTACTAAAGAGAAACTAGCATTATATCAACATTTTTGTGCCTTAAAATTCTGGTTCTACTCTACTATACAAAGACCATACTTAATCCTACCCCAATAATTAAGAAATATGTTTAATTTATTTTAATTTTCCTTTACTTCACGCTTCTATTATTTTCGAAAAATATATGTTTCAAAGAAATAAAATCGTAAAACAATCACAAAACATCAAAAACTGTGCAGTATGATTGATAAATATAGTGAAACCTCCCTTAACAGACACCGCTCAATAACGGACATCTCTATAATACATTCAGATTCTTTTGTCTCGGCAAAAATATATGTTCTCTTATGGAACAAAACCATCCCTTTTACGGACACTCTCAGATACGGACACGAACAGTCCTTCCTCCCCACAAACGTTTCAATAACCTCTTCATAACGGACAGGAATTATTCTCGGTTCTGTAACATATTACAGTAGATAGAAAAGTTTTTTTCCCACAAGTGTATCTATCATAACTCTAGACCTGGTGAACCATCAAACAGAACTGCTTCAAGCTGAACTTGAATTTTTTTTTCTCTGCCTGAAATAAACTGCTTTCTGCTGGAAATCCTAGAAAACCTTCTGTTGGCAGGAAGTGTCACGATATAGTACACATTACATGCTGTGTAGCGTATGGTTAGTTAGTCTGTGGTTGTTATGTAAAAAAAAGTTGGGGTCAAGAAAACAAGATGTATTGAAAATCCAGATTATATGTCGTGAGGTCAAAGAATAGAAAGATTAAATAAGTATATAAATTAGTGAGATTCAAAAGAGATTATTGTCAAAAGATTTAAGAACAAGGATACAATTAAATGGAAGAGGAATAAATAGTTTAGGTTATATACTAGTGTATACATGAGTTTGATTTATGGTACAATAAGTTTACGAATAGTTCAAGATAAGTACAATTTAAACCTACTAGCAAGCGCCAAATTCTCCTTTCACTTTCATAAAGTAACACCTTTAATAATCAATAACTCACATGCAGGGTCAGTCGTATGGCCAAAAATTATATGCGAAAGATCTTCCTTTCCCTAACAAATTTAGTCCTTTTTCCTCTGGGCCTTGCATCTTTCCCGACAGTTTAATAGATAACAAAACAAACATTCTTTTACAAAAACATTTTCAACGAGCAATGTTTCCTCTCTTACTTTTTTGGAAAAGCAACATTTTTCATTTACTTATGATACTGGAACAAGTCTGCGTTGGAGTTTTCCCGACTTCTTTTCTTACTTGCACTATATACTATAAATTCTTTCGCTAAATGTATCATCAGATGAGAGGAGAACGTAGAGAAAAGAAAGAAAAAAGTAAAGAACAGACCAAAAGCTCTTAAGCGTTCGTGTACATATTAGAATGCTAAGTCACGTACTCACGTGATAGTAAAGTAAACTTAAAAGTAGATGAAATTTGTGAAGGAAGATAAAACTAATGGGACGGGTAGGTCGCTAAAAGTGTAGGAGGGTAGAACAATAATAAATGAAGAGAACAATTTATATGTATAGGGGAAAAAAACTATACAAATAAGACTTAACGAAGAAATTAACAAAAGATATTAAAGAAAGATATTAAAATCATAAAAATAAACTAAAATACGAAAATGGGAAATAATGCAGAATAAAAAGTGTGTATAGGGTAAATAATTGTAACTATTACCACTATTATTACTTCTTCTTCTTCTTCTTCTTCTTCTTATTATTATTATTATTATTATTACTATTATTACTATTATTATTATTATTATTATTATTATTATTATTATTATTATTATTATTATTATTATTATTATTATTATTATTATTATTATTATTATTATTATTATTATTATTATGGAAGCTTTCGAAATGTGAGTGTGGAAAAGAATGGATCGAATTAGCTGGGTCGAGCGGAATACGAATGAGAGAGTGTTAGAAATGGTAGGAAAGAAAATAACAATTTTAGATATTAAGAAGAGGAGGAGGAAACGGGTTGGGACATTGGCTAAGAAGAACTGTACCCTGACGGACGTGCTACAATGTATTGTGGCAGGAAAGAGGAGAAGGAGGCGAAGGAAACTACAATTAATGGATGATATCAAAATAGAAAAATCGTACGAGAAGACGAAGAGGTTGGCAGAAGACCGTGGAGCATGGAAGCTTCTTAGTTGTAGCAAGTGACTAAGAATACCTACAATAATAATAATAATAATAATAATAATAATAATAATAATAATAATAATAATAATAATAATAATAATAATAATAATAATAATAATAATAATAATAATATAATAAATTACTATAAACAAAAAAAGAAGAAATTGAGAAGAAGAATGGGACAATTTCTATAATTTCTTTCTTTATATTAAAAATAACGTTTTCTCTTGATTGTGATCGAATCACAGGGAAACAAGTGAACAGCTTGAAGTTAATTTTGATACATAGATAGTACCTATCTTAAGCAGGATTTTTATCATATTTCTTTCACGAAAAGATGTATCCTTGAGATATACGATGGTCAAAATTTTAAGCGATAAATAGAATATCTCACAATATTATCCAAATTAGGGAAATAAAACTTGGGCACATAAACTCCTTATTCAAATTAAGAAACATGTCTTAGCGTTTTTCAAACTTTCCGTTTTAAGGGGGGAGGGGAGGGGACATTTTCTATAATTTCTTTGTTTACATTGAAATGAATGTTGCCTGTTTGTGATCGCATCACAGGGAAATGGTTGAATAATTTGATACGAATTTTAGAACAAAGTTTCTTCCTCCACCTAAGCTTTTATTATATTACTTTGTTAAAGAGCGTATTCGAAAACGAGGTGGTTCATACAGTTTTTTTTATTACTAAACTTTAATTGAAATGTGTCTCCAAAAGGGAAAGAATGTTCAAATATTTTCCATAAATGTATATTTTCTCCGAGCGAAGAACGGACATTTTAGTTAGTCTGATATATAAAAGAGAAAGTGATCCTGTGTGTGGTCGAATTACGGGAAATATCTGAACCGTTTGAAGTGAATTTTTTGAATAGGAATCAACCAGGCACGTAGCCAGGATTTCGTAATGGGAGGGGAGACCGTGACATGAAATACTGCGGTTATCACACCAGGGTCTCGATCAATCTAAACTATTTTACTGGCAACATATATTGGTTTGTTAGGACAATAAAATGAGGATATGTTAATGCTATTTGTTATTAAAATACTTACAAACTATGAAGAAGTCTCGAGTAAAAGATTATAAAAAAGTATTGAAAAAGAGTTTATGTTCCTTCCTCTATAACAATTTTCTTTTCATGACCTCAACTATTATAAAAAGTACATATCCAATAATGTCTTGTAAAATATTTTACAATATCTGCGTTCCTTCCTCTGTTGAATCAAATGTTAACAGAACTTTCTTTCCATATTTTTTTTATTGTGAACTACTATCGGTCCAAAGGACAAGTTAAAGGAGAAGTAGAAAACTTTCTGAAAAAACGTTTGATGCTGCAGAGAAGCGATGACGAAAAATTATGATTAAAAAAGTCCACACTATTACAAAACGGCACTATGTTTGTGAAAGCTTGAAATTTCCCTGACTAGTAACATAAATTCTGAGAATTCCGTAACTTTTCTAGAAATTTCAAATTCCTTGACTTTTCTAGGATATCCCGCTCATTCGTCACCATGTATTGCAAGTAACTCGGCTAATGCTTTTTTCGGAGCGAGATGGAATTAGGAATGCTCCGTTACAATAATATCTATCTTTAACTTGACCCCCCGTTTCCTCGACACAAATCTCCTCATAAGAAAGAGTAACCAAACGCTTGTTGTACTTTTTATCTTTAACGCTGATTCTTCTTTTTCTCGTTTCTTTTTGTTTCGTCCTTCCTTATTTTTTTCATTTCTGGCTTCGAAGCCCCCCCCCCTCCTTAGCTACATACCTGAATCAACTATCTAGAATTGAGTTTTTATTATGTTACTTGGATTAAAATACATATCCTAAGAGGGGAGAGAGGGGATCATAATTTATGCGAAAAATTTAGCATCTCGTAAGTTCATCAAGTTAGGAAGATGAAACTCGGTGAAAAAGTTCTCATAAAAAATAAATGGAACAGTGTCCAGCATTTTTGTAAATTCTTGGTTTAAGGGAGGCAAGAGGGACATTTTTTATACTTTATTTTTTCACATTGAAATGGATGTTGCTTGTTTGTGACGTATCTTAAAGGCAGGATGGTCAATACCGTGCCGCGGAAAATCAGCGGACGGGGCGAGAGTATACGACGGCGTCCCGTATATACGAGTGAGGTAGACACACTAGCCGCGAAGCGCCACCATGGTTGGCGCGAAACGTAAGAAAATTTTCAAAAATAAACTCTACTTTTCCTTGATTTTGAGCACTTTTTATTACTTTTTTTCTTCCATTGTATACATGTGCACATGCACTTTCCTAACAGGAGTAACATTATAGAACCACTTCCTAAAGCAGGACCATTTCCAAAATGGTGTAAATAGATGGGTGGGTCGCTTTTAGCAAGCTTCTGGGGACGCAAAAAGTATAAATCTGATGCTAGTCAAATTAAATATTAGATTGAAAAATACTGCTGTTGATCTAAAATATTCCAAGTAATTTTTCCTCTCTTATTTTTCTTTTCTTCTTTTCTTTTCTTTTTTTTCTCCCGAATTTTGCGCCATCCTTACTTCGGCGTCCGGCTTTTGCCCCGCTCGCCACTCCCCCCACGGCACGGCACTGAGGATGGTAGAGGTGAACCAAAATGTATCCCTAAGAGAGAGTATTTTATGGGTTTTAATAATGGAACTCAAAAGCGTGCCCAAAGGAAGAAGGAGGTTCAAATATTTTCCATAACCTGTTTTCTCTGTGTAAAGAATGAGCATTTTAACTAGTCTAATATCTAAAAGATAAAGCGATCTTATGTGTGACCGAATCACGGAATAACGGCTGAACCGTTTGAAATAAATATTTGGATATAGCTATCAACTACCTCGAATTGAATTTTTATCATATTACTTTTGATTAATATGCATATCCTAAGAGGAGAGCGTGGAGATCATCATTTATGAGAATAACTGAGTATGTCACGAGCTCTTCAACTTAGAAAAATGAACCTGTGGTAGCCAGCGCCACCACATCACTTCATCTTTTCTTCAATGTCTTTGGAGGGTTTTTGAAAGCTTTTTCGGCAGGTGGCAGCACCGAGACCGGCCAAAGGGTTATATAATTGCAATCTGAGAGAGAAAGCTTCCTTCTTTTTCCTGCAATCTGTCGGAAAGTACGGACAGCAGAAGCAGCAGCACGGAAGTCAAGTGGAGAAAGGATCCGCAGAGACTACATCAGGAAGACAGTCATGGAAATTAGTGCATAAAGACTTTCTTTCAGTGTTACAGTGACTGATTAGACCACAAGAGTGTAGAAGTGCGGCTGGCGGATTGAGACTTTATGTTAAATTACACCACAAGAGTGTAGAAGTACGGCTGGCGAATTGGTCTTTATGTTAAATTAGGCCAAAAGAGTGTAGAAGAGCGGCTGGCGAATTGGACTTTGTTAAATTAGGCCAAAACAGTGTAGAAGAGCGGCTGGCGAACTGGAATTTATGTTAAATTAGGCCACAAGAATGTAGAAGTACGGCTGGCGGATTGAGACTTTATGTTAATTATACCACAAGAGTGTAGAAGTACGGCTGGAGGATTGAGACTTTATGTTAATTAGACCACAAGAGTGTAGAAGTACGGTTGGCGGATTGAGACTTTATGTTAATTATACCAAAAGAGTGTAGAAGTACGGCTGGCGAATTGGACTTTATGTTAAATTAGGCCAAAAGAGTGTAGAAGAGTGGCTGGCGAAATGGACTTTATGTTAAATTAGGCCAGAAGAGTTTAGAAGTACGGCTGGCGGATTGAGACTTTATGATAAATTAGGCCACAAGAGTGTAGAAGTAGGATAGCGGATTGAGACTTTATGTTAAATTAAACCACAAGAGTGTAGAAGTACGGCTGGTGGATTGAGACTTTATGTTAAATTAGACCACAAGAGTGTAGAAGTACGGCTGGCGGATTGAGACTTTATGTTAATTAGACCAGAAGAGTGTAGAAGTACGGCTGGTGGATTAAGACTTTATGTTAAAGTAGACCACAAAAGTGTAGAAGAGCGGCTGGCGGATTGAGACTTTATGTTAATTAGACCACAAGAGTGTAGAAGTACGGCTGGCGAATTGGACTTTATGTTAAATTAGGCCAAAAGAGTGTAGAAGAGTGGCTGGCGAAATGGACTTTATGTTAAATTAGGCCAGAAGAGTTTAGAAGTACGGCTGGCGGATTGAGACTTTATGTTAAATTAGGCCACAAGAGTGTAGAAGTAGGATAGCGGATTGAGACTTTATGTTAAATTAAACCACAAGAGTGTAGAGGTACGGCTGGTGGATTGAGACTTTATGTTAAATTAGACCACAAGAGTGTAGAAGTACGGCTGGCGGATTGAGACTTTATGTTAATTAGACCAGAAGAGTGTAGAAGTACGGCTGGTGGATTAAGACTTTATGTTAAAGTAGACCACAAAAGTGTAGAAGAGTGGCTGGCGAAATGGACTTTATGTTAAATTAGGCCAGAAGAGTTTAGAAGTACGGCTGGCGGATTGAGACTTTATGTTAAATTAGGCCACAAGAGTGTAGAAGTAGGATAGCGGATTGAGACTTTATGTTAAATTAAACCACAAGAGTGTAGAAGTACGGCTGGTGGATTGAGACTTTATGTTAAATTAGACCACAAGAGTGTAGAAGTACGGCTGGCGGATTGAGACTTTATGTTAATTAGACCAGAAGAGTGTAGAAGTACGGCTGGTGGATTAAGACTTTATGTTAAAGTAGACCACAAAAGTGTAGAAGAGCGGCTGGCGAATTGGATTTTATGTTAAATTAGGCCACAAGAGTGTAGAAGTACGGCTGGCGGATTGGACTTTATGTTAAATAAGGCCAAAAGAGTGTAGAAGTGCGGCTGGCGAATTGGACTTTATGTTAAATTAGGCCAAAAGAGTGTAGAAGTGCGGCTGGCAAATTGGACTTTATGTTAAATTAGACCACAAGAGTGTAGAAGTGCGGCTGGTGGATTGGACTTTCTGTTAAGTATCTAGCCCCCCCCCCTTTTTTTAAAAAAAACTTCCTGTACAAACTAAGCCAGAGTGTTATCTGTATATGAACTTTTTTTTTAATATATGACATCTTTTGAAAGTTTTGATTATTAATTTCATAAACTAAACCACCTTTATAACAGCACGCGCCATATCCGGAAGCAAGATTTATTCGAGCTCAAATGCGATGGTGACAAACTTTTCATTAAAAATAAGTGGACCTGTGTTCAGCGTTTTTGAAAATTCTCGTTTTAAGAAGGGCAAAGAGGGCAGCTTCTGATTTCATTCTTCGCACTGAATGCGACGTTGTCTGATGATTGCCATCATATCACAGGGAAACGGTTGAACAATTTAGAATGAATTCTGGAACATAGTTATTAACTTCCTCAACTAAGTTTTTAACATATTTCTTAGACTAAAGTCCATTTTCTAAGGGAGGTAGGGGTAAATTCAATATATATATATATATATATATATATATACAGCCTTCAAGTTAGAAAGCTGAAACTCGATATATAGGCTAAACTCTTCATTGGAAAGAACGGGGATACCTGTCTGAGCGTTTTTGAAAATTTTCGTTTAAAGGGGATGAAGGAAAATATTTATATTTTTTCGCCATGTTGAAATCGACGTATTTTTGTGTGTGTGTGTGTGTGTGAGAGAGAGAGAGAGAGAGAAAGAGAGAAAGAGAGAGAAAGAGAGACAGACAGACTGATTGACAGAGAGACAGACAGACAGAGAGATTGACTGTGGTCGCATCACAGGAAAATGGTTGAACCGTTTGAAATGAATTCTGAGGATTGGTTAAATGAAAATTGGAAGATTTCAATTAAAAAGTATATTCAGTACTGGCATAATAACAACAAAGCCATCAACTTCAGTTGGCAATCTCTTCTTTCCATACAAAGGGACACAAAACTTCACCCTGCAATTTCACAGCGAGTCATACCGCTATTTGACGAATGTCAAAAGAATAATCAGTAGATTAAGATGAGTTTTCGCTCATTTTCCCGTTGAGTATACTGAAGCCCGATTTTCGTGTGGTTTGTGGCAAATGATCAAGGAAGGATGTAAGATTTATGGAACTATGTTTATTGGTTTAAATTCATCTGGGGTAATATCAGGTACGCCTAAAGAGAAACAGCAAATATTCGCCAGTGTACCTTACAATTGGAGTAAGGTGCACTGCGGTGTGGAGATTTGAGTTTTCTTCGTTAGATGACAACCTCGCCAAGGTCAATAAGAAACAGAAAATTGGACCGTTGTATTGGGAATTGTACTGTATAGTCCGGTGCTACTGTGTAAATATGATTAGGACGCAGTGAGAATAGTGTACTCTTTGGAACAACATGAGCTTATCGTTGAAAGTCTTTGGAGAACAGAATCTGTTGTTGCTACGCAAAGAACATTTAGAAACAAATTTGCCTTATGTTCTGTCCCAGACAGGAACATAATATGGTCACTAGTGTATAAATTGGAAGAAACAGAATCGCTTCTGAGTGAGACAGGAAAGCATCGGACTCTGTAGGCGGATGTTGTGGAAGATGTCAGTTATCGACTCCTTAGGTTGCCCAAGAAATCTCTCCGTCGTTTGTCGCAAGAAAGCGGCTATAGGTATTCAACGTGTGATTTATGGGTGTTACCACTAACACTTAATTTCTGTTCTCACTAACAATTTGTATTCTGTAATTTCGCTTCAAAAATCCGAAACCTCATTCCAATTGAAAAGAACAGTGGCAAATATTTACTGTTTTTCTTTAGGAGTGGCCGATATTATTCCAGATGAATTTAAACCAGTAAACATAGTCCCATAAGTCTCCCATCCTTTCTTGATCACTTGCCACAAACCGCATGAAAATCGGACTTCAGTTAGAAATTCTAGACCCAAATGAAATCCGTCAGCTTTAAAAAAAATCAACCTATATATATCACCGTGAACAAGGCTCAATGACCGAAAGCTCTTATTATTTTCCAGAAACCAGAATTTGAAGTAAATGAAATGATGGACAACATCCGTTGAAGAACATCTGCTTACCATTCTTTTAAAAGGCAAACTAAAAATAAAAGAATGAACAGAAGCAATTGTTTCATATTTTATTCCCAATCACCTCATCATATTATGTTAAGAGTTTCAATATGCAATTAGTCACGATGCAGTACATCAAAATATAATATAACATAAAAGTTTAATGTTAGGACTTACCGGAAGCTCATAATGCCAAATGACATCTCTAGCTACATTTATCGCTGGCTCCATTATTCTTAACAAAAGGACTAGAGAAATATGAACCATTATCTGGAAAAGTAAAGAATGTTATGAAGCAAATATACTTCGTTATTTTACAGTTTATTTGTTTTATTAGTTTAATATATTATAATTTTCGTTGTGTTTATTTCAAAAGTAAATTGGGACTCTATGGAAAACAACAGGAGTAATACTATTGGATGAAGGGCTGACCTAGGCAATTTGGCGCCCGGCAAAATGACATCATTTTCCGCCTCCCTTTTTCCAGAAAGAACAAATCTTAAAAGCCATGATTTTAAGTATGCTATCCTTACATGAAAATGAAGGGGAGGGAAAGAGCAGTCGCACTTATAAAGGCCTAAACACTACAAATACAATCTCTATCTCGTATATTAGTGAAAGATAAAGCAAATACATCTGCAGAAGAAAGATGGTAAGCCTTTTTATAGAATTCAATATCGAGCTTCAATATCTATATATCCATTTGCAATTCCAGTGCAACTAGCTCTTTTATCTTTATTTCTTAATTTTCCTTCTACATCTGTTAAAAAAAAAATAAATAAATAAAAACTTGTTTCGACCTTCAATGATAAGGAACTTGTTTGTGACAAAGACAAAACTAGTTTTCATATCAAAATTGTGATAACTAACTAAATGGAACAGGTGTTCGATGATACTGTTCGAGAATTGAGTTCTTGTATTTGACAACAATCAAGCAATTAATGCTGGGATTTGTTTGACCATCTGCTTTAGCACTGTTCATGTGACCTTAAACTAATGTGACCTAAATATGATTTATGAATGTAGTATTCAAATAGAAGTTCAGTTTAGTAAATTTAACTATTATCATCATATAGTCTGTTTCCAACAAGAAATATTTATTTTAAATAATATAGTTATGACAGATTTTTCCGATTGGTCTTCCAGTCAAGACTTTGAAAGCGTTTCTACTTTCTTCCATTCTAGCTACATGACCCGCCACCTAAGCCTCCTAGATTTGACGACCCTAACAATGTTGGGTAAACCATATAAATTATGTAGTTCCTCGTTATGAAGATTCCGCCATTCTCCATTCCCGTTACTCTTGGGTCCGAATATTCGTCGCAGGATCTTGATCTCAAATACTTTCAGTCTATGTTCTTCCCTCAGAGTAAGTGACCACGTTTCGCAATCATACAGAACAACAGGCATGATTATCGTTTTGTATATTTTAAGCTTCAAATTCCTCGACAGAATTCGCGACAACAAGAGATTTTGAACCGAATAGTAACACGAATTCCCTGCTTTGAGTCGACATTTAATTTCTCCGTGAATATGATTTTCCTCTGTTAATATTGATCCTAGATATTTGAAACTATCCACTTTATCAAAAGTATTATTTGATATTTTAACGCATCCATGATTTGCTGTGTTCCAGTCCCGACGCACTTCCATGTATTTAGTTTTCTCTGCATTTACTTCTAAAACCATGTCCCTGCAAGCGTTTAATAAGATCTCTGCATTTCTTTCTATTGTTCTCCTATCATCCCCTATTAAATTTACATCATCAGCATATGTCATAACCTGGTGAATACCGTTCAACTCTAGGCCCTGGTTGCTATATTTGATTTTCCTTATAGTGTATTCCAGAACGAAGTTAAATAATAATGGCAACAACGCATCCCCTTGTTTCAGGCCATTTTCGACGTGAAGGCTCGTGGACAAAAATTTTCCTACCCGGACTTTACTCTGGGATTCATTTAAACATATCTTAATTAATCTAATTAGCTTTCTCGGTATTCCAAGTTCTGTAAGAACGTTGTATAATGTTTCTCTCCTAACCGAGTCGTACGCCTTTCTAAAATCAATAAATAATTGATGTACCGGGGTATTGTATTCCCACTTTTTTTCGAGTATTTGGCGAATGGTAAATATTTGGTCGATAGTTGATCGATTTCGTCTAAATCCGCACTGATAATCTCCAATAATTTTATTTGCGTATGGGGTCAGTCTTGCTAATAGAATATTTGAAAGGATTTTATGGGATGTTGGCAGAAAAGAAATACATAGATAATTATTACAGTCAGTTTTGTCGTCTTTCTTGTGAATTGGAACAATGATTGATTCTTTCCACTCCTGTGGCAATTCTTCCTTGTTCCATATAAGGAGAATGAGTTTGTGTATCTTGTTCCACAATTTTTCGCCTCCAGCTAAAATTAACTCAGCCGGAATTTTATCTACACCCGGAGATTTGTGTTTCTTTAATTTCTTTATAGCGGTTTCTACTTCTATTCGGTTGGGTTCTGGAATATACGGTTCTGCGGTGTGTATCACCTTTTCTCCACGCACACTAGTTTTTGGTTGCGTGTTAAGCAAATCGTCAATGAAATCTTTCTATCTATTTAAGATGCTATCCGTATCAGTGAGAACTGTACCGTCAGATTTCTTTAATATATAAGCACGAGGTTGATAGCCTTTTTCAAATTCGTTGATTCCCTTATACAAGTCCCGGATGTTTTTATTTTTACTATTATCTTCAAGTCCCTTAATTTTAGTTTTCAGAAAATCGCGTTTCTTTGTTCTAAAAGTTTTGGAAGTTTCCTGCCTGATATCTGCGAAATTTTGTGTAGTTATTTCATTCGGATTTTGTAGCCATCGTAATTTTGCCTGTTTTCTCTTCTCTGCTAGTTTTATGCATTCCTGGTCGAACCATGGTTTGTACCTACGTATTTCCGGGTGTCCCAATTTTTCTTTTGCTGAAATTTTAATGCTATCTCTAATTTCAATCCAGGTATCCTCAACACTAGTGCACTCCGAATCTTCTAAAGCCGAGAATCTATTCGAAACTTCAATCTGATATTTCTCTCTTACCTGACTCTCTTCTAATTTCTTTAAATTGAATCTCTCCGTTTTCGGACAATGAATATTACCTTTATTCAACGATAACCTCTCTCGTATTATCGCTGCTACCAGGTCAACGTCACAATCAGCCCCTTTAAATGACCGGACATCAATTATGCTAGATTGCCTTCTTCTATCTACTAAAACGTGGTTAATTTGATTATGTGTTTTTCCGTCTGGTGATGTCCAAGTGTATTTATGAACGTCGCGATGTGGGAATTTTGTACTCTTCACGATTAGGTTTTTGGATGTTGCAAAGTTCACGAGTCTAACACCGTTGTTATTACTTTCTTATGCAGACTTTCGTTCCCTATAATCGGTTTGAAAATATCCTCTCGTCCTACCTTCGCATTGAAATCCCCTAATTGAATTTTCATATGGTATCGCGGGAGTTGGTCAAATATTCGTTCCACTTCTTCGTAAAAACTGTCTTTAAGCAAATACATTACACACACAATTAATTATGTCAGTGATATATGGTGTTCATTACGCAAAACAATCCAAGGAATAAAGATTCATCTTAGACTGGAGAAATAGTTATCCTTCGTTTTTCATTATCATTTGACCATGAAACAAACACCGGAGAGATTTACTAACCCCATATACAAATGTGCGGGTTGGAATGTATAACTCGTAGAATATGATGCTTTACTTTTTAAAATTTCAATACTTCCAGTGTACCCCTAAAAATTGTATTCAGAAATAATTGCCATTTTTTTAGATATTGAATTAGAACTGAACCATCTACACAAAATTTGCAATTGATCAGTGAAAACGGTATCTTTCTAGAGCCTATGGTTCCCGAGAACTCACTATCAAAAAGTTTGGCCACAAACATATAAACTTTTCTTGACCACAAACATATAAACCTAACATTTTAATATATACAGTAGATGTCTGTCAGGCATTATGAAAGATAAAAATCTTTGACTTACCTTATGTAATTACAAGTACTATATAACTTTTCTACATGTTCGCATCCAATGAATTATTGTAAATTATTCGAAAAAGATCAAGAGCTCTATCCACATAAGCAAATGTAATTCGTGTTTTCTTGAATTTGATAAACACATTCAATTATCAGGAACCAAAAACAACTTATGAAATCCGAGGGCTGTTCAGGAAGTAGCAGACGTTTTGGCCTATCGCAGCAGTGAGCGAGACTAGAGTCGCCATCTTGGTGTCAGAACATTGGTACACTCAGTACGCATTCAGCTATGGTAGCGTGAGGACTGTGACGCTCTTACTATGCTTTCTGTGACGTGTTACAATGTGCATTACAGTAGAAAATCCAGCCTCTTGTGAGGTGCGTTCTGTAATTAGGTTTTGGTTGGCATGCCACAAGCCAATTGAAATCTATCGCCAATTGTATGGAGTGTACAGACATGGAATAACGATTTTTTTTACGACAACGCACGTCCACACATGCCCAAGCGTACCCGAGAGCTCTTGGATAGCTTTGGATGGAAGGTGTTCAATCACCCAGCATACAGCCCGGATTTGGCGCCAAGCGACTACCACCTCTTCCCAGCGATGAAGACATGACTCGATGCATAACGCTTTGGTACTGACGCCGAACTGCATGCCGGTGTAAGGCAGTGGTTGAAATCGCAGGCAGCAGATTTCTACCGCGACAGTATTGAAAATCTTGTGCCACGGTATGGTAAGCGATTATTGGCGATTATGTGGAAAAATAGCTTAAGAATGTACCTTTCAAATATATATAATGCAATTTGATTTATTCATTCTGTTAGTTTTTTTTTATTTCAAAGCGTCTGTTACTTTTGGACAGTCCCCGTATTTTCAATAAAACAACTAAAATTAATGAATACCAACCATTTACATTGTATGTAATTATATTGTAATATCCTACGTAGTATTGTGTACAAGCAACATTTTACGCTTATGGTTATAAACACCACCATATGGTTTTACGTGAAGATACTATGCACCACATGGATCCAGTACAACCAGCAGACGACGGACTTCTGGCTCCTCCCACGAAGCAGACGACGACTTCGGAGCAGCAGCGCCACTGCCATCTGGGGATCTATAAATTCGGCAGCCGACAGCGGATCAGTACCAGTTCACTGGTGTCCCTCCTATTGTTTGCTTCGGAGTAACCTAACCCCAAGCCTCTAGTCTGCTTCGGGACTTTTGTCTTTTCCTTTCACCTGGCTTAGCCTGCTTCGGGGCTCTGACGGGAATCCTACACCCAATTGCTTAGCCTGCTACGGGGTTCTGAAATCACTAACCCCCTCACTGCTTGCCACGGAGCTTTGGGGAGTCCTTCGCTACTCTGCTTAGCCTGCTACGGGGCTTTGTTGAGAACCTGTCTGCGACCTCTCGGTCAAGGATTACCTGTTTCTAACTTCACAAGTATAGAGCAAATATCTTTGTAGTATTGTAAAATACTGTTAATTAGGTAATTTTATAATAAAAGACGGTAGTAGGAGTCGATTCCGGACACTCTTTTCATTACTTTGCTTTACCTACATCCTACATGGGACAGAGTTTTACAATATTCTTCAACTTTGTTGTACAACAGTCGGTTAAAGTGGAAGCACTGTTACGGAGATATATTTGGTGTTTCTATTCCGAAATGGGCACAATCGAAGCAACTGAAGAACGACAGAAGTGGAAGAAACGCAAGAGAAATGAAAATTGTGAACTCTGGCAAAGGATTGTTTGAAGAGGCCTTCACCTAAAATGGTGGAAAAACTGTGCGAAAAACACGTTCGTTTTTAGTTTTATTTCTTTTTGACAATGTTGCCATCACTTTCAGGCCCCGAAAAAAATATATGTTGTACCTAAGGGTATAACATTTTTTTAAACCAAAAAATTAGCGACGTGTCCCCCCCCAAAAAAATTCTACATTTTTTTGAAATTTTCAACACGCAAAAAAATAAAGAAAATACGCATCGATGGTTTTGAAAAAAATGCACACTTACATCTAGATAGTATCTAGAATCTGTGAAATTTTCAAAATTTTTCGACCAACCCCACCAAAGTTAAAATGGTGGAAAAACTGTGCGAAAAACACGTTCGTTTTTAGTTTTATTTCTTTTTGACAATGTTGCCATCACTTTCAGGCCCCGAAAAAAATATATGTTGTACCTAAGGGTATAACATTTTTTTAAACCAAAAAATTAGCGACGTGTCCCCCCCCAAAAAAATTCTACATTTTTTTGAAATTTTCAACACGCAAAAAAATAAAGAAAATACGCATCGATGGTTTTGAAAAAAATGCACACTTACATCTAGATAGTATCTAGAATCTGTGAAATTTTCAAAATTTTTCGACCAACCCCACCAAAGTTAATAAATATTCAATTTTGACCATGCATGATACCATAATTCGATAAGAGGAGGGGGTCAATTTTTTAGGTAGTTTTAGGTCAAGGGTAACATTTTGGGTTAATAGCGACCCAATTTGGATCAAGAGCAGATTTCACTATCTTACTAGGAAAGACCCTTTCTACTAGTTTAAATATTTTTAAATAGTTTAAATATTTAAATAGTTTAAATAACACACGCGTGATTTGTATGTATGTTATATTCACTATACGTACATTATTATTATTATTATTATCTTACCTGTGCAAGATGCGTCTTCCAATATTTAACCATGAATATGAGTTTCTTTACACTCAATCCCCAAAAACGACTATAATTTAACATCTCCCCAACCAAGAGTCCCGTACCTAGAAATGAAAATATTTTTAATATTTTTAGTTTAACTTAAATTGCTTGAGTATCAAAAGTACACACTATGTTACAACCGACAAGAGATGTGCGTGACCTGGAATGCTCAGAACCACAAGAAAATGTGCTTAGATTATAAACCGCTTATCCAAAAAATAGTGATATGAGTCATTTCCATGCAAAACGCAACTGTTGTCTGCTAGCGCCATTAGAAGATTGAATGTTGTACCTACATGAACAAGTACTTACTGTAGTTGTGTGAATAGTATAGCTGCAGTAGGGGCCTTTCTTTTGGAGTGTTCGGTTGTGGGTTAGAGTGTAAAGGCTATACATCGATATCATGAGGCGAATTATTCCTATGAATGTTGTCAAAGTATTAGAGGCAAAATTGTGACTTACTTAATATGGAAACGTAATGGGAGTCGAGGATATGGAGTTCTCGAATATGTTATATAGCATAATAATTCAGAAATACAGTAAGGATGAGGCAGAGATGTATGAGGATGCGCAGGATAGGTATAGCAATTTTGAAGGTCAAGCAGAGCTCATACCTGAAGTTGGACCGTCCAGCAGTACAAACCTTTTATCTTCAGAACAACAGGAGCCTTCAAGTGAAAGTGAGTACGAACCATTTCCACCCAAAATGTCGACAGCCAATATATTACAATATATTGATGATAATATACCTAGCAAAAGGCGAGATCAATCCCACTTTAAGGGAAACATGCTGTCACAATTAAAAACGACAAAAGAGTATATAATGTCACAATCTGAGAGAGCAAGATAGTATGGATCTGCCGTTCACTGTTGGCAGCTACAAATATGGACACTAGAAGCGCCTTAAGAAGCTGGCCTAGACAATTTTACAATTTCAATTACTTTCATCAATAATTACTTTAGGTTAAATACGACATTTATTCCAGACATATTACTACGTTCGTCACACGTAAGAACATACAAGATCATAGTATTCGTCAGAAGCTACAAGAGTTTGTGAAGAAAATAAACAAATATGTAACAGACGGGCAGGGGCGGCAATTAGGAGGGAAAGAGGGAGTAGTTGCTCTTCCCACTTTTTGAAGTGACCCCTTAATGTATATAGTTTCATTTGGAAATGTTAAGTTTTTGAGTTGAGTTGATTTTGAGTTTAACGTCCCTTTGAGCAAGGAGGCTATATGAGACGTTGACCTACTGATTAACGTGGAATCCGAACCACATGAGCTCCCACCGGGAATCGAACCCGGGTTTTCCACGCCAAAAGGCGCGTACGCTAACCGCTTAGCCACGGATGAGTTCAATGTTAAGTTTTTGTGCGTATTACTGGTTCATAGAAAACAAATGATGCCATACAATATTTGCCGTTGCGTGAGTACGTATTGGTTATTTGTTTTCCCGTGGAGTTAAGAAAGCAACAGGAATTGCGTTTTTATTGCCACGGAAAATGGGCCAAAAATTAACCTATTGGAGCGCAACAATTCCAGCATACTTTCATATCTTCTTCCAAGGAGTGGACTGCACCTAATCGCAATGAACATGTTTCCGGAACCTACAAAAGTAAGTATTTCTTTAAATGTCGTTGCATATGCTTGTAGTATTCACTGCCTTTTATTTTCTAAGAGTAATAACATACATTTAATGGCATGTGTGGAATTAAAAATATAAGTTGTTCATTAATCCGCAGTTTCAATATAACAATTGCAAAACAAACCTCATTATCATTATTATAATTAATATTATTCTTTCTACTTATTTGTTTTGCAAATTTATTATTAAATAATTTGATCACACAATTTTCCAGACAGAATTTTAAGATGTTCATGAGGAAGGAATCAAATCTCTTCTTACACTTTTGTTGTTTAAAAGTGCAAAGGGCTAGTGTCTATTTGCGTTGCTCTTGTCAATTCACTTAATAAAATATGAAATACGATATACGCTATTTTAGCTGAAAAAGATAGTACCCTATTAGTTATACAACCTTTCGTGAAACAACCTGTTAGAAACAACCGGGAAAACTAACATTGATATACAAATGTTCAGATCATGTCTTGCCCCTCCCACTTTTAATGTCCAATCGCCGCCACTGCAGACGGGAATGTGGACAAAGAAAACGTTTGGAACAGTAATCAAAGTCAATTTAATTATGAAATGTCTTCGTTGTCAAAGCTATCTCTCAGAGATGAGAAAACTACAGATGGTGTGTTTCAGTCTGCATAACTCTACACACTACCACACAATTGATTTAGCTTTATCAATGAGTAGCAAATTAGCTAACGAGCTATATCTGTTTTCAAGAGCAACAAAGCACTTTTGGTCCAAATGTTTCAAAGAACCTTGAAGCAACATGTCCACGAAACATTCATGTGGAGGCAAGCGAAAGTGGCAAAATGACGAAAGAGCTTATGAGAAGTTTTTCTAACTACCGTCAGGGGCGTCTTTTGGGGGGGGCAGGGAGGGGCAATTTCCCCCCTGAGTTTCAGATCTAGGTAGATTTTATCAATAGAATAGTAGAAAGTCAGTGAAAAACGCGAAATTTTGTTTATATGAAGGAAGTTAAATCTAAAATGACGCTCCTCACTACCGTCCTTGGTGAACATGTACGTGACGATACGAAGAGTATAGTGCTGTGTGATACCTGGTCAGTGCACAAAGATCATACTTTGTTAGATGAAAGTCTTCCAAATATGGATCTTACGCACAGGTTATTGCCACTAAAGATAACAAAATATTGCCAACCTCTTGATGTAATTCTTTAAGTAATATACGGCCTATGTGAGAAGGAGCGTTTATTTTGTAAGACTACAATGTGAAAAACCACAGCAAAGTTACAAGATCGTCATTTCATCATCAAACTTTACTGTGGGCTATACAATTAACTTTCTGCACCGAAGTACAAGCCTATGTTATAATATGCTTGGCAAAAGGCGGGTTATCATTTTGACATACCAATAGCATCGTTTGAAAATGTAATTAGTGTGGCATGTGATATTGGACTGCTTGAATGCAGAAGTGCTGTTGAATGTGAAAAAGTAGCTTTAGTCAGATGTACATTTTGTTCTATTCCACTTTGCTTTGACCACTTCATTGAAAACTCATACCTGCACTTTGAGGACTTAATAGCGGGGCAACACTATCAGGTCAGTGCAAAAAGTTTGTTGTTCAGATAGCGTAATTATTTTAAGCAGGAGGAAGTACAGCAAAAGGTCACAACATTACAATATGTGTATTTTTAGTCGTATTATATCGATATTTTGTTCCTTCGCGTTACCAGAGTTTCTCTCTTAGATCTTGCATAGGTGATCATTCAAATATTTCTCGTGGTGAGATACACGCACAGTTTCGCATGCGAACGGCTAATACCACTGTTTTTGGGATGATCCATTTATAGTCTAAGCTAGTGATGGCCAACTTCTTTCAACTAAGGGACCGCATCATAGACATTTCCATGTGGTGAAAGCCGCAACTAAATATGATACTTCTCTTTACGTTTATAGTATACACTCATGATACCCTACTCCAGAAATCGTCAAATTTGCGGGACATTCCTTGTGACAGGAGAGAACTTCTAAACACACGAGAGAACTTGTAGTTCAATATCTTGATTGTTCATGAAAAGAAATTCCGTTTTCCCACTTATCTTGAAACTTTTAAGTTCTCATCACTAATCTTCCCGTTCTTACTCATACTGAAGTGCCACTAACTCAAAATAATGTAATTATTGAGAAAACATCTCGCAGTTCTGAAGTATGCTGATGTAATGCATCAGTCTCAGACACAGACTTCAGAGTTGCCAGATTCTCAATTACGAAATCCCTCCAACAAGTTTAAAAAAAAAATCTTTACACTCTCAAGGTTGGATGAAAATACCTTGGGTAATTTCTCAAACATGAAAAAATATGTAAGAAATAGAAAAACAAATTTTAAATCGAAAGTAAAAACATTAACCTACACTCAATGGTACTGACCTTTAAAAATATTCAGAACCACTCATTTTTCACGCTATGGCGTGAATAGAAAGAGAATCCCAAACACTAACCTAAATAATCTTATCTTTAAATTTATTTTTGGTTTCCGCGCCTAAAATATACATCCACTTGTGTATTAGTCCAAGTCATTACGATTTAACTGTTTTAAAAAAAACTTTATATACCCAATAAAATATTAAAAAAAATGTTCACATTTATCTTCTCGAGGTCCGCAGGAAAGGACGTTTCGGGCCGCATGCGGCTTGCGGGCCCATAGTTGGCCATCCCTGGTCTAAGCCATAGGCGCCGACTACATGGGTGCTCCGGGGCTCTAGAACTCATTGGAGGTATTTAACGAGTGTTGAGCACCCACTGAATTTTTGGGTAGGAATTATCTTTGAAATTACACTTTCATGCAGCGAATAATAAAAAGAAACTATAGTGCATGAGATCCCAGGTCAATTTTAGATAGGGATGCATATGTGTTGAATAATAATTTATCAATACCTATTTTACACTCTTCAGGTTTACGGCATGTCGATGGTCGAGCGATATAATATTACAAGTATAATGATACTAATAATCCGTGGGTGTAATTTTGTATAATTATTTCTTTAAAGAACCTTGTGTTTGATGTTATTTTAAGTTCTTAAAAATGTAAAATGCTTTGCGTAAATCACAAGAGAGTTGAACCATTTTCTATTTTAACTCAGATTATCCTAAAATGCTCTAAAAGTTTGACTGTAATCATTATTATTTTAATAATTTTCTATCTCCTTATTTCAGCTAATATTGCTAAACAGATTTAAAATTCACAAACAAAATCTTAATGTTTAGGAATTTTCTTCAATATTTGGTTTAGGAAATCGTGCTTGTTTTTTTTAAGTCTTTGCAAGAAAAAAATAATTTATGGTTCAATAGTTTTTCTCGCTTCTCAGGAAGAATTTGGGAACCACTGTTCTATTGGATCTACTAAAAAAAAAAGTAATAAAAACAATATTTAGCGTTAGTGTTGGGGACTTTGCATCCATTGTGAACCTTCAAAGTTGGCGATTTTCATGCGGTTCTGATCGTTCGAGGTGACGCACATCCCTTTTGAGACATGTTATAGTATTGAAATATTATTGTATTAATACACTTTTTTTTTTTAATTATTCAACTCACGCTTTTCAAAATAGATTTTAACATAAATATTTATATGAAATTTATACCTGAAGAAAGCTATTATTACACTCTTAATAAACTGCTGGGTATGCAATATATTTTGTAAATACAAGGTGATTCAAAATTATTGTAACATAGGCAATTATTTATTTATTTATTAGAAGATTCTTCTTTATTTGAATTCAGTCCCACGAGGTAAGTTTTAAAAATTGTATGATTAGATACTACCTCTTTATTAATACAACATCTCTCGGTGTGAAGTAGTAGTAGGCAAATTGGTTCAGAAAACAGCGTAAGCAATTCATCTCAAGGGTTGTTGAGTTCATGAAGCTTCCTACTAGGAATTAGGAATTAGATTTCTTGGCTGTCAGCATCTAAGGCCATGTTAGCCCGTCCCGTGTATGAGGGATGACGTCCCTCGGCGTCCACACTATCCGAGAAAAGGGAAGGAAGGAATCGTCCTGGGAACTATATGTTCGGTACCATCACGGCATTTGCCTGGTGTGGATGAGTATGGTTGGCCTGAAGAAGTACTTACATCTTTTCGACCGAGTGGCTCCACCGGGAATCGAACCCGGGACCGCTCGCACCAAAGACGAGAACGTTAGCGACTGTGACAGTCTTTGCGAATAATTCATTTAACTTATTAAACAGAAACTAACTTTCGTTGTATGCTCTGATAATTAAAGGTCTATAGTCTTTGACGTGACACAAGCTCTTCCAATTACAAGAACTATAGCTGACAACCAGTTACACAGTACTCAGTGTCAAAACTCACTGCAAACTTCAGGAAGAATAGAAGTAGGTAGGACTAATCAAAAAATGAAAATACTCGTACAAATATAAGAGGAAAGAATGGATCAAAAATCTCAAGGTATCTATCATAAATGGTCGCTCGAAATTGATTGAGACATGATGTGTTATTCGATAGAAAATATTTGCTCGCCGCTGCTGTTAAACAGTGAAGTAAATACAGCAAACCGATTATGAACAATTTATGGCAGTTCTCATTTGTTGTAACTTACACTGTCTTGTCGGAGAGAAAATGCATGATACAGTAAAACCTGTCAACCTGGCCACCTACTCATCTTGGCCTGGTTCGTGTTGAACCTGCATTTTCCCATAGGGTATTCGTTGCTTATTACTCTGTAAGTTCGCCACTTGTCTATCTTGGAAGTTCACCGCATTGAAGCAATGTTTACCCTATATGATAATGATAAATTTACCTGCGTATCTTGGCCACGAAAAATTTCGTTTTGTTATTTTTTTTAACTCTTTCGTATTCCCATATGAGAGGCAGATATTCTGTATTTGTGACTGGAGACAAAGAAGCATGGATTCCCATGGTTTGTTCTTGGAAGTCAATGGCCAGAACACTACCCTGATAAAGGTGTGGTGAAGGAAGATGAGAATAAGAAAAAGCAGGTGCAGGAATTCAGGAAATGGTTGTACGTATTTGTTTGCCCTGTCTGTTTTGGTAAAAGCATTAGCTAAGTCGTATATCGGCTCCATTCATCAATGGGGAGCTTCAGTAATTCCGGAAAATTGTCAAGTTTAAAACAAACCATCTCAGTTGTCACCTATTGGTTCCTGACAATTTGTCGAAAGATAGCGGAAGTTTTGAGATATGAATTCCCTTAAGATTTTCTTAAAACATCTTTTCCTCCGAGGGAAACACTTGTAGTTCATTAACAAAAGATATTGTAATGAAATTTTAAGGGCTGAGTTTGAAAAAGAATTAATTATATTGTATAAAATATATTAAGAATTTTACTCCTGTTAAAATTGTTCAAATATCAATGTTATTTTTGAATTTGCTAGGAATAGCTATTGTAAAATAATAATAATAATAATAATAATAATAATAATAATAATAATAATAATAATAATAATAATAATAATAATAATAATAATGCTTAATTAGGTAATGGAATTCCAGATAGTAATATATATATATATATATATATATAAAACTAAAAACTAACTCTATGGCCTATGGAACCCGCAGGTTCAGTGCCGCGTTCATAAAAGCTCTCCACTGACTTCTATCCTTAGCTAATTGCATCCAGTTTCTACTTTGTATTCCTATCTCTGCGAGATCCATCTTAATATTGTCCTCCCATCTACCTAGGTCTTCCTAATGGTCGTTTTCCTATGGGTTTACCAGTCAAGACTTTGAAAGCGTTTCTACTTTCTTCCATTCTAGCTACATGACCTGCCCACCTAAGCCTCCTAGACTTGACGACCCTAACAATTTTGGGTAAGCCGTATAAACTATGTAGTTCCTCGTTATAAAGTTTCCGCCATTCCCCATTCTCGTTCCTCTTGGGTCCGAATATTCATCTCAGGATCCTGTTCTCAAATACTTTCAGTCTATGTTCTTCCCTCAGAGTAAGTGACCATGTTTCGCAACCATACAGAACAACAGGTATGATTATCGTTTTATATATTTTAAGCTTCAAATTCTTCGACAGAATTCGCGACGACAAGAGATTTTGAACCGAATAGTAACACGAATTTCCTGCTTTTAGTCGACATTTAATTTCTTCGTGAATATGATTTTCATCTGTTAATATTGATCCTAAATATTTAAAAGTATCCACTTTATCAAAAGTATTATTTAATATTTTAACGCCCCCACAATTTGCCGTATTACGGTCCCGACGCACTTCCATGTATTTAGTTTTCTCTGCATTTACTTCTAAACCCATGTCCCTGCAAGCATTTAATAAGATCTCTGCATTTATTTCTACTGTTCTCCTATCATCCCCTATTAAATTTACATCATCAGCATATGCCATCACCTGGTGAATACCGTTCAACTCTAGGCCCTGGTTGCTATCTTTGATTTTCCTTATAGCGTATTCCAGCACAAAGTTAAATAATAATGGCGACAACACATCTTGTTTCAGGCCATTTTGGACGTGAAAGCTCGTGGACAAAAATTTTCCTACCCGGACTTTACTTTGGGATTCACTTAAGCATATCTTAATTACGGTAATCCAATTAGCTTTCTCGGTATTCCAAGTTCTGTAAGAACGTTGTACAATGTTTCTCTCCTAACCGAGTCGTAAGCTTTTCTAAAATCAATAAATAGTTGATGTACCGGGATATTGTATTCCCACTTTTCACTATAATACTTATATATATATTATAATACTTAGTTAATTAGTTGAAAAGAATTTTTAGATAAACAGTGTTAACTTGTTAGGTAATGAGGTTCTCAGGCAGCCACGTAGCGTTGAAAGCCATTAGGAAAAAACCAAAGCTATTATAGAGAACCTCAGGGACAGAATGATGAAAATTATTGTATATAAAAAGGTAAAGGAGAGACCAGGCATCAACCAGAAATCATCCAGAATTCATTCAAATTCTAAATTCTGATTCAGCAACATAGCCTGACTCGGACATGGGTGGACAAGCGCTGTTTTCACCGTAAGTTGTATTTTTCATCTTGGTATATCGCTTTACGGCTCCAAGCTTAACGAATTAGTTTCCCACGCAATAGTAGAAAATTATTTCATTTTATATCCTTTGTCTTTTATTTATGAAAATAAAGCGTTGCATTTTTGAAGAGAAAAAGGAAATTAATCTTTTTTTTTTAAACTTTACCCTGCATATAATTCAATATATGACAAGCAGAGATGCTTTTCTATCGAGTACTTGGCTCCCAAGAAAAATTCAAATTCTAAATCCTAACTACCAAACTATTTAAACAATACTATACAAGAATTACAAAATTAGAATGCATATGTGCAAAAAGAATAAAAGATATGCGTTTAGAATGAACCACCATAAAATACGTATTTTTCTAGTACTGCATATTGTTATGACTACTCTATATACATTATTTAAAAGTAGCCGTCGTGCCATTGCTTATTAAAATTTTACAATCAAGTAATACTAGAAATCCTACTCTAAAAATACGCCAATCACACTTAGTTTCTGTAAGTTGGCCACTTTTGAATGGAACCGATGATGGCCAACGTACCTCGAAACGAGATTGAATGTTTCATGAAGTAGGCTAGAAATTGGCAAACCCCTATGTAACTCTAGGGGATCCCGGATTTGAGTTGTTCTCTGCCAGGTTATGGTCAGACCGTCAGATTGGTTACCTTAAAGTGTCTTGACATTGAAAGGGTTTCGTGAGCTTACCTTAACACTCGGGTTCTGTCCTGCAGATGCCGGTATACTCTGCCTGCTACCAGTAGGTCGTATAACTGGGAGACAATCATGACTTCGGTTTGGCCGCGTCTGATGGGCGTGTTCCATCAATCAAACTAGGTTCGCCGTACGACAAAGATCGAGGCATCAACTCTACGGCCGAGCAACAACCGTTATTGGGCATATACACCATCAGTTTTAACTGATTAGTCCAACTGAGCTAGAAACTGACTTAACCGATCGTACGATGAACTGAACTGATAGTGTGTGGAGTACCGTCAGTTAACCGAGTTTAGCCCTTCAGCTCCTTCAGTTTCACCAGATGTTCTGTGGAGTGCACTTCTAAGTTCCTTGAAATATCAAAGCTTTCGAACGTTCACTTCCCCACCTTCAGTCCCCGATTTCTTGGATTCGTTCACTTTCCGCAGTTCCTTCCTAAATGCTGAACGTAGGCTGTTTATTTTTTTAATAACAGTATTGCGTGTCGCCTGAGGTTCCAACTCTTTTAATTTTGTAAGTAACACATCATACGCCTCCTCTCTTTTATACCTATTAGCATAATGCACATGTTGTATGTCCTAAAGTTCGGGATGAACATGGTAGGTTTCAATAAAAGCCAACAATGCCTCACTTTTACTAGCTGCCATGATGACAGGATCTGAACTGAGACGACTGTGTGTTTCCTTCAGTTAATAGTTATAGTAGCAAAATAATCGTCTAAAATAACCGTTCTTCATTCAAAATAACCGCATGAAGCACTGACTGAACTGAACGAATTAATTCAGTTCCCATAGTTTTTCCTTCACTTCTGACGTCACGATCAAGTTTTCCTTCAGTTAAACTGATAGTGCATGGGTCCCTTTAGACCAAGGGTTTTTGGGTCAGTTTAAAGAAATAGTATATCGGGAAATACTCCATCTGTAACGAAACGCTCTGTTCAGTAGACCCTATCCCAAACAGTGTTAATGAGTCCTTATTAAATTAGCCTTACAAGCTAAATGTGAAAGCTTATTACGGTAAATACTTCAATACTGATCGATGGAGAGTTGCTAAATATCTGTTACAGCCTATCCGTTAAAGACATCGCGATAGATTTTGTTATGAGATGATCATGGTGAAGGTTTCAGAGCCATGGCATTCATGCGGAGAACTACAAAGAGAATACGTTTTTTACTCCTGGAAGTTCCATGTTCTTATCACGCGTTTTCTATCTCTAATTAGATTATTTTTTGAATCATTTTTTAGATTCAATCATGATCTACCCTACAAAGCCAATTTTCTTTGGTAAAGATGCATCAGCACAGAAATATAAACAAAGAAACTCAATAACGTTCATATAATCTTACCATCATCCTCAGTCATATCAATATCTACCTCCTCTTGATAAATTCCCATCTCCTTATCAGCTTCAATAGTAACTCTGTGAAAACAAATATTGTATCCTCAATTATTACAAGTTTCAAATGAATCGTAATTATCTTCATATAACAAGATTTTATATATTGCTCTTTACATCTTCCTTTTCTTTTATATTTTAAAACATAAATATTAGTTGAGCTGAGCGAAGCGAAGCTCTTATACTCGGGTTAGCCGTTTGGTTGTCCGCGAACTCCTCCTAGACCGTTTGGCCGATCTCAACCAAACTTAGCAGGCTGATAGAGTATGTCGTGCTGAGTGACAACATAGGTCGAAATCAAAAATCCGATGTACCATCGAGGAATAATCACCGAAAAACGCTTCCTCCTAGACCGTTTGGCCGATCTCAACCAAACTTAGCAGGCTGATAGAGTATGTCGTGCTGAGTGACAACATAGGTCGAAATCAAAAATCCGATGTACCATCGAGGAATAATCACCGAAAAACGCTTACTCCTAGACCGTTTGGCCGATCTCAACCAAACTTAGCACGCTGATAGAGTATGTCGTGCTGAGTGACAACATAGGTCGAAATCAAAAATCCGATGTACCATCGAGGAATAATCACCGAAAAACGCTTACTGCTAGACCGTTTGGCCGATCTCAACCAAACTTAGCAGGCTGATAGAGTATGTCGTGCTGAGTGACAACATAGGTCGAAATCAAAAATCCGATGTACTATCGAGGAATAATCACCGAAAAACGCCTACTCCTAGACCGTTTGTCCGATCTCAACCAAACTTAGCACGCTGATAGAGTATGTCGTGCTGAGTGACAACATAGGTCGAAATCAAAAATCCGATGTACCATCGAGGAATAATCACCGAAAAACGCCTACTCCTAGACCGTTTGGCCGATCTCAACCAAACTTAGCAGGCTGATAGAGTATGTCGTGCTGAGTGACAACATAGGTCGAAATCAAAAATCCGATGTACCATCGAGGAATAATCACCGAAAAACGCTTACTGCTAGACCGTTTGGCCGATCTCAACCAAACTTAGCAGGCTGATAGAGTATGTCGTGCTGAGTGACAACATAGGTCGAAATCAAAAATCCGATGTACCATCGAGGAATAATCACCGAAAAACGCCTACTCCTAGACCGTTTGGCCGATCTCAACCAAACTTAGCACGCTGATAGAGTATGTCGTGCTGAGTGACAACATAGGTCGAAATCAAAAATCCGATGTACCATCGAGGAATAATCACCGAAAAACGCTTCCTGATTACGTAGTTTAAGCTCGCTCAGCTCATTTCATTGCAATCGGGTATATCCATTGCATTCCTAGTATTATAGGGAATTGATATTAATGACAGGATTGAACGTGAGCACAGTAGCCATATTTTCTCGTACCTGTAACGGTATTGTGTAATTTTTATATAATAACTTGTATTTACGGTCAAAATGTGCTTTTAAAATATGCACAAGTTGTTCAAAAGGAAGAAGAAAATATAAAGAGAAAAGGTGTAATTTCTTTTTTCTTATTATGATTGAAGTTCTGTTGTGATAGTGATATGACATGTTTTGTAAGTTGTCATAGCAACGAAAAACATATAATATATAGAAAATCCATCTTGTGATATATACATGTACAATATTTTAAAAGTGTGTAAATGTTTAATTTATTACATTCTACAAATAAAAAAAAGTAATATCTAAATGAAGTGTTTAGATGGATTTTGATAAAACAGTAACCTAAATTATGTAAATATACGAACTGAGGGCTATAACGACATATAAAAATATGCAAAACAAGCATTAAGCTAATTACAAACTGGTGATTTTCATAGTAATACACATTTAGTGATCGTTATATACCGACTACATTAAACTATATTAACATTTATAATTTAGTGAGCAATCAACGCTATGAAGCATTCTAAATCTCACATCAATTTGATGTCTATGACAATCTTATAAATATTAAAAAAAATGAACATTGAAATTATTTTTTATAAGACACGAAACTTAAACTACAAATACAAATCGCTAAGCAAAGTGACGTTTATTTAAAAATAGTAAATGTGTAATAGTTTTGCCATCTAAATGAACATATTGGCTTCATTAGACACTGTAAAAACAGGAGTTACATCTAAATATAAGAGGATCCCGGAAAATGGATCTGAACGCTGATTGGCTGATCAAACGGATTCAGCCAATTATAACAAAAGTTTACAAAAGTTGGTCCAGCAGAACAATAAGATATAAATTAAGTTTTTCCTATGACTTGCCCCACTGTTCGTGAATTTTAAGGCCTGCATTCCATAACACAGCTTGCATTAATTCATAACACAGCTTTGTTCTTTTTCAATAAATCTGACCTCTTTCCACCTTCTTATAAGGTCATTCGTTCCAGTCCTAACACTTCAAACATGACACCAATTAATATGATGTCCCTCACGTGCTTAAAAATGGCATTTCTTTCTCTTTCCAATCTTTCATCATCGTTGTGTTGTTTTAACTTTTCAATTTTTCCTCATTTCATCAGTTTAACAACTGTTACATTCACTACCCTGTATTTTGTAAACCACTCCTTTTCATTCCATCAGCTCCTCTCGGCTTTCCTCCTTCTCTTCTTTCTTCTTTTTCCTCATGCGTAATACACCCAATAGTCTCTTACTCCATTTTATGTATGTTGAAACGTTCGCTATTTTCTTCAGAGCTCTCTTAATTATTTAAGTGTCTTCTCCCACACTTTCTATTCCACACCATGGCTTTTTTTCTGCCTCTCCATCTTCTTCTTTCTTATCTTCCTTTTTCTTTTTATTATTCTGGTCCTTTCTTCTTATCTTTTCCATCCTTAGCTTTCTTTTATCATATCCATTTGTCTCCAATTGGTTGTGAAATTCTTCTATGTCTTCCTCTGCTTTCCTTCTGTTACTATTAATCCACATGATACTCTCTTCCACATTTTCTATAAAATTTCTCTTCATTGATCTATCTACATCGTTTCTTTCATGACAGAAGTTCCCTGATGCATACTTCTTCTGGAACCACTTTGTGACCAATTTGTCTCCCCGCCTGCTTATTTTCATATCTAGAAACACAATGGCATCTTCCTCTTCTACTTCTAATTCGAGTTTTATGTTCTTCTCCTGATCTACTTCCTTCATAAATTTAGTAAGTTGCCTCCGAGTACCCTTCCATATCCCGAAGCAATCATCGACATACCCACTGAAAAGCATTAGCCTGTCCCCTCCTTTCCTTTTGACTTCTATTCTGCCAATACCGGACTCTTTCTCGATCCTATGCTCAGACCCTTTCAGATCCTATGCAGGTCTCCCTCATTTGCGAAGAATCTCCCACGGAGGTGGTTGTCGAGGGAATGTAACAGGTTGTAATCTGTTGGTGTAAGGTCCAGTGAATATGATGCATGGCATAGTGTTTCCTAGTCAAGTTACTGAAGGGTCTTGGCCTTCTTTACCACATGTGGCTTGGCATTGTCATGCAGGAACAGCACACTCTAGCGATTCACCAATGCCGGCTTCTTCTGCTGCAATGCATGGTGCACCGTTTGCAGCTGCTGAGGATAGGGGTCAGCAATGATGGTCTGACCAGGTTGAAGGAGCTCGTAATTCACCACTTGCCGACATTTCCACCATACAGAGAGCATAACCCTTCGTGGGTGCAGAGGTGGTCTTGAGGTGCAAGGAACAGGGTAACGTAGCGACAAGCAATGTCTGGTCATAGAGGACCCACTTTTCGTTACCAGTAAGCAAGCGATCGAAGATAGATATGTTCAGGTGCAGAGTGAGCAAGAACAAACAGGCTTCACTCGTTGTTCCTTGTTGGCTGCCGACAATATGCGGCGTACCCACTTGCTTAACTGTATGATTTCCCTATCCCATGGAAGTGCAATCTGACTATTTCAGCGGAAACATGGAACCGTTCTACAAGTCCATTACACGTTAGACCATTGACCTCCTCGATGGCTACTTTTAAGGCCTCGTTATCCAACACATAGGGTCGTCCACTGCGAGGTCATATGAAAGGCTCACATCTTCCACACAGGTTCGTTCATTCATGAAATTCTCCCCAAATGCCTATGCAATTGAGTGGCATATGCGGCGACTTAATGCGGCATCTGACAGGAGTCATACAACAAATACACGCAAACAAGTTGCTTCGATGCCTCCATTTATCTTTGATACTAGACGAGCTATGACTGCTATGTGTGCGCAACGTACCTATAATACTAAAGATTGGGGGTCAGATAAATCCCGATCGCTTGGTAGGTACCTGCGTCATTTCGTTTCCTCTTTGTAAGAGCATGATTAACGGACGTCAAAAAAGGCAAGAACTTTTTTGGTTACCTTGTACCTTTACTTCTATAGACTTTTAAGATACTTATTTGATCATCAGTTCGTATTACTTGTATTAACAGGTACTTCATGAATGCTTTTATACTAGGAATGCAATAGATATACCCGATTGCAATGAAATGAGCTGAGCGAGCTTAAACTACGTAATCATGACTTTTTCCCCATGTTAAGTCTATGGAAGCGTTTTTCGGTGATTATTCCTCGATGGTACATCGGATTTTTGATTTCGACCTATGTTGTCACTCAGCACGACATACTCTATCAGCGTGCTAAGTTTGGTTGAGATCGCCCAAACGGTCTAGGAGGAGTTCGCGGACAACCAAACGGCTAACCCGAGTATAAGAGCTTCGCTTCGCTCAGCTCAATAAATGAAATGCTTTTATATATGCACCATGCTTTTTAAATCGTGCTTTGTATGTTCGTATGTGCAATGTGATTTGTATGATTTATGTTTCCTATGTATATATACGCGTATGTTCTTCTATAATGATTCATCCTTGGCGTACATGAAGCTGTCCAAGCCTTTTGTTGCTACATAAACTCTTTCAACATTACTATTATTGTTTTTCTACCAAGTCTATAACCTAGTTCCTGTTATAGTTTTATATTTGTTGGTCGGTAGTAACTAACACATTATAGCCAGATAATTTACCGAATCTCGGTTGTGTCATGTAGCATAGCGGACTTGTAAAAGGAGAAGCAATCCTTAATTGCAAAAGAATAAACAAATTGCATGAAGTGAGGTAAATTGCGTTGATAATCTGGATAAAAGAGCGGATATGATATTTCCATAATTTAATGGCTGAAAATTAGCACTTAGATATGCACAAATTTTAATCACGGGCTCTATCGTGTTGATATACTAATTTTTTGCTATCCTTTGCTAACGCTAATTATAGTAATACCATGTTGAACTTGATTATGACAGTAACAAGTAATTCAGCAGAGTCAATAATATATTTTTTGGTATGAAACTGTAATGGAATTAACGCTGTAGATTGCGAGCATGTATGATGATCTTCGAAACTATGAGTTCTTAGCGGTTAACATACTTCTTTGCTCTGGAACGCTACATGAGTTGTTAATCTATATACGATGAAAGTCAAAAAGTAAAGGGACTTGCAATTTCTCGCACTAGGGTTTGGTAACACTGCTAGTATCCAGCGCACTAGGGTTTGGTAACACTGCTACTATCTAGAGCTGAATTAGTGTCGTCTGCAACATTTCTATGCAACGTGTCACTTTTATTCCCGCGTTAGTTGTTAGAGACTAGCAGACCATTAAACATGGCAGCGTCATTGTCGATCTGTACCAAGGAGGAAATGAGGGCAGTGATTCGCTTTTTGTTTGCGGAAAGTGTTAAACCTGAGGAAATTATTCGTCGAATGTAAGTGCAGTATCGTAACAACCGTTTATCGCGAAGCAAGATCTACGAATGGATAGAGCGTTTCAAACAGGGAAGAACTTCTTTATGTGACGAGGAAAGATCGGGCTGGCCATCGACGTCAACGATTGAGGACAATTTGGAAGTCGTTAATGGTATGGTGATGGAAAACACACGAATCACAGTGAACGAAATCGCCAATACTTTATATATCAGTCACGGTTTAGCGTATTCCATCTTACACGACAGGGCAAAGTGTGAGCAAAGTGGTTCGCGAAGTCACTAATAAAACAAATTTTGATCACTTTTTTTGCTAGAGGTTTCTAAGTTTGATTGTGTATTTACTTTAATATAAGCACTAATTTTTATGAATTCTTATTGTTACTCCACACACCTACGTTATATACAGTACTCATACACATTCACACGCGTCTTCCTGCGTTCATTTCGGATTCGTTCACGGAGTTTACGATACGAACACTTTAGTGCTCCGGTATACCGACGCACATTAACACAGTGTTTGATTGTGAATTTAAGAACATTTTTTCATGTTTTTTTTTTTTTTTAAATTAGAAGCTTTCATCGCATGATGAATCGTCTACGGAAATTCTTATGCTTTCACGACCATTAATGCAGCCATCGCCATGGCAGTGTCGATATACAGACACACACTTTAATCTATGTTTTCTGCAGGAGCAGCTCGTGCTACTACATAATTTTCTTCCCAGTGTTATGCACTGACAACGTACAATTTTTAAGATGGAATCAGATGCTGGAGATTCATTAGCAGTTTCCGAATAAAAATGCTGACCTTTGAGTACCCAACCCCATTCAAGAGGATCTATTTCCGTCGTTGATAAAGTTTTCTATTGGTGTACTTGTATGTAAGTTCTTAACGAATGAAAATGCACATCTCGGGGTGTAAGTGGGAGCTGCTCGGGAACTGATCTCGACGCTACTGCTATCATTCGTATGCAGGTTGTATAACGAACTATTGGGAGATGGTCAGTTTGTGTACCGCCATACAAAATGATGAATTGCTTGCCCGCTTTTGAGACTGAATCCACTGACGAATTATCTGAAAGAAATATTTCTGCACATCTTTGAGCTCTTACGTTCTTTAACCCTTTGTTTCCCAAAGAATGAATTTATAAAAAGAAAGAAAACAACAATCTTTCAACTTCAATTGGCTATACAGTTTCAGCGCGAATGAAAATCCTGGAAATAATTTAAAATCCTGTCCTTAGATGGCTTGCAAAGTTCATACTAAAAGATGGTTTCCTTCTAAATCCACTAGACTGCACCGAGAAAAGAGTTAAAACGGTGGTTTCACACTGAAACCACTGGGCCGGAAAGGGTTAAATTGTCTTCAGAACTTTTGCTTATTCTTGTTTGTAAGGTGCTGACGTTGTATCACACCCGCTAACTGCATGAATGAACAGGAGATGCCTGCAAACTAATGGACCAATGTGACGCTGGATACTTCTGACATCATAGAGTGCTTACTGTTCATGCCTCTTTTCCTTTGGAAGTGATTTCTTGAAGATTTTACCCATCGAGTCATCGGCATGATGCAGCAGCATCACCAGTATATCCTTGTTACCCGCCTCAACTGGAACTTGTTTCTTCTTACGAGCCACGTTAACTGCACTCGAATCAATTAAAGTGCCAACATCATTCTGTATTGACGCAGAATGAAGACCCTGCAAATTTTACAGACTTGAATCAGAACATAGCTCTAACCAGTCACATAGTGCATCAAATGCTGCTGCGGACTTCATGTTACTTGCCCGCCAACGGGTTTTTGCAGCTTGTCCCGTCATTGGTAGCGTTTCTTTCTTTTTAGAAATGAACAATGTATGGTAGTTACTGGGATAGTCAGCTTCGGCTGCTACTAGATCGAAACACTCTTGTATTCGACATTCCACTTTTTCTCTCCATTCGTCTTCGCGTGTTTTGCACACTGAAGGAACATGTTCACGAAATGATATCGTGCGAACGGTGAAGCCGTCTCGCCTTGCTCGATGTTGTTGAGCTAGGTGCACTGGTTTCGTGCAGTAAAAACAGTTCTTTTTTGTCAGTCAAAAGGTTCGTCGTCCAATCTAAGCTTTCGTTTCTGTATTGCGGTTCCCGGTCCTTTAATTCTTGCATCCTTCTTTATGTAATATTCATGTGTGTAACGACGGCGGCAGCTGTGATGTACTAGAACACATGGTGGGCTTTGAATGACAGATATTTCACTAAGATATTTATGCAGTTCCTTATCTTCCTTATAGAGACTAGCTGCTGTTAATGATGGTAGTCCTCACCTGGTTACTATGCTTGTTTCTTCGTAGTTTTTTCTCTGGCATATGACGCATAGGTAATCCTTGTAACTGGTTTCATTCGTGTGAAATTGTAATTAATCATTTACCAATTTGAAACTTTACTACAATTCTTTAAAGACACCCAAAAAGATAATGAAAATACTCACTATAAGTGCAAATTGTAAAATATTTTATACAGAAATAAAATAAATATGTAAATTAAGTGTATAAAATAATTTTAGCTATATAAATATGTTCCATATATATTTTACCTATTTGTTCTATGTGCCTGACTTTTGAATCACACTGTATAAGAAAAATATCGCAATGTAATTAGTATTTTCAATTTAATGATTTAAAACATTATTAGAGAGATAAAATAAAGATGTAAAATATACACATAAACAATAATTACGGGTATATTAAATGTGTTACATAAATTCAAACGTCAAAATTTGTTGAAAACTGTGGTTGAAAGTTCAAGCACTCATAGAACAATTTTCGCAAAGTGCCATGCTTTAACATTTCGCCTATGAAGAGTACCAATATCTATTAACGTTATAGCAAAAAAATCAATAGTATTTAGTTCTGCGTTGTGAGAAATTTTTGGCTACCCTATTTTTTACCCTATTAATATACTACAATTGTATTGTACAGATAACTATAAATGCACTTACTTCAGAAAAACATCGTCCATGCTTGAAACACTAATTCCAATGTGCTCATAATTTAATGACTGTTTATTTTGCTCCAGGGTTTCAAACAGCTGTGGGAATTGACTGCTGTGTTCCATTGGGATTACATACTTAATATACGCATCAGTATCATCCTTAATGAAAGAGTCAGGAAACTTATTTTCAATGATATTTGATATTTCATCAACGTTAGTACCAACATTCTTTCCAAAAGTAAATATATATCCAGATCCTGTTAAAGTGAAATTAGTTTACAAAAATTCAAGAATCTTACAAATCATATAAAATTTACCATCAACATTATGAATGTATTATTCATTATGTACAAGTGGTGTTCAAATGAAAAGGTAGGAAACGATACTGTGGCTATAATCGAAGTCTTTATTCAAAAGTAATCACCACCACTGTTTCACGAACCGAAAGATTTCATGTTCCCAGAATTCCTGTGACAGTGACAGCTACAAGTCTTCCCCTGTGTTCTTCAATTCGTCGTCCAAGTTAAACCTCTTCTCGCTGAGATGTTCTTTTAGCGGACCAAACAGATGGAAGTCGCAGGGCGACATGTTCGGGCTGTAGGGCGGATGCTGAAGCTGCTCCCACTTGAACTTGTTCAGTACAAGCGAAATTATTTTGTGACCTGGGAGAGGTGCGGACGAGCGTTATCGTGGAGCAGAATAGCATCCGTGAGCAGCACCGGTCGTTTGCTGTTGACGGACTTGTGTAGGTTACGGAGTGTCTCAGAGTACATGTCACTGCTCATGTTTTTCCATGCTCGAGAAATTCGATGAGTATCGGTCCTCGGACGTCGAAAAAGACGACGAGCATCATCTTGCCTGCTGAGGGCACAGCTTTGATTTTTTTTTAGGGGGAAATGAGGACGCATGCTGTCTCGCTTTGTCTCTGACTCGAAGTTATGGTACCAGCTCTCGTCACCAGCGACGACCCGCTCCAGGAATGCGGGATCTTCATGATACCGGAACAGGTGTTGCAGTGCTAGCCCCGTACAGAGTTCCTTTTGAGGTTCGCTGAGCATCTTCGGAACTTACTGCGCGCACACCTACAGGTAACTTAACCTGTCGTGCACATTTATCTATACCGTTCCAACGCTGCCCCTCACCGTTCACTGCCAACATTCGCATTGTGACAAGCCGATCACTTCTCACCAGGTCGTTAACCTTGAGTTCGGCCGTGATTACAGTGTTTGCCTAGCCTGGTCTCGGGTCATCACTCAAGCTCTCCCTGCCTTCACGAAAACGGGCACTTCACTTTCTCACTGACTTGTCGGACACAGTCTCCCCCGTATACGGCCACCATCTGGCGATGAATATCGGCCGGTTTAACCCCTTCCGCAGTCAGAAATCTGGCAATACCTTGCTACTCCACAAGGGTCGAATTTTTCAATGTGAACACCCTGATTACCTCACATGCACTACCTCGTCAACTGGACGGAATACACAAGTGCTTGATTCTTTCCTGCGTCATATGAGGAGTTCCCGGGCATGCGCACAACCATGCCGGATACTACACTATCTTCCCCACATTTCGCACATTGTCACAAAGTGGCATATTCCTATTTCAACCGGTTTGGTTAGTATGACGTTTCGTATCTTTTAATTTGAACACTTCTTATAGTTTGTGAATTTGGACAGTTATCTTTAGTAATCTGCTACTGGATATCCAGAAGACAATATCATGTAATATTGTTGAAACAGAAAAGTATTAGGAATGATTTACCATGCAATTTGAATAAGCAGTGCCACAGCCGTTTCTATGTACATGCGTATGTAGAAGGCTGTGGCAGTGCTCTAGGCCAAAGTGTTTTTTAAACTAGAGAAACGTTCAAAATTTTAAAGTTGAAAATATTTTTCTTAAATTATAAAAGAGATTAAAGTTTTCAACTAGCGAAAAGAATAATGTTTAAAACTACAGACAATTTTTGCATTTACATTTAAGAAACGTGGACTACATTGAAGAATTTTCTGAATTACATTAAGGAGTACGATTCTCAGATTGAAACTGAAGAAAAATGATTATAACATTAAAACTAAGGGCGAGGTAGCCTTACATTTAAAATTTCTGAATAAGTTAATACTCAGATTAAAAATGAGTCAACAGTTAGACTAGAAATGATAGGAAATGACTCTTAAGAGCCTGACATACTAAAAATAATACAAAAGTTACCACTTTTCTTTCGTTTGTTTTCCATAACTAAAAGGAAATAATGAAATGCAACTTATCTTAATTATAGATGATGTTATTCTACAACAGAAAATATGAACCTAAAGAATTTTCAGTGTTGCAATCCATAGAAATTACAGTGTTGTCACAATAACAATTACCCTAAAATCTATGTAAAGGCAGCAACTAGAGGAACGGACTCAACTGCATTTGATTACGTATCACGTTGTCTTGGCATCCTGTGAACTACTTTTTAAATAACATTATTATTTAATTTAAATAACTGTATGTTAAAACTCTTTTGTTTATTACAAACTAAATACGACTATAAAGATCGATACCTAACCTACGCTAGTTAATATTATTTGCTAGCTACCGTGCTTGAATCTACTAACGTTTCTTTCATTTAATTGAAAATTTGCTTTCGTTACAGAAAATTGATTTAACAAAGTTTTCCATCATTTAAAAGGGAGGAAATATTAAGAAGGGGAGTCCGGAAATAAGTTTCCTTCTCATTTTCCCCAGGAAAGCGAGCAACAATGGGAGAAACAAAGCAGCGGTTGCACGGGCAACAGACCCAGACACAAGTGGGTATCGTTCGCCTGCGATTCTGCAGATGTCACCGTCGCAACGCGTGCGCAAGCGGAGACGAGTTTCTCAATCTGAGCCTGGTATTTGTGGAGAGAAGGCACGTTTTGACGTTGTGGTCAAAAGAGGAAGTGCGACCTGTTGTCCGCTTTGAATGGGCTCGTGGCGTATCGAGAGCAGAAATCCATAACTGCATGGTGTTATGTTGTTTCATGACAATACGAGACCACACTCAGGTACGACACCACAAAGCCATATTGCAACTCTTGGGTGGGAGCGCCTTACCCATCCACCATACAGTCCTGATTTCGCACCAAGTGACTTCCATCTGTATCCGGCTTTGAAGAAGACTCTTGGCGGCTGTTCCTTTGGAAATCACAGAATCTGTTCTTTCATATGTAGAGTCCTGGATTTTTCTGCAAGGGTTTTTGAAGTTTATAGACCGATATGACAGTGTCTCAATGCACGTGGTACTTATGTAGAAAAAATAAAGGTATGTCTGATCTTTAATGTGCGCATGCTATTTTTGGTCGTGCATCCCTACTTCTGTCCACAGTCACCCGGGGAAACTTATTTTCGGAGTTCTCCTCGTACTATTAAAATTGAATTTTTATTTTGTTCTTTCATTGCTATCGTAGTGAATATTTTCTTACCATAGACTCTCCTCAAAAATAATTGGGTTCCATAACATTGTACTTTACCATAAGCCATTATAGCAATTCTGTCTGCCAAAGCTTCAGCTTCTTCCATATAATGAGTTGTAATTAGGATTGCTTTTGTAGACCTCTCTTCCTGATTAGAAAAAGTTAATAGAGGTGTTTCTTTCTAATTTTATTACATAATATGTGTTCTACTAATTATTTTATGAGATACAATTAGATCTTTTCCCATCTTAAATTGTAACTTCATATCAAATAAATTCAATGTTGAAAAGGGATTTTTTGATTTTTTTTTAAACTACTGGTTACTAAAACAATGAATCACTGCATTAAAGTGAACAGAACATTTAATACATTTCATTGCTTGACATAGGTGTATTGCCATTAAAAGCCTGATATACTAAAAATAATACAAAATTTACCATTTTTCTTTTACTTGTTTTTCATAAGTGAAAGGAGATAATGAAGTGCAACTTACCACAATCATAGATAATGGAGATAATGAAGTGCAACTTACCACAATCATAGATAATGGAGATAACGAAGTGCAACTTACCACAATCATAGATAATGTTATTCTACAACAGAAAATATGAATTTGAAGAATTTTCAGTGTTGCCATCCAAAGAAATTACAGTGTTGTCAGAATAACATTTCCCCTAAAATCTACGTTAAGGCAACGACTAAACGAACGAACTCAACTGCATTTGATTACGTATCATGTTGCCTTGATATCATGTAAATTAATTTATAAATAATAGTTGTATTTAGTTTGTAATAAACAAAATAGTTTTAGCATACAGTTATTTAAATTAAATAATAATGTTATTTTCAAAGTAGTTCACACGATTCCAAATCAACATGATACATAATCAAATGCAGTTGAGTACGTTCATTTAGTTGCTGCCTTTATTTAGATTTTAGGGGAAATGCTATTCTGGGAACACTGTAATTTCTATGGATGACAACACTGAAAATTCTTCAGATTCATATTTTGTGTTGTAGAATAACATTATCTGTGATTGTGGTACGTTGCACTTAATTATCTCCTTTCACCCATGAAAAACAAGCAAAAGAAAAATGGTAAATTTTGTATTATTTTTAGTATGTCAGGCTCTAAGGAGAATAATTTCTTGTTGGCAGTCCATGCTTGAAAGAAACCATCGTAAGCAACACTTGAAAAACTACTGCAAAATGTTTGTTGAAATATTATAGCAACATCTGATAAGGTCTCTTAATTTCTTTTCTCCAAATTTGGTTTGAGAATCATTATTTAAACATATTTTTTTCTTTTGCTGAAAATAAGTTTGTTTTTGCGAATGTTTCATAAACCAATATTACATGCAACGTGTTAGCCACATGTGTTTTATTAAGTTACTTTGTTTTGGTTCAGTGGTGCTATTCAGCAGGTTCGCGCCGGTTCACTAGAACTGGTTCTTAAAATATTTCCAGTTCGCAGAACCATCCCAGACATGACAGAAAATTTTACCCTGCTATACTCAATATTAGTAAATATTAGTTTAAGTATCCTTTGTTTTAGAAATCATTACAGCTCCAAGGTTAAACATTGATCTCTTAGAACAAGGTATAAGCTTTATGTTTTAATCTCAAGTGCTCAGATACCAAGAATGAGAACTAGGATCACATGATTGTAGTAGTAAGGGTTATTTGTATTTGAAACGCATATATATCATTATCAACAAGTTTTGATCCATTTCTGAACTAAGATCTTTCACATCCTTTTTGACAACCATCTATCTCGTATAAGTTCTTTCCAAGATATTCGCAGTGCTACCTAATTTTGTCACACCACCTTGTATTCGGATGCTGTGTAGGTCTCTACTTGTCATTGTGGAATTCAATTTTTTTAAAAAATGTTTTTTTCTACCTTCTATGTTTTTTTCCTAAGAGAGTTACATCTATCTACCTACCTATCCATTTATTCTCTTTCTCTCTCTCTCTCAAAATACATACAAGCACGAGGATATAATCAAGGAAGGGGCTAAACTATAGTATGCAGGTTTATCCAATGTAAAGCAGGATTGAAGCCCATTTTATCCAGTGTATACCTGAGCGTGAAGGAGGGGTATATAACCCCTATAGCTCCCTTGGATCCGCGCATATATAGAGCGAAAACCCCATCGTTTACGTGTTATAGGCTGCCGAAATCATGAAAAAATGAAATTTAAAGGTTCATAGCTCCAAAACTATGGGACGTACCTTGGTCGGGTCAAGACTTCACTTAGGAACTAGTATGTGCCCTATCCAAAAATGTGTGTTTCAGAATCCTGAGGTTCTTCCACAACAATTTTTATAGAGGGAGTTTGAATACGGGCCTATGATATAAGTACTCTCCAACTATCTCCATAAAATTTGTTGCGTGAGTACCTTAAGATTCTAAAACATGTATTTTTGGATAGAGCACATACTAGTTCCCAAGTGAAGTCTCGACCCAACCAAGGTAGGTCCCATAGCTTTGAAGCTATGAACCTTTAAAATTCATTTTTTCCTGTTTTTGGCAGCCTATAACACGTAAACGATGGGGTTTTCGCCCTATGTTTATTGGAACTTTTTTGTTTGTTTTACTCTCAGGAATCACTCCTGTGCTTTTATACAACGAATTTAGCGCCATACTGTATATATACACAGTATACACACACACACACACACACACACACACACACACACACACACACAGAGGGAGAGAGAGAGAGAGAGAGAGAGAGACGGTTGTTAAAAAATTAGAATAGCATCACTGGGTAATATTAAATATTTATCACAATTTTGAAACATAATAAGTATGTGTTTTAGCATTTACCAAATCTATCATGCTATTTGAAGTAGAACTCTCCACGAAAGTGACGTTCTCCGTTCTTTTAGACATATCGATGTAAAGTTTATGGGAGATAAAATACAGCTGAACAAGTTAGAAGCATTTGAACGGAATGTAGTGGCAAGCATTTTTACAGTAAAGTGCAGGCTCTGGTGAATAAAAAATGTTAGGGATCTAAATATTTAACACTCACTTTGAATCTAAAGAGACACAGGGCCGGCTCTACCACATGTGCAACAGGTGTATTTGTACGGAACGGAAAAATCTGTCATAACTATATTATTTAAAATAAATATTTTTTGTTGGAAACAGACTATATGATGATGATAGTTAAATTTACAAAGCTGAACTTCTATTTGAATACTACATTCATAAATCATGTTTAGGTCACATTAGTTTAAGGTCACATGAACAGTGCTAAAGCAAATGGTCAAACAAATCCCAGGATGAATTGCTTGATTGTTGTCAAATACAAGAACTCAATTCTCGAACAGTAGCGAACACCTGTTCCATTTAGTTAGTTATCACAATTTTGATATGAAGACTAGTTTTGTCTTTGTCACAAACAAGTTTTTTATCATTGAAGGTCGAAACAAGTATTTTCTTTTTAAAAAAACAGATGTAGAAGGAAAATCAAGAAATAAAGATAAAAGAGCTAGTTCCACTGGAATTGCAGTAGTAATATTGGATTATCTGCTCAAAAGTAGGAGAGGAAAGAGACAATAGGAACCTATTGTAATCGTAGCAGATGCTTCTTTTGAAGCTGTCACGTATTTTCATCATTGTGTCAATTAAGGAAGTAAGAAAATTGTCAATTTAATGTGACATATGGATGTTGCACAATACTTGAACCCTAGGAGGTGAGAAAGACACGTCAAATAAATTTAGAAACATGAGAAACATGAAAGAAAAAGATAGAATTTGAAATTGACAAGCTTTTTGTAACACTGTTACAATTGGAACCTTGTGTCATTAAAAGAAAGAAGAAAACTGTCAATTTAATGTAACATATGGATGTTGCACAATACTTTAACTGTTGGAAGGTAGAGAGACAGACATGTGAAACATGGGAAACTCTAGATAAAGCATAGCTATATGTTAGGTAAGAATGGCATGGGTAGGGAGAGAATTCTTTGATGTGTACTAAAGAAAGAAAGAAACATATACACAGGTGTACTGTAATTTCGGGTGGTCCAGTTTTTTTGGAGGTGGAGGGAGCGAACTGTGTTCTGGACATTGCTTAATTGGGGGGACTGTGATTTCGACTGCATGGAAACTGAAAAATATGTGAAAAAAGAAAGAAATAGGAGACACCTGCTTGTATGTGTGTGTGTTCCAGGTTTTTGGAGGTGGAGGGGGTGTACTGTGCTCTGGACATTGCTTAATGAGGGGACTGTGATTTCTACTGCATGGAAACTGAAAAAATATGTGAAAAAGAAAGAAATAGGAGACACCTGCTTGTATGTGTGTGTTCCAGGTTTTTTGGAGGTGGAGGGGGTGTACTGTACTTTTGGAGAAATAGCAATGAGTATACTGAATGAGAGAGAATGTAAGAAATACCTTGAAAATGTTACATAGGGAAAGTGTAGTGTCCTTTTGACCAAAGGACCAGTTTAAATTAACGTGGGAATAGTTAAAATTACTACAATAGAAAGCGAAACTTTTTTTTTGTGTGTGGATGAGAAAACGCCATGATACTTTTAACCCAGCTGTATGTCTAACTCTTTTTAGAAAAGAAAGAAAAAAAAAGATCTTTTAAGTTGTTAGGATATAGAAAGTTATTTGAGAAAAACGTATGTGACATTTATTGTTGACGGATGGGACCCCCTGTAATTTCGAGTTGAACGTAACTCTTTTTAGAAAAGAAAAAAAAGATTTTTCTGACTTAGACAGAAAAATGTTCCATTTAGCATGCCCTGATAGAATGAAAAAAGAAAGAAAGAAAAAGTCCTTTTTCTGGAAAAGATTCTTGTTAACTTTAAAGAATAGCTATTGTACTTGTTTTTGTGAAAAAACGGAAGTGTGTGTGTGTGTGTGTGTGAACGCTGGAACCACCCAGGTTAACGAATATATATAACGAAGTTTGAAATGAGAGCAGATTATATAGTGTGCTTTTGGCGTTGTGGAAACTTGCCTTGTGTATTTTTTCTGTGAGTGTGTTGTTTGGAGAATAATTTTGGAATTACCGGAAGGAAAAAAGTAAGTTAAAATTTACCATTTATATAAATAAATATTGAACTTTGATTTTAAATGTATTTACATGCAATAAAATGACTTGTGTTTGCTTTTATTTATTGGACAAATGTCAGATATAATCGTTGTTATGAGACTTGTTTGTGAAGATTAAAATACGCAAATCAGAAATGTTGTGTATTTTGTGGATATTTAAAACACCAAGAAACCCAAAGTGTAGAGATTGCTTACCTAGCGTAAGAGACCAAGAGAGGGAGGAAAAAAAGAAAAAAGTTTGCTTCATTGTAGGCTAGCGACCAGGCCGGAGGTATGGCGGGGCGGGAGGATTTTGGTGTTTGTAGTTTGAAGGAAACAGCGATAGAGAGGCGAGGGGAGTTTTTGCTTCTAGTTTGGCGAAAAGAGCAAGAGAGGGAGATAGGGAGAGAATGTTTTCAAGGTTGGATAAATGCGTTGGGTGCGTGAGAGGAGAGGAGACGTGCGGGGGCAGTTTGACGAAAAGAGCAAGAGAGGTAGAGCGAAGCATGCATACGTGCGCTGCTGAGCGGAAGACAGGGGGAAGGCGCGGGGTTAACCTGCTTCAGGGCATTTTTTTTTATTCCTAGTTGAATGCAATGGAATTTACGGTCTTTTAAAAGGAGGGGAAAAAGCGTGATTTTGAACACAGAAACTGCAAGTTTGTGTAAGCCAAGAGAAAACAAATACATGAACGAAAACGAATAATTTATCTGTTGATATCAGTGGCGTATATGCGCGCTGTTTATTAAGATTCTAAGTGACTATTTTTTTTAAAAAAAAATATGTGTGTCATTTGAAAGAATAGATATACCTATGTAAAGTTGCATTATACTGTATGGGAAACCACATGTAAAGTATAGAAATGTTAAAATGTTAATACTTACCTAGGATAAATTGTCTTTTCTGATGTTTGAAGCACATACGAAGCACTAATATATGCCGGAAAAAAAAAGACGGGAAACGACAAAAAGATTTTATCGGTAAACGTATAAGGCATTCCCGGTTGTACAAATAACAGGACACCGATACGATTTGATGTAAACCGCGCAAAAGCATGAATGCTACTGACACGTGTTGGTATATAGGTGGCGTTCATGCATAAAGACTAAGATTTTTTTCCGTATAATAACTTTAAATGGGCATAGCTCCTAAACGATTGATTATACGATAAAATGGACTACAGAAATCGATTTGTCAGGTTAAAATCTATATAGAAAGATACCTTACATGATAAAATTGAACAATTTTTTGTGGGGGGGGGCTAACAGTGGTGGCTGGGTATGTAGGGCTCTAACATTACATTTTTCGCTTTTTTGACCAAACTATTGGTCGTAGAAACGAAAGAAAGGTATTTTCTTAATTGTTAGGACCTAATGAACATTACTATATAAATTAGAACAATGTAACTTGAAAATAATTTTAAATATGCGTAGCTCCTAAACGGTTGATCGTAGGTCAAAATGGATTACAGAAATCGATTTGTCAGGTCAAAATCTATATAGAAAGACACCCTACATGATACATTTGAACAATTTTTATTTTTTTTGAAATTTATATACAGGGTGTTTCAAAAGTATAGTTTTTATTTTTTCACTTTTTTGGCCAAACTATTGGTCGTAGAAACAAAAGAAAGGTATTTTCTTAATTGCTAGGACCTAACGAACACTACTATACAGATTAGAACAATGTAACTTGAAAATAATTTTAAATATGCGTAGCTCCTAAACGGTTCATCGTAGGTGAAAATGGATTACAGAAATCGATTTGTCAGGTCAAAATCTATATAGAAAGACACCCTACATGATACATTTGAACAATTTTTATTTTTTTTGAAATTTATATACAGGGTGTTTCAAAAGTATAGTTTTTATTTTTTCACTTTTTTGGCCAAACTATTGGTCGTAGAAACAAAAGAAAGGTATTTTCTTAATTGTTAGGACCTAACGAACACTACTATACAGATTAGAACAATGTAACTTGAAAATAATTTTAAATGTGCGTAGCTCCTAAACGGTTCATCGTAGGTGAAAATGGACAACAGAAATCGATTTATCAAGTCAAAATCTATATAGAAAGACACCCTACATGATACATTTGAACAATTTTTATTTTTTTGAAATTTATATACAGGGTGTTTCAAAAGTAGAGTTTTTATTTTTTCGCTTTTTTGGCCAAACTATTGGTCGTAGAAACAAAGGAAAGGTATTTTCTTAATCGTTAGGACCTAACAAACATTACTATACAGATTAGAACAATGTAACTTTAAAATAAAAATTTAATGAATTTGCATAAACAATATGGCGTCGATTTTTTTGAAACTTTGGAAATATGTTTATTAAAAGATATATTTTTATATGAATAGGTAAAATGAATAATATTACTAAAATAAATACCATTTTTGCGCGTTTTTTACCGCAATTGGTGCGCGCCGCGCGTTTTTTTACAGCGATCGGTACGCGCCGCGCGTTTTTTACCGCGACCGGTGCGCGCCGCGCGGTATTTGTGGCCTAAAAAGGTTTTTGCGACGCGGGACGCGTAAAATATTACCGCCCGGAAACTGCGCGGGGTATTGCCGGTTATAAAAACAAACAACACTCGGTAACTTGCTATGGCACATGTACACACACGCACAGTCTTATACACACTAATGTGAATGTTATGATACAGGTGTCGTTCTTTCAAGAAACAAACATGGCGGATGAATTTTAATGTGTTTTCTTTGCATTAATCTAGTATACATTATTTTTAAAAACAGTAATAATTAAAAATTTAAACAAGTTAACACGAACTTAACCGAACTTTTCCGAACATTGACGAACATAAACCTAAGAGTTTATTTACAATTTCTGTACATATTGGTTAATGTACAACACGAATGGTTCCGAAGTTTCCCGAAGTTTTCCGAACATTGCCGAACATAATCCTAAGAGTTTATTTATAATGTGTGTACATGTTTATACATGTATTACACAAACGGTTCCGAACATAAACATAAAAATGTATTATCATTTGCCGTACACGTTTTGTATACGTATACTATGCATTAAATATAATTTAATTACCGTTAAAAATAATTATAATATTAACACAGAATATAACACTATTATCTGTATAGGCTACAACACAGTTTGTAGTCTCGTACGCAAAGGCATTTCGTTTTGTAGTCTTGTACCCAAAAGCATTTGGTTTTGTAATCTCGTACGCAGGTGCTTTAACATATTTTAAATTTAGTAACAGTGATATTACGCAATATGATGTAATTTGTACCTTATGTTACTGGGTCTAAAAAATTCCTTTGTTAGTAGTGCTAGGAATTTCTTTTGTTTGCTTTGCTGCAGGTGTTTAAACAGGTTTAAACTGGTTTTATTGTTTTTTTGTTAGACATTGTGTATATATACCCCCGTTGCAAAGGAAATATTATCATATGTATGCTGGTAACCGTACCTTCAACACAATATTTACTTAGTGAATAAATTCATAGAAACATATAATAAAAGAAATATTAAAATATTATATTTACAAAAGAGTAGTAATATTAACTGTATTGTTGCAGTTGTTGAAATTCAAAACAAGATAAGAAGAAAAAACAAAAGAAGAAGAAAGGAAGTAAGGAAGAAATCCTGATTTTTATCAAGTTTAGAATACACAACAGATTTACATAGAAGATCATCGTAAGTATATTTACATACTATACATATTTGAATGATTATGTTTTTATACTTTGATTAAATATTTGTATATAAAGTATTATTTTTAAAAATTGTAAACTGTTAAATATTTACAATAATATTTTATTTAAAACAAACGAAATTTGTTTTACCATTGTGCAAAACATGTTTTTAATACGATTACATTGTATTTTAAGAACAAAGTTCTTGCAGAATTTTAAAAATGTTTACACTGCATTTTAAGAACGAACTTTTTGCTGAATTTTAAAATGATCACACTCCATTTTAACATTGAAGTTCTTGCAGAATTTTAATGATGATCACACTCTATTTTAACAATGAAGTTCTTGCAGAATTTTAATGATGATCAACAGAAAAAATAAGTAGAGCTGCTTAGAAGAAAACTAAATAATATTGTTAACTGAATAACACTATATTTTTATATATTGTTGTATTTATTTTAATGTAAACTAATTTTTGTTTTAATATTTTACAGATGGAATTTCTCGGTGCATCATACGTAAACGAGTTTAACGAAATTGACGAAATTTACCTGTCTGCTGTTATAGAAGGTCTGAATACAAAGGAGCGCGTGTTGGAAACCTGGTGGCGTATTATGGATAAGCAACGCCAGGGATTTCGTGGCAGTGAAAGGTATGATACCTTGTTATCAGCTCTTTTTAATTTTTATTATGATAATCAAGCACTTATATTGCAATATGCAATGTCTAGTGCTGACATTGTTGAGTTATTTGCACACGGATTTTTTCGTGAGCAAATCATGTACCAGTGGGCACATGATAAATTCATTCATTTTAATTATTTTAATTCTGCACAAGGTGATAGGATAAATGCAGCAGAGGTAGCCGAATTTTGTAATTATGGATCGCGTTTTATTTCGCTTCATAATAATGTGTTGCCATCTGTTGAAAATTCCGTAACCTCGGTCCACCAAGAAAGTCAACCCTTGGAAAACATACTTCAAGAAGAAGATTTTAATTTAATTGATGAAATTATTAATGAACAAATACAAAATGAAGCAGCAGATGGTACACAATCAAATCAAAATTCCGCAGTTTTAGTAAATCCCGATGAGTTTGGAACATCTGATTATGTGGAGGCTTTATTAAACGAGTTATGTGAAAATGGTCAAAATCCTGTGGATGTTGTAAATAATGAAGTACAGGTATCAAGTGTACAATGTTCACGGGATACTCGTGGTTACGGAATGGGGTCTCCACGGCCAAGTACATCCGGTTACGTTCCTCCAAGTGAACGTAGCGGACATACAGATGTTCAAAATACAGGGGAAGGTAATTTCAAAGTAGTACATGAAAGCAGAAAAAGTTTCACTAAGTTTAACTTGGTGGGACATGAAATTGCGGTAAGGCCAATGGGAAATGAAGAAATTAGAAATCCTGCGGCCTATATTGAAAACCTAATGAACTTCGCATTGGATAATGTATTGAACAATGCGAGACCTAATGATTTTGTTGGAATGTACATTGATTCCTCCAATAGTAAGGATAAGAAAGCAGTGTATGTTCCATGGAGACGCCGCAAAGATATTTCTGCTAAGTCCGTTTTAGCTTCCATTACTAGAGTGTTAAATAGTAATGAAGACTTCCTTTTAGGTAATCATGTCCTCTTTCGATTTCATATAGTAAATTCCATGTTTGGTGCTGGAAGAACACGTGATAATAATTCCACACTAAACAAATATTTACCTTTAAATGAATTTTTAGTACAACATTTGGTTGAGCTCCCGGGAACCGATAATGAAAAACTTTGTTTACCTAAAAGTATTGCTTGGGGTATAGCAAAGCATACCGAAACACATCGAAATTTGAGTAATTTAACAGATCCAACTCGAGATACATTAAAAGGTAGAGCTATTAAGCTTTGTACTCAGGCAGGTGTTAGCGTTAAAGGTGGTTGCGATTTTAATGACGTTGAATTATTTGAAAAACATTTAGCTCCAAATTATCAAATTATTATTTATGAAAAAGTACCCGAAAGCAAACGTGAATTTAGAGTACGTTATCCGGAAACAGAAGTACAAAGACCAGAGTTACAAAATGCAAAACCAATCTATATTTATTACGATGAAAGAGGAACTATTGGACATTTCCGTCCTATTCGTACTATAACGTCATTTTTAAGAAAAGAAAAGTACTGTTTGCAATGTTTAAAGGGTTTTAATGGTGGCAATCGTTATCATAAGTGTGAGTTAATGTGTTCATCTTGTGAACATATGCACAAAGTAGATGTTACGATGTATAAAATGAAATGCAATGCATGCAATAGATATTTTACTAGGGGTGAGTGTTTCGACAATCACTTAAAAGGTAATAAAATTGGCAAGAATGTGTGTGAATATGTGAAAGTTTGCATCAACTGTAATGCACTCTATGATTTAAGAAGACGTAAATCTGATCATACATGTGGTGAATACTTTTGTAGTACATGTCGTGAACATGTACAGGAAGGTCACTCATGTTATGTGAAGAAAGTAAAACCTACTCATATTAAGAGGTTTCTTTATATTATCTTTGACGTAGAAACCATGCTCAAACCGGAAAATGAGCGTGGGGAGCGGGAACACGTTGTTTGCTTGGTATGCGCTAGACATGTATGTCATAAATGTATGAATAACGGCATTGATGAAGCCTGCAGTACATGTGGTGATGAAAACGGTAACCGCTCGTTTTCTTTTAAAACCATTGATGAATTTATTACACATATTTTATTAGATAGACCCCTATTTAGTAAAGTATGCGTCATAAGTCATAATGGTAGTCGTTTTGATAGCATTTTCTGTTTGAGATCTCTCATTGAGTCCCAGCATATTATTCCAAAAACTTTAATTCAGGGTCAAAAGATTTTTAGTATTTCTATTCACAATAAAATTATTTTTAGAGATAGTTATTTGTTTGTTGGTGTAAAATTATCAAAATTACCTAAAACGTTAGGCCTTTCAGAAAATTTAAAGAAGGGAGATTTCCCATACTTGTTTAATACAGTAGAGAACCAAAATTATGTAGGACCATATCCCGGAATAGAGTACTATGATCCTGAATCGCGAACTGGTGAAGAAAGAAAGCGGTTGGAGGGATGGCACCAAGAACGGGTGCAATTGGGAGAGCAATTTAATTTGCAAAAGGAAATGCTGGAGTATTGTGAAAATGATGTGAGAATTCTCACAGAAGCTGTTATTAAATTTAGTAATATTATAGAAGACAAAACGGGTGGATTACAATGTTTTCTAGTATCGTCTACGATTGCAAGTTTAGCCATGCAAACATATCGTACATCGTATCTTCCAGAAGAAAGTATTTCTGTTATACCACCTTTGGGGTACCATTATAAAACAAAAACCAGTGAAAAAGCAATGAAATGGCTAAAGTATATGGAACACCAAATGGGTATAGAAATCCAGCATGCTGGACGAAACGGAGAACAATCTTTTGGAAGGTATAATGTTGACGGATACAATGCAGAGCTTAATGCCGTGTTCGAATTTATGGGATGCTACTGGCATGCCTGTAAAACGTGTTTTCCAAATAACCGTAATGGCATAATAGATAATGCACATGGTCCGTACAACACATTTGAAAAAAGGTACGAACATACGGAAATCCGGCGAAAATATTTCAGAGAAATTCTAAAAATGAATTTGTATGAAATATGGGAGTGCTCTTGGGATAATAAAGTACGCACAGATGTAGATTTACAAAAGTTCCTTAAAGAACATTGTGATACTACTGCCGACTTTCTTATTCCTAAGAGTTGCTACAACGGAGGCCGTACTGAAGTATTTCGTTCTTATGTGAATTGTGCGGACGATGAATCCATTCTTTATTATGATATTACATCGTTATACCCCTACGTCATGGCAAGGAAACCTCTTCCGGTGGGGGCACCTAAGGTGCATAAGGGGCCGGTTTTCCCAGATGTGGGAAAAATTCATGGGATTGTAAAATGTACTGTATTGGCTCCTAAACAACTCTTTTTTCCCATCTTACCGTATGTAGCACAAAGCCGATTAATATTTGGACTTTGTAGGCTATGTATGGAAGGAGAAACTATTGATAATTGCACACATAGTGATACTGAACGCGCATTAACTGGAACTTTTTGTACACCAGAGCTTCACCGTGCTCTTGAAAACGGATATAAAATCGTCAAAATTTATGAAATATGGGAATTTGAACTCATGGGTTCTGAAGATCGGAATTCACCTAGTTTATTCCGGGACTATGTGAATACGTTTCTTCAGATGAAGCAGGAAGCTTCAGGCTATCCTGCTTGGTGTAAAACTGAAGAAGACAAAGATAAGTATATTGACGATTACTATGCTCACGAAGGCATAAAGTTAAATAAAGATAATATTAGGTCGAACCCTGGACTTAGACAATGCGCGAAGTTGTACCTCAATTCCTTATACGGAAAATGGGGACAGCGTACAGATATGACACAGTGTGTAATTATTGATAGTGGGGCAGAGTTCCATAGGTACCTTGCTACACCGAGATATGAGGTTCATAGTGTTATTCCAGTTGGTGATGAACATCTTATTCTAACATTTAAAGACTTGGAAACCGAAAATGTACCTCTGGAATTTTCCAATTTCATCCTTGCTGGTTTTATTACTTCATGGGCCAGGCTACAATTATATGATTTACTTGTGACTGTAGGACCTGAAAACGTAATTTATTGTGACACAGACAGTATTATGTTTACGTGTAAAAAAGATAGGGAACCTCCGTTGAAGCTTGGAAGCTATTTGGGTGATCTCACTGATGAAATTGAAGAAGGGTGGGAGTTTGTAACGTTTATAGGCTTAGGGCCAAAAAATTATAGTATGCGGCTTAAAAATGCCGCAGGGGAATTTCGGAATATTTTCAAAATTCGGGGAATTACACTAAATGATAGGACCTCTCAAAGAATAAACTTTGAGAGTTTCTATGGATTAGTGACAGGAAATATTAATTGTACAATTATAGAAAATCCAAATAGTATTGTGCGGAAACAGGGCTTCACTATCTTTTCACGTAAAGAGACAAAAACGCACCAAGAGGTAAACAAAAAACGTAAACGTATTGACGATACACAAAGTGACGAACCAATACCAAAGACAAAAAGTTTACCTCATGGATATGTACAATAATAATTTTAGCTTGGCTTATAAGTGATTGTTTTTATTTATTTATTTATTTATTTATTTTTAAAAGATCATTAGTAGAGTATGACTATTTATTTATTTATTTATTCCATCGTTTGCTGTGCAAACTTATAAATTGTAAACCAAAGTATACATTTCATTCTAGTCATTCATTTATTCTAGTCATTCATTCATATTTTAGTCATTTCAAGCTTTAATATTTATTGTTTAACTTATTTTTAATTTATTTTTAATTTATGTTGTTAATTGTGTGAGTGAGTGTATATAAAGTAAAGTATCTATTGTGTGCATTCAGTTTAATACAAGATGTTAAAGTTTCAACATCCATCAACCATTTTAATTGCTGGTCCTTCACGTGCCGGTAAAACATGTTTTGTAAATCGATTATTAAATGAACGTGATCAAATGTTTACTATGAAATTTAATGAAATTGTTTGGTGTTATGGTGCAGTCATACCAAATTTAGATGCAAGTTCAGAAATTCGATTTATAGAAGGAATTCCAGATATGAATAATTTTGAAATACAAGAAAATTCATTATTAATATTAGATGACTTAATGTCTGAAACCAATGGTGATGTTGCAAACTTATTTACAAAATATGCACATCATAAAAAATTAACAGTAATATTTATTGTTCAAAATTTATTTCCAAAAGGAAAACATGCTCGTGATATAAGTTTAAATGCACATTATATTATAGTATTTAAAAATCCTCGTGATAAATTACAAATACAATATTTAGCAAGACAAATTATGCCACGATATAGTAAACAAGTTGTGAATGTGTTTGAAGATGTAACACGTGAACCTCACACTTATTTGTTATTTGACTTAACTCAAAAAACAAATGATGCATTACGATTACGTACTATTACGGTGATTTAATACGTACTATTTCACAAGTTGTTAAAAACACAATAAAAGGAAACATTCCGTTGAATTCGCGTCAGAAGCAACGTTTACGTAGACATAAAAAGATCTTGCGTGCTTTATCTGCACAGCGTACAGCACTTAATAAGAAAAAGAAAATTTTATTGCAGAAAGGTGGGGCATTTTTACCATTAATTTTAGGACCATTACTTGGTGCAGTAGCAAGTAGTTTGTTTGGAAGATAAGTATGTCGGAATTTCGTAAAATGATATTAGTGCCTGAAAATGCAATGCAACAAATGCATGCAAATATAAAATCAACAGATTCACATCAATCGCGTTTAGACGAAGAAATGAATAGTATTTTACAACGTCGTAATCTTAGTATTGAAGAAAAATGGAAATTGTATCAGCAAGCATTACAACAATATTTAAATTATACTTCATCAGTTTCACAAAATCCAATTACATTACCTATTATTGAAAAAGATGTTCCTCAAACATCATCATCATTATCTCAAGAAGAAGAAAAAAATAATTCTATTTTACCCTTTGTATCAGACATTTTACAATCAGTACCAAAAACACAACGAAGGAAAACAGATCTATTATTAAAACAGTTAACAAGTTCTGATAAAATTCATTGGGATCAATCAGGAACAGTACGTATTCAAGGAAAAATAATACCAGGTTCTAATATTATTGATTTAATAAATGATGTTGTTCGTACACGAAAATATTCAAGAAATCCTATAGGCATTCACGAGTTTAAAAATTTATTGGATGATCTTAATGTACCACGTGAATTTATTTCTACTCCTATAGTAAAATCACATAGCAAAATTAAAAAATCACAAAGTCCAACACTAGTAACAAATATTTTTAAAAACTGGAAAGAATATAAAATGTAAATAAAAAATGGGAAAATTGTCAAAATTATATTATGATTATACAAATCCTGCTTCTTTATCAAGTATTAAAACATTACAAACAAAAACAAAATTATCAAAAAAGAAAATTAAAAATTGGTTAGCATCTCAAGATGCATATACATTACATGCACCAGCACGTAAAGTATTTGAACGTAAACAATATTATGTTAGTGCACCAAATGAAACATTACAAATGGATTTAGCAGATATGCAAAATATTGCAAAGTATAACAAAAATTATAAGTATATATTATGTTGTATCGATATTTTTTCACGGTATGCGTATTGTGTTCCCTTAAAAACAAAAACAGGTCCTGAAATGGCAAAAGCAATCAAAAAAATTTTAAAAAATTTTAAACTACCCGTGTTTAATGTACAAACGGATTTAGGTACAGAATTTTATAATCAACATGTAAAACGTTTATTTAAAGAATACGAAATTAATCATTATAGTGTACATTCAGAAATTAAATGTGCATTAGCTGAACGCTTTATAAGGACATTAAAAGAAAAATTATCGTTATTTTACGGCTAAAAATACATACCGTTATATAGATGTGTTAGATCAATTTGTAAAAAATTATAATCATTCGTATCATAGTAGTATTAAAATGGCACCGGCAAATGTAAATTACTCTAATGTTGATCAAGTTTTGAATACGTTGTACGGTGATAAAACGAATAAAAACAAATTAACATGTAAATTTCAGCCTGGTGATTATGTGCGTGTTAGTAAATATAAACATAAATTAGAAAAGGGATATTTACCAAAATGGTCACAAGAAATTTTTATTGTTGATAAATGTATTCCGACAAATCCTATTACATATAAATTAAAAGATTGGAATGATGAGGAAATTAAAGGAATATTTTACACAAAAGAATTACAAAAAGTAAATGTAAATTCAAACAAAACATTTTTAATTGAAAAAGTACTAAAACGAAAAAAAGATATGATGTATGTAAAGTGGTTAGGATATCCATCAAGTATGAATTCATGGATTAAAACAAATTCTGTTCAGTCTTCAAAATGAGTTCAATGATAGAACATGATTTCTATGTTACTCTTCCTTCAAATGCTAGTACTGAAATTTTTACTAATAATACAACTTCTTCATTTATAGTAAAGTTAGCACAACCTATTCACTTAAGTGAAGGAGAATGGTATGTTGCATTAACACAACTTAATGTTCCTTTTAGTTTTTATAATGTAGGTAAAAATGAAAAAAATTGTAATTGAAACCATCGTTAATGATGAACTTGAAATTGCTGATGTTGATATTACACCAGGATACTATACTTCTATTTCATCCATTTTAGAAATGATTCCTGAAGAATTACGAATGTTAAAATATTATAAAAATAAAAATCAAGTTGGAATTAGACATTCTTTAAAATTGAAAGATTTTTGTGTTATTGGAATGACACGCGGATTGCAACATTTACTTGGATTTATAAATGAAAATACAACAGAGTTTACAGATGCTGTTTTTGTAAAACCAGTTAATGAAGATGTTCCAACCGTAACACGTGCAAAATTTCCATGCAATTTAGAATATAATATACCAAACGTTTTTAATGTATGTGTTGATATTGTAAAACAACAAGAAAATATTGGACCAGTAGTTCGTAAAGTTAGTGCCTATAATATTGAGCACGGAGATGTAAAATGTTTTCTATTTCACACACCACAATATGTTAAAGTTGTAAAATCTTATTTTAATACGATTGAAGTAAACTTAAAAGATGAGCACGGTTTAAAATTGCCATTTGAATTTGGAACTTCAAACTTAACACTTCACTTTAAACGAAAATGATTTCTGAAAGTATTGATGATAGTTTTTACATTACACTTGTATCAAACGCAAGTACTGATGTATATCCTACAAATAGTCCAACACATTTTATTAATCAACTAAAAAATAATATTCAATTATCAGAAACCGATTGGCATGTAGGATTAAGTGAATTACATGTTCCTTTAACATGTTATAATGTTAACGATGGAGAAAATGTTATGTGGTATAAAATAAAAAATGAAGAAGCACAAAAAGGTAAAATTGTAAGTGGATATTATCACTCTGCACATCATATCATTGATGAATTAAATAAAATATCAAAAGATATAAAATTTTCTATATCAAATATTGTACAAGTAGATTGTAGTGATCGTGTTGAATATGCCTTATTATCAGCAACATTAGCAATGCAATTAGGACTTCGTCAACATAAAGATCTTGTTTTGTATAAACGTGGATTTAAACAACCATATGTTGATATTGGATATCCTCATCAAATTTTTATTTATACTGATATCATACAATATCAGTTTTTAGGTGATACAAAAGCACCTTTATTACGTATTGCAACAATATCAAATGTAAAATACGGTAAAGTAAAAACATTAACATTTCAAGATATTCATTATCTTCCACTTGCAAAGTTTTCATTTAACAGTATTGAAATACTATTAAAAGACCATGCAGGACGAAATTTGCCATTTCGTTCTGGGACACTAAGTGTTACACTTCATTTTAAGCGCTCTCCTAATAAAAATTAATCAATTAATTATATTTTAAAAATGAAATTTAGACGACATTACGGACATGGTATCCCATACTTTTCAGGACCTGTATATCAACGTGGACATGGTATAGGTAGTTTCTTTCAAGGATTATTTCGTTTTGCATTACCATTTCTTAAACAGGGTGCAAAAACTTTAGGTCGACAAGCATTACAAACGGGAATACAAGTAGCGGGTGATGTATTAGAAGATAAACCATTTAAAGAATCTGTTCGTGCACGTGTAAAAGAAGCTGGTGAAACATTAAAGACAAAAGCTGCTAACAAAGTTGGTCAGTTATTAACTGGAAGTGGTAAGAGACGGCCACGCAAGCGTAAAGCTCCGGCAATTGTTCGTTTTGGACCTCCAACTAAACGTAAGCGTACAAACAAAAGCAAAAGCAAAAGAAAAGTAAAAAGAAAAATAAGTCGTGTTACAGATATATTTTCATAATGGCACTACTTAATTCAAACAGTGTTGAATGTTGTACCAATGATTTCGATTTATTTAGTACTCCAATGACACAAACTGCAATTGAATCTTGCTTTAATGCTGAATACCGTCCAATTTCAACATTAAGTTCTGATGGACCTATTGAATTTTTTATTCCCGGTGAAACAGGAGAATTTATTCATACTGCATATCTTTATCTTTACGTACGTTGTAAAATTACAAAACCTGATGATACACCATTAGCTGACACTGATGTTGTAGCACCAACAAATAATTTCCTACATTCGTTATTTAGTCAAATTGACATTTCATTAAATGATAAATTAATTACTTCTTCATCAGGATTTTATCCTTATCGTGCATACCTTGAAACATTATTAAATTATTCCCGTGATGCTTCTGATACACATTTGAAATTAGGTATGTGGTATAAAGATACCGCTAAACAATTTGATACCATAGGTAATGCTAATATAGGTTTTCAACAACGTGCTAATTATATTAAAAATAGTAAATCATTTGAGATGTATGGTCGTCTGTATACAGATATTGCTGGATTACCAAGAGCACTTGTAAATAAAGTAGGTCTTCGTATAAAATTACATCGTAGTAAAGATGCTTTTTGTTTATTATCTCCTGTAAATACTTCTTATAAAGTAAAACTTGAAGATGTTACTCTACATATACGTCGCATTAATGTTGCACCTCATTTGGCAATGGAAATCAATACTAATATGAATCATGAAACAACAAAATATCCCCTTACAAGAGTACAAACAAGATCGTATACTATTCCTGCAAACGTTAATTCATACAATCTTGATAATATTTTTCTGGGTAACGTACCTAAAGGTGTTGTTATCGGGTTTGTTTCCAATTCGGCATTTAATGGAAAATCTGAACTAAATCCATTTCATTTTCAACACTTTAACGTTAACAAACTGCAGCTACAAGTTGGATCAAAATCTTTTCCTCCCAGTCCCCTCACCCCTGATTTTAAAAACAATTTGTACCTTCTAAGTTACCATTCCCTGTTTTCCGGTACTGGTTTATATTATAAAGATGATGCACATACTATTACTCCTGAAGAATATCCACACGGCTATACTCTTTATGCATTTATTCTATCACCTACAGCAACATTAGATGACTGCACTTGGGACCTTGTGCGTGATGCGCCTGTAAATGTTAAAGTTTCCTTTTCTGAAAATTTAACTGAGCCTATAACATGTATTGTTTACGCTCAGTTTGATTCTTTAATTCAAATTGATAAAGATAGAAATATATATACTGATAATACTTTTTAAAAGTATCATTTTAATAAAAGAAGTATAACTGTTCACTTCTAAGCATATGAATTACATGTGTCCTACTGGTACAACGTGCGTTAAACATTGTATATTGTAATATTTGTGCTTGATTATTCAGAGTTGCAAGGTATCATACTATGAAGTTTCTCAAAAGTATTTTTTATGCGTTAGCACCATTCATCGTTATTGGAAAAGTTATAAAAAAATCTGTCATGAATATTTTAAACATGTTATTTCGTTTTATGAGAATATTCCATATACTCCACTAGGTCTTCCAACATATACGCGTATAAAGTGAAGTGAAGTGATGTGAATTTAAAAAACAAAAGTTATGTACACGGATGATTTAATAAAAGTGTTACTTCGTGATAAACTTACTGGTGCAAATGTGCATGGCATTTATCCTATTGATAGAATACCAAAAACTGTACAACCACCAGCTGGACTTATTATAAATTTAAGCAATTCATCTTCAAGTGGTACACATTGGGTGTGTGTATTCATTGATGAAAATCAAAGAGGATACTATTTCGATAGCCTAGCATTACCATTTCCAAAAGAAATAAAAACTTTTTTAAATAAAAATTGTAAAATATATTTTACAAATAGTTCCGCATATCAAGATGATAATTCAATCTTGTGTGGGCAATTTGTGTTGTACTTTCTGCATCATATTGTACGAAAGAAAAGCTTTAACGAATGTTTAAATTTGTTCAAAACAAATAATCTTAAACAAAATGATAAAATTGTATTCAATCATGTAACCAACATAATGAAAAAGAAAAAACAAGTAGATTAGTTTAATAAAATTTTTTTATTTACAATTTAAAATCTTGTATTTTTATTTACAAGAACATATCATATATCCTTTTTACAACTTTGCAAATGCATTAGTTAATGTTATAGTACGTTGAAACTTCCACCAATAACATAACTGTTGTGCATTACGAAATGCACATCCTGATTTTTTATCAAGTTTAATATTTTGTTCATGAAAAGTACAATAATCATTAAATACGTTTGCATGCAATGTGTTTAATGGTGGACACTGTTTACTTTCCAAATCAATAACATTAGCTAGTGCAAAAATATTTTTAATCCAAAGTGTTTTTTCTGCACCTTTACAATAAAAGGTTGCATCTTGTTTACAAAGTTGATATATAAGGTTACGTATGTGTGATACAGTATAACCGCATTTATCATTCCAAGTTAAACCGTGTAAGTTTAATGTTAACCATTCAATTTGTTTTTGACAACCTAATGGAAGTATATTGTATTCTACTGGTGATTTTATTAAACAATGCAAATTTACTGTATCATCACACGCAGTTAAACAAAATTCACGTATAATAAATTCATGATTTGAAATCTTAAAACCTTGTATGTCAATAATGTATTCATTAACACATGCTGAAATTTTATGTTTACGTTCTAAGAAAAATGGTATAATTTGTCCAACAAATTCAGTGTTCTTTAAACAATCACGCACTTTGCGTGTAAAGTTTATACTTGAAATTTCACTATGATGTTCTTCAAACACTTCAAATAAATCAATAAGAGTTATATCGTTGGATAAATATCCTACAGCAAAAGTTCCAATATCATCGTGAAATAAACATTGATGTTCAAGATGCAGCAAGCATTGTTCACAAGAAATATTATTATTAAAGCGTAAGTATGCACTTATAGTTTTTAAAACACAAACTTCACTAATATGTTCTTCACTACATGATACACAAAAATTATTTTCGAAATACATTATGTACAGTACGTTTTCTTAACATACTTCACTATAGTCGTTCGATCTGTCTTTTTCAAGAAAAATACTTAAAAGTTCTTTTCGTACATTCACATCCACTGATAGTTCACCAAATGTAATATTAAAATAATCTCTTGTTAATGTTGTAATAACTGTATGTGTTTCTGCATAAATGTCAAATAATTCCTCCTGTACACGCGGATTCACTAACACAGACCAAACACGAATGTCTAAAACGTCGTCATTACAATAAAAACATTCATGAGACCATTCGCATGTATCATGCCAATAACATGCATAGCATATTAAATAATCATTTGGTTTCCATTTCAATATGCAATCTCTTACACAGTTCACATCCACATAATTAACACCACATTCACAGTTCCAACTTAATTCTGATAAATCAGGTGAACATGGCGGCGTATCCACATTTGATACCACTTCGTCATTTGATTCCGCCTCAAAATCTGAGTTATCTTGCGAAAATTCATACACTTCATTATCTATTCCCGCCTCACTATCACTTGCATAAACTTTTATATTATCGTTTTCATATCTTTCTAATTCATTTTCATCAAATGTACAATCTGGAGAATCTGGATATTCATTCTCAGCGTCTAACTTATGCTTCACATCAATGTCTTCTACAAACTGACGGTTCTCCATCGCTAACAAAACTATACATGCCTATTTTTTAAAACCAATATTTAAATAAAAATTTCAAATGACGTCACGCGCTCGCGCCCGCGCACGCATATATTTTCCGTTCGCGCCCCCGCGCCTTCCCGCGCCGCGTCCGCGTTTCCGCCACCGCCGGGTTAAAAACTCTTTTTATAACAATCCGCTATTGTTCAGCACCTAAATTATTATTCTTTAACGCATACAGCTGCGAGGTTTCTCTTTACATACACCTGCAAGGTTTCTCTTTTATTATTTTAAACATACACCTGCGAGGTTTCTCTTTTATTATTCTTTATAACAAGCTAGCATTGTTCAACAAGTTTTCCAAAGTTTTTTTTAAAATCATTTATCTTTTCAACTTTGACATCTTTTATTATTCTCTTTTGTGTCACTACTATACATACAATAGTACAACAACCATTACCTGTCATCATATGTCATTTAAACAATAGTGTATTTCTATAGCACTATACTCTCTACCCATTGTCTCCCGGCGCCCCGCTGGTGCTTCTCAATTACGAATACAATAGGTTTCTATTGTGTTTACCACCCCCAGTTTTGAGCAGATAATCCAATATTACTACTAATTGCAAACTGGTATATTGAGATTGAAGCTCAATATTGAATTCTATATATAAAAAAAAATCTTTCTACTGCAGGTGTATTGGTTTTATCTTTCTCTAACATAATGTAGATTATTAGTGGTATTTAAAGAAAAAAAAAGCAGATACAACGAGATTGTATTTGCAGTGTTTAACACATTTTGAGTGCGACTGTACTTTTCCTCCTCTTCGTTGTCCATGATGACATAACATGGTTAAAATTGTGGCTTTTAAGATTTCTTTCTGGAGAAAGGAGGCGTTAAATTGCTCAAGGCCGGTCCTGAAGAGACCATTTGATGAAGTAAGAGAAAAAAATACTTGTTTGTTGAGTGTTAAATACATTTATAAGTAGTTACAGCGTATACTAGAATTAGACCATAAAGATCATCATGAATTATGGAACATAAAGAGCAATAATCAAGTCTTTACCAGTAAAACATCCCATATATGTCTTCTAAATTCAGTGTCCAAACCTGTTGTAGGCTCGTCAAGAATTATTACCTGAATAAAAGAAAAAAAATAAGATCATGGATGCAGTTTCACATTATTCCTTTCGTTGAAACTGGAGACAGAGGCATTTTTATAAAATAACCACAATTAATTTGTACTAGTCTCTATGTTAGTCAGAAGTACAAATACAATGCAATAAAATATAATAAAACAAATAACTAAAGACTCTCTTGAGCATGTCAAAAATTATGCTTTTAGTTGATAATACTTTGTATTAACTACAGAAGATAAACTTCTACGTATACATACATAGTGAGTCAAAATTATGTGAACGATCTGAAGTTTGTTTTGTTTTCTATTACAGGCTGACTCATGGTTGACAGACTCACATTGGAGCACAGAAAAGTAGTGGCAAGCTTAATGCAAGTTGTGTAGTTGACAACAGAAGTGTGTCGAACATTAGCAGAACGATTTTCAGATCGACGGCCACCAACTCGTTTAACAATTTATCATAAGTTTGTAGCAATTAGATCAGTAGCAGACAATTATCGCGGAAATGCGGGGCGACCTACAACTGGCAGAAGTGAACCGAATTCTATCCAAGGACCGGGGCCGCGGTGGCTCAGTGGCAGAGCGTTCACCTCTGGTGCATGGGGTCCCGGGTTCAAACCATGCTCCCGCCAAGTGAACTTTGTGGTGAACAAATACCGTGTGCATTGGTTTTCTCGGGGTTCTCCCGTTTCCTCCCACTTTTTTCATTCCAACATTTCACTCATTTCTCATAATCACCGTCTCCTTTAGCCTAACCGGCATAAGCGTGGGACGTAAAACTCAAAGATTTCATTTAATTTCTATCCAAGGACCTTGGCATTAATCGTTGATTTATGTACATTAATCGTGGTGGTGGGCATGTTGAGACTGTATATCGAGAACATTGACTAAATGCTTTCTCTCAATAGTGTTCACATAATTTTGACACATCCTATATATATATATATATATATATATATATATATATATATATATATATATATATATATATATATATATATATATATATATATATATATATATATATATATATATATATATATATATATATATATATATATAGGGTGTTTCAAAACAACACCTACAACGTTTAGATGATTCCCTACACCAAGATAAGACGAAAAGTATAGACCAACCTGGGTTCACAAGTGCTTCCTTTCAGAGTTATAGGCTGCCAAAAAATGATAAAATGAACTTTAAAGATTCATAGCTCTAATACTATGGCACCTAAAGTAGCCAGGTCAAGACTTCACTTAGGAAGTAATATGTGCCCTATCCAAAAATCCATGTTTTGGAATCCTAAGATACTCAGGCAACAATTTTTATAGAGGGAGTTTGGATAGGGGCATAGGCCTATAATTTAAACTACTTAACAACTACCTCTATAAAAATTGTTGTGGAAGTACCGCAGGATTCTGAAACATGGATATTTGCATAGGGCATATACTAGTTCCTAAGTGAAGTCTTGACTCGATTAAGGTAGATCCCATAGTTTAGGGGCTATGGACCTTTAAATTTCAATTTTTCATGGTTTCGGCGGCCTATAATTTTGAAAGGAAGCATTTGTGCACCCAAATTGGTCTATACTTTTCGTCTTATCTTGGTGTCAAGAATCACCTCCGAAACGTTGTCGGTGTTGTTTTGAAACACCTTGTATACATGAGGGTTACCGCAAAAATTAAGGCATCTATTTTCTTTAACAAAAATGGGACCGAAACAAGAAATTTTACAATATGGGAATTGTGAAGATTGGAGCTTATTGTTAGTATATATGTAAACGTGCATATCAGAATACAGCACGAGAAAAGTGAGTATAACGAATAGTTCGCTTTATACACTTTTACCTCGGATTACATTACAAACCATTTCAAGTACAATTATTACAACTATACACAGGGCCGTAACTTGTGGGGGCAGGGGGCAACTTCCCCCAGAGAAACTCCCGCCGTTCGAGGGGAGCCCATTTTAACACAAAATTTAGCATCAAACAGGTTCACTACATTACATAAAAGTGTCTACTATTAGGAGCCCTACAAATAATATTTGCTCGTATGGCTTTGAGATTTGTCAATATTGTCCTCTTAATTAATTTGTCTTGTATATGGAACGGGCCCAGGGGGTAACTAACGGCCCCGCAGACCTTGCCGTGCGAGAGGGCTCATAGGCTCCCGGGGGAGGACATAAAGGGAAAGAGAAAGATGGAAAGAGGGGGCCCAAGAATTAGAAAAACAACTTTTCTAGGGGGCCCAAATACGCGTATTAATGTTTGCCTCCCCAGAAAAAATCTAAGTTATGGCGCTGTATACACATAGTCCGGAAACACATACAAGACTCATCTAAAGTCCTTCGAAGTAGTCTCCCAAAGAATCCACTATACAGGGTGAGGCTAAAAGATGTTAACATTAAATGGCTGTTCTTTTTGTTTTTGTTTTGCAGATTAAACCATGGCGTGCCCATATTCCATTGAGGAACGAAGGGAAATAACTGCTTGGATGGAGATTTTTCATTCAGTCCCCAAGCATTGTATAAGGAATTCACGGCCTGGACCCGTCGGGATGCACCTTCGCACCTGACAATTGGTAGGATCTACGAGAAATTTGTGAGGTTGGGGTCCGTTAAAGACGATTGCAAAAGAAACAGTGGTAGAAAGAGACATGTCCGAACTGAAGAGACCCTCGTCCTCCATCTCCGTCATCCTCGTCTAAGGAGCGATAGGGAGAGAAAAAAACTTGGCATGCTCAGCACATTCATAGAGGAGAACGCGCCACTTGCCATTTTCCAGCGAGGTTACTTTCAGCAAGATGGCGTTCTTGCCCATTACAGTCAAATGGCTCGGAATTACCTGAACGACACATTCAGTAAACGTTGAATTGGTAGAGGTAGTCCTCTCCCATGTCCAGCACGTTCCTCGACCTGACGCCATGTGATTTTTGGTTGTGGGGCATGGTCAAGGATCATGTGTAAGCCAGCAAACCTAGCAACTTGGACGATCTGAAGCACGGCATCACTCAGGTCATCGCTGCTATCCTTGCCCAAAGGACCCAGAGGACCATACAAACAACAATGGACATATTCCATAAGTGCATTGAACGGGATGAGTGCCAAATTGAAACCCTGTAACCAAATCCTTGCTTGTAATTTCACGTAAGTAAACCCCTATTTAATACTAACATCTTTTTGCCTCACTCTGTACACTGTCAATGGGCATAATTTGAGGTAAAACAAGTACGAAACAAACAATTTCTTGCATTCATTTTGCTTGTACTATTCCCTAGTAAGGATATGGATGTTAATTTAACTCCCTACATGTAACGTATACACGTGTACTAACGTTCCATTTGCATATTTTAGAATTTCTGGCTTATTTCTAATTTTCGTTTAAAAAAATGCCATGACTTTTGCGGTAACCCTCGTACATAAATATACAGGGTACAACAAAAAGGTTCGGCAAAATTTCAGGGATGGATTCCTTATAGGTAGACAAGCAAAAAAGTTTATATGACTATATGTCAGGAAATGCATCGTTACAGAGTTATGGCCATTGAGCTATCTGATGCTGTGAAATAGTCACATTGTTGTCGCCCCTTAATGTGACTAAATTTAAACCTCAATAGCTCACCCCCTAATTAAGGTGGGAAGGTAATTTTGGTATCAATGTGTTTCTGAAGGATGAAGCTTTCGGTTCATATGTATTTTATGAATATGGGGGGGTACCACGGTGGACGGGAGAGGGTAACTACATGTTTTTTGTGTTGTTGTTGTTTTGTTTTTTGCATCAGGATTTTCGAGATTGCATTCCTTCCCCCTTGGTGTACAGTCATAAAATTTGGTATGTGAAGCAATAAAGTAGTCTACTATATGGTACCCCCAAGGATGTGGCTTGATTATGTCAACTTGCATTCTTGGCTCTGATAATGCACAACATTTTGTGTTCGTGGTTGTAGCAATTTGAACAAAATCGTAGACTCTCACGATGGGGGCCCTAATTATCACAGAGTCATGATTCATACATCGTTGGAAAGCTTAGGAAACACAGATTCCAACTAAGCGGTTAGCGTACGCGTCTTTGGCGTGGGAGACCCGGGTTCGATTCCCGGCGGGAGCTCATGTGGTTCGGATTCCACGTTAATCAGTAGGTCCACGTCTCATATAGCCTCGTTGCTGAAAGGGACGCTAAACTAAAATCAACTCAACTCAACTCAACTCAACAGATTCCAACGGAGTAATATTTGTGTAATTCTCTCCATATACGTAGGAGAAGTCTTATATGGAGCCGCCCTGAAAATAAATGTAATTTACGTCAAAAACTGAGATTCAAAAACTTGTCCAACTTTGCCCCACACCCTCCTCCCCATATAAAAACAAGTACACATACAGGGGTATTAGCATATAGTGAACTACTTCGCTGCTTCACACACCAATTTTTATGAGTGTACCCTCCAAGGGGGAGGGAATGCCATCTCTAAAATTCTGATGTAAAAAACAACAACAACATGGATAGTTTCTCTCCCCCGTCCGCCGTGGAACCCCCCACATACATAAAATAAATATCGGCGGAAAGCGTCATCCTTCAGAAGTATATTGATATCAAAATTATCCTCCTATCTTAATTAGGGAGCGAGCTATCTAGGTATAAATTGAGTCACATTAAGGGGCAACCAGAATGTGACTATTTCACATCATCAGACAGCTCGATGGCCGTAACTTTGTAACGATACCTTGAGTTGAGTTGATTTTGGGTTTAACGTCCCGTTCAGCAGCGAGGCTATATGAGACGTGGACCTACTGATTAACGTGGAATCCGAACCACATGAGCACCCGCCGGGAATCGAACCCGGGTCTCCCACGCCAAAGGCGCGTACGTTAACCGCTTATCCACGGAGGAGCTCTGTAACGATACCTTTACCGATATATAATCATATGAACATTTTTGCTTGTCTACCCATAAGGAATCCATCCCTATACCTTTTTGTACCTTTTTGTTACACCCTATATATATAAGAGCAATTCAATTAAGTTGTTCTCAGATCTAGTACTAAATATTTCTAAAAGAATAAACGAACTAAGTCTAACCTCGGAACCAGCAATAAGTGCAATAGCTAATGATAATTTCCTTTTCATACCACCAGATAACTTTTTAACTAGGTTGTGTTTTACATGGCTGAGATGAAGTCTAGATGTCCAATATTCTGCTAAATTGTCAGCATCACTCCTGGCAATTCCTCTTGTCTATGGACATATTAAGAATAATGGAGTTATTAATATATATAGTGTTTCAAAACAACGTTTGGGAGGTGATTCCTGACACCAAGATAAGACAAAAAATATAGACCAACTTGGGTGGACAAATGCTTTCTTTCGGAGTTATAGGCTGCCGAAATCATGAAAAATTGAACTTTAAAGGTCCATAGCTAAAAAGAACTATGGGACCTATGGTAGTCGGGTCAAGACTTCACTTAGGAACTAGTATGTGTACTATCCAAAAATCCATGTTTCGAAGTCCTTCGGTGCTTCCGTAACAATTTTTATAGAGGTAGTTGGTGAATACTTCAAGTTATATGCCCGCAGTCAGACTCCCTCTATAAAAACTGTTGCGGAAGTACCGCAGGATTTTGAAACTTTTTTTTTTTTTTTTTTGGCTAACGCACATATTAGACCCTAAGAGAAGTCTTAACCCTACTTCAGTAGGTCCCATAGTTTTGGAGCTATGGACCTTTAAAGTTCAATTTTTCATGATTTCGGCAGCCTATAACTCCGAAAGGAAGCATTTGTGCACCCAAGTTTGTCTATACTTTTTTTCTTATTTTGGTCTTCAGTAATCACCTCCCAAACGTTGTCGGTGTTGTTTTGAAACACCCTATATATATGTCCAGAAAGTAACTTTCCCCAAAGACCTTAAACAGAAACAAAACACAATTGAATGGGAGCATTTATTGTACCAGATACAGCATGTGTTTAGCTATTTTGAAAACACATTCACCACCGGAATTCAAGGATATTCACCACCATTTCTCATACCGTGGGACCAACTTGTCTATATCTCTGTCATAGACCTCAGCCGCCTGAAATTGGAACTACTGTTTGACAACCTGGAAATGATGATGCTGACCTGACAGGAATCTCTTGAGTAGTCGTTCTTTCAGAAGAAATGTTCCGGGTCCACACTTCGTATTCGGGAGGGCACTGTTAGTACTATTCTATTTATTATTATAGTACAGAAGTATTGTTTTGGTTTCCTCCGGGGGGCACTCTTAGAGCTCCGGGGGAGCAGTGTCCCCCAAAAAACATGTCTGGAAGAAACACTGCTCTTGAGGTGTCACAACAGATGGCAATCGCTCAAAGCAAGGTTCGGGCTATACGATGGATGATACGTACGGAGCGATTCTTGAACAACAGGCGCTCCGTGAGAATGGTGTGCGATAAGGAGTGGGAAATCTGCGGGAACTGACCACTGACAAGGAGACTTACGGAAGTGTCACTCACCGATTTAAATGAAACTTTCCATACTTGTAGAACATCGGAAAATAATCGACACGTATTGTTTGTTTCGGCAATGGTGAAGATTTAAGGGTAGAAACCACCCTTTGAACGTTAGGGGTCGTCTCCAAGCATAGACCGAAAACAATCGTTTAATTTAGAAGAAAACATACTGCCAGGAGCGTATTAGGATAGATGATTCAGGATCTGATGTCAAAGTCACAAAATTCAAAATAACGGATCCAATATAGTGATTATAATTACAAAATGTCTTTTGATTTGAAATTCTCTGCACTTAGCCAAGAACAATTATAGTTGGCAAGTGTTACTACAAGAAGGTTGCAGATCGATTTGAAATCCCTTTCTATTGATTTGAAACTTCTTTATTTTAACGGAATGCTTGATTAAAGTGTGTCTCTGCACTTTTCACTATTCGGGGTGCTTATGTATAGTGAGTTCCCTTGCCTCTCACTATGTCAGAACTTCACATATCCTCAATTTTTATAATTATGAATTTATTGAGAAGACGCGTAACAGTAATGATGTTTCGTTTTTAAAAAATATTGTCGTAACGATGCATAAACATTGTTTACACCAAGCTCACCTTATTACAGCAATAACTGTGACAAATCGCCAAATGCAACACAATCTTCTTCCAAATAACTGTTTTTGTATCACGCATATCTAATAAGATTTGCAAATTTAAGAGAAAAAAACTGATTATTAATCAGTAATTTGGATCTAAATTACATTATTACGGAGATGTAAATTTATGTTATACTTGTAGAGGACAATATCAGTAGGCCTAAAATGTCTCAAGAAGTTTTTCCACGGCCTAAAGCCAAACATATCAAGAGGCTGAATCCTACCAGTTGTTTGTGTCGAATGGTTTCTATTTTGAGGTACTCTTTTGTTCGCAAAGTAGGTTGAAAAGTTGATTAATTGTGACCACTCTACGAATCTAATAATAAAATAGACTTTACATTAGACGTTGGGAGAAAAACCTCTTGATATCATGTTCTCATAAGACCTGATGTTAATTTTCCCGAATTTGATGCTTTCACAAGAAGATTTTCAGATTAAAAGAGGTTGTTTTGGACTATAGGGCCAAATGTTTCATTCTTTTCCTGCAAAATAATTAACAATGGTGATAACAGAAAACTATTTTCAGAAATTAAAGACTGTATGGTGTAGCTGTGAGTCATAGATTTATTGACTGACGCACTTTCTACTGTTTGTGCCTCTGCAAACGCTATAGTGAGAGATGCAGAGACTCACTGTAATCAAACATCCCATTAAAATAAGTACAGAAAGGGGTTTCAAATTGGTCTGCAACCTCCTCGCAGTAATCTCTGCCAACTATAATTGTTCTTGGCAAACTGCAGAGAATTTCAAATCAGAAGACATTTTGAAATTGTAATTACTATATTGAATCCGCCATTTTGAATTTTGTAATTTTGACGTCAGATTCTGAATTAGCGGTTCTTAAACCCCCTTGGCAGTATGTTTTCTTCTAAATTAAATGGTTGTTTTCGGTCTATGTTTAGAGACCACCTCTAATGTTCAAAGGGCGGTTTCTACCCTTAAATCTTTACCATTGCCGAAAAAAAATACGTGTCGATTATTTTTCGATGCTCTACAAGTGTGCAAAGTTTCATTCAAATCGGTGAGTGACACTTCCGTAAGTCTCCTTGTGAGTTCCGTTATTGTGAAGCGACGATTCTGCATGATGCGTTCCCGAACAAGGTCCACAAGGTCGTCTGTGATGACGGTTGGCTTCTCACTGCTCTCTTCATCATGCACATTTTAGCGTCCTGCTGAAAAATGTCTACACCAGCAACACACTATCTGCTTGCTCATGACGTTAGGCCCATAGACCTGGCACAGCTGAGGATGAATTTCAATTGGCGCTATGCCCTGTGCATTCAAAAACTTCATCACTGCTCGCACTTCACCCGCGGCGGGAGCTGTAATAGGAACGTCCATCTTCAACCACTGCCACGACGCTATTGAGAGCACTACGGAAGTTCCGCTGGCGCGTGCGTCATGCTAGGACCTCACTCTCTTACGTGCATTCAGTCGCTTCGCAAAACATAACGATTTCCTAGCTATGGGACGCGTGGGAAAATTACTTTCTGGATGCGCTTCGTATATATAGTACTAATATAAAAATTGATGCAGATAGAAAAGTTACAAATGAAAAGACTGCAATAATTGACTCAGATTTTACGCATCTAAATTATTTTTGATGGCAATGTATTTAATAATTGGCACAAATATGCGAATATTATACATAGTATTTTGCTAGATTTGAAAAAAAAAACTGTACATATACAATTCTTATGCTTCTTTAAATTGTCTCCTGTTAGTTATAGTGCTTAATGAAAGTAATTTTCTCGTAGTAGTAATAGAGGAAGGGATTACATAAATTAACGATTTTCAAAAATATTGTTAAAATAAAGTCATTACTGACTCACCTAGTTCTTCTTTTGTAAAAGAAAGGATTGCTGTATTTGTGAAATATTGTTTTACTATTTCATACGTCTACTCACATAGAATATATTGTTGGATAAACAGTACATATTATACTATAGTGCAAATTCTATAACACAGAAAGAGCGAAAAAGTTAGTGACTGGACCGAGAATCGAACCCAGAACTTCCAGCATACTGTGCCGATGAGTTAACTACTACGCCACCTGGTTCACTTCTCAGAACAATCATTCACTCTCTCACTCCCTAGGTCGGTGCTCTCATCTAGGACCACGTAGATTGTACCACAGACCCCTGCTGTGATTGGACAATCCTGTGTCTACTATATACCGAGCCCTTATGATGCTTGTGATTTCATATATACTAATGAAAGGAGGGAGAATTCGCATCTGTGTGTGTTATAGAACTCGCACCTATAGAGGATCTGGTGTGTAACAAAATGGTTGTTTCCTACGTAGAGATCTCTCATTAGTTTGACTTAATATTGAATTTTAAGTTAGCTGTAAACATTCAACTTTTAGAACACTTCTAGGTATGCGCACGAGATAATATTCGTGGCTGTCTCGTCTCGAAAATGTGCAAATGTGCTGTAAAAGTGATGTCTCGACTCGAAAAATGTATATTTCTGTATTGGAAGAGCCGTGTCTCCACTCGAATTTTGTCAGGAAAATCCTGTTTCGACTTGTCTCGTGCGCATCCCTAAACACTTCTCATATTATAGTTCTGTGATGTGTAAAAACTCTTCCTAAATAAACAGATGACGTATTTTCCAATTTAGAAGACTTTTATTTCTCCCGAAAAGTTAGGTTGCATCTTATATAATCGTTATTGTCTATAGTGAGTTTATCTCTTCAGAAATTTTCTTGTTTTTTAAAAGTGTGTTATACAAGTTCTTATAGTGTCAAAATTCGAAGCAAGTCTATAATGTATATCCGAGGCGTGTCTGGAATATAAATACCGTTTTGAAAAACAAAATACTAAAACAATTTTGTTCAAGTTAAATTTATTTTTACACGAAAGCGCAGACCTTAAACTATTTTTCGACATAGTATCCACCAATGTTCAAATACTTCTCAGAGCGGGTCATCATCTTGATCCAAACCTTCCACAACGAACATCCCGCCAGTGTCCAGCAAGTACACACTGTTTCGTTTAAACGCCTCCGCAGTGCTAGTGAGTGTTGATACTCCGCGCATGGCGCTAGTTTCACTGGTTTCTAGCCTCTCCACTGACGCCAGTATGGTTCAATTATCGCGAGTGTATTGTGTTCTGCGATTGTTTACAAATGTTTAAAACAATTGCTGAATCCGCCAATTGTGAGATTCGTTCTGTTATCCGGTTTTTTGAATGCAAGAAACGTTAAGCCAGCCGAAATTCATCTGCGCCGTTTGCCGACGTTTGGCACTGTGACTACCACTTGTTCCTCCACCTGAAGGACGAGTTTCGCGGTAAGCGCTTTGAAAGTGACGACGATGAAAAAAATAAATAAATGCGGAATTATGATTGTTTTCACTGGCGGGATGTGTCATAGAGCAAGGTTTGGACTAGATGGTCACCTGCTCTGACAAGAGTTTGAACATAGGTGGAAACTAGTTTTAAGATGTGCTCTTTCATGTAAAAATAAATTTGGCTTGAACAAATCTGTTTTACTATTTTCTTCTCAAAACGGTACGGTATTTACTTTTCGAACACGCCTCGTATTTATACCAAAAATAAGAGGATGATGTAAAGTGCAAGACAACGACGAGATAAAGAAAATAGAGAACGAAAATTACCATAGCAAAAAAGATGAGATGCTGTTTTACTGTCAAATCTGTGAAAAGAATATTTTCTTGTGGACACAAGCCAAGTGTTTGTCTAATTTCACGAAGGTGATAGTCTATATTCATATTATTAATTAAAATAATTCCGCTGCTTGGTTTATACATTCCTAGAGCAAAGAAATACAAATTAAAACTTATATACAATTAGGAAAACAATATATAATCAGAAAAAAGAGTTTAGCTTATTTCCTTAAAGCAATAGGTTGCCTCAAGAACATCTTGAAGACATTAAATCTTTTACAACATTCAATTTGGTTCAAAAATGATTAAACACTTGAAATTATATATATTGATAAAAACAATGTAAATCTTATATAGTATTGCATTTTTAGTAACACCATATTTTCAAGTTTAACATGTCTTGGGTTCACTATTTTTCTATGTTTCTGTTACAAATATCCATATACGAAGGTAAGTCAAAAATTATCCGCAATTTTACATAACTCTTCTTACATAGTTCATACTTACCTGAGCCCTCGTTTATTTTATTGTTATGCTGTTATGGTCATGCTATCAAAGTTTGTTCCTAATTCCTCCATTTGTCTTCCTTTTGTTGCAGATAGATCATGGCCGCTCCATTAGAAGTTTGCACCAAAGAGGAACAACGAGCAATGATCCGGTTTCTGTTGTCGAAAGGTGCATCAGGAACCATAACTAATTTCCAGAATATGGGCCACTTCATCAATAGTCATTCATCTGTCTAACAGAACCAAGTCATGTGCACGGTCAATGTTGTCATCATTTGAGGCCGTAGATGGTCACAGGCTCCTTCCTCGTGCGTAACACTTGGGACCGCGCCAAGGTTGGACGACGACTAGGTTGGACGACGACAAGCCTGGACACTTTTTGTGTCCAAGCTTGTCGTTGGCCAACCTTGTCGTCAGCGACCCAAAATGAGATATGTCAAAGCATCTCAGGGTCGATCCCGACAAGCCTGGACACCTTCAGGAATGTGTCCAGGCTTGTCGTCAACCAACCTTGTCGTCAGCGACCCAAAATGAAATGTGTCCAGGCTTGTCGGGATCGACCACGACAAGTTTGGACACCTCAGGAATTCGTTCGAGTCTGGCGCAAGAGGATAAATTGAGAAGTGTCCAAGCTTGTCGTCGTCCAACCTTGTCTGCGTTCCGTAACACTTGTGTGACTATTTTTGAATTTTTAAATCCATTCGTAGACACTCCGTTGTAGCAAGACACCGTTCCTGTACTGTGCCTAAAGTCTTTGATGGATTGCAGCCCCTAATACACCTTCCGACCACAAAACCCGGATCACTGCTAGTTTTTCGTCTTTGGTGCAAACTTCTAATGGAGCGGCCATGATCTATCTGCAACGAAAGGAAGACAAATGGAGGAATTAGGATTGAGCTATCATAGCATCACCACCACAACATAACAATAAAATAGACTATGACAGAAGTCAGCATGAACAACGTAAGAAGAATTATGTCAAAATATCTAATCTTAAAATATCTATTGTGGATAATTTTTGATTTACCCTCGTATAAGACAGATAAAAGAAAAGCAATATATGAATTCTTTATCAGAGGTTGAATAACTTTATTTCTAAATGTACCCAGAGGAAAAGTAACATTTTAAAGCTTACTACTAAAATATTAAGCTTCTATTTGATTAACATGAATCCAAAGGAATTAACATACTAAATCTGATAGCTTTAACAATTATGTCAAAGAATTTCTAGTTAGTCGTACTTTAATTTATTTACAAACCCTCGCACTAGCTAAGTATTTCTTGTAACGCAGACTACCAAGAGGGGGGGGGGGTCATTTTGTACCCACCTGTTAAGATTAAATATATCTCTCAAATGAAACCAATTAGAAACTCTTACAAAAATCTACAGAGACTGAAGTGAATAATACACAGTAATTAAGACTAACAGCTATTTACTGTATTATGATGCCATCTAGGAGCGATACTTCTAAATGTCAGTCACATCTTCTACCAACGGGGAGGGGGGGGATTTGTGCCCACCAACTTAAAATAGCAAATTTATGAGACACGCAAAAGTGAAACTCTCAAAATGAACAGTACACGGGATGAGACTAAGAACCAAATTTAGAAAAGGCAGGATGTAGCTATTTATTATACTGCCATCTAGGAGTGACACTATTAAATGTCAGTCACACCTCCTACCAACAGGCGGGGAGATACTTTGTGTCCACCAACTTAAAATAGCAACTTTTTTAAATACACACTAATGTTCAATTTGAATCACCGTAAGGTATATGCTTTAGCTAAACATGTTCAGTAATAATATATTTTCTTATAATTTTAAAGGAACCATTAGAAGAGTAGTTACAGAAAATATACTGTGGTGGACACAAAGTACCCCCATTGGTAGTTCAAGGGTTAAACCATGGACATAAAATAATAATAATAATAATAATAATAATAATAATAATAATAATAATAATAATAATAATAATAATAATAATAATAATAATAATCTCACTGAAACAAAATAGACAAATATAAATTTACAAAACTACACTCTTTTATGTACACTGGAAATCCTAATCGAACGATAGTTTCCTGGTATAATTTCAAAAAGAAATCCTGCTGTCATCAAAATATTTATATTCCGAGGTATGACAATTAGAATTCCTATGGTACATAAAAACAAAATTGTGCTTGTTAACCGTATCAAAGTATGTCTCGGAGATTTGAGAGTGGATGAGTTTATGAGTCCTAAGTTTATGCTTTAATGTTAAACGGTCTGTCTTTTATGTTTGAATATTTGATGATTGACACGCGGTTAACGTCACCTATAATCAGTGGTACTATTCATCCGGTTTGCCACAACCGGTTGTTAAGATATTTCTAGTTCGCAGAACCGTTTGTTATACCCAGGCATAAACACACACACGCATGGCCTAACCAAGAGTGAAAGAAAGAAGCCAAACCAATTAGTAAAAATACCTGTACTTTTCCACTCACTTGTATTGTTGTGTTTTAATTGTTTCAATTCAATCGGCAGAGAGAAATTTGAATGGGCAGATAGAAATTTGAATATGAATTTCGTGATTTTGTCCGGGATACTGGGATCTGTGAATGTAATGATTGTGACACGTATCCACATAATTACGTAACGCGGCAAAGGGGGAGAAGGGGGTTTGGCCTTGCGTTACGAAGTATGACACGAGGGAGGAAGGGGTTAACGTCTTCGTTACGTAACGTGTATTTTCTGTAACCTTTATTTTTATTCTCAGGTTTATATGCAATCTTTTAAACAATTTTATTCATTTCATTTTTATATATAAATATTTATATTGTTTTGGAAAATTTAGAACATGCAGCCTGTATTGAATCATGCAGAAGAGATTTGAAGACGCTACTAGACACCAGCATGATTGGTGACGAACCTTGCATGTATTACAATACAACTGTTTTGTGGCTATCGCCGCAATGCATTTACGGTACACGCTTTTCTGGAGTTAGTTGTTAGTGATCGTAACTACCACTTGAAAATGCCCTCGCGTTCCCGCTCGTATCGCTATTTCTGAGAATAGATTTAAAACTTTCGATTTGAATCATTATCCACTCTATTCTCCCACGGGTTTCACATGTGAAACAAAAGTAACTCTTTTTCGTGAAATAATTTCTTCCGCGACAGAACGATCCAAGCAAAATAAAATATTAAGAACCGAATTCGTCGGATATTCATCTTATGCTGATTTTTTTATCTTTAGATTTGAATTTTCCAAGAGAAATCGAGTTTATTCGTATTTTGGGAACTAATTTAGGACAAGAAGAATTTGGAAAGGAGTAAACTGAAGTCCAAAGAAGATGACCGAAAGCTTGTTCACAAACGAGATGTCCCTGCTCTTTCACGTGTCCAGCCACGCCGAATCTGTGATCTACGGATAACTTCTTTTTATAGTCGACACAGGGAAGTTTCAAATACCAGATTCCAAAAAAAGAGGTCAATTCCAGTTCTGTAGATCCTGTTTCCCCTGCACCTTTCTGCAGCCTTCCTCCTTGCCAATCATCGGTGACCTCAGAGATTGGGTGCAATCTTCTTGGGAAGACGACAGTGTGGAATTTCAAATAATTAAAACTGGTTAATTAAACAACCTTATGGATATAAACTAATTATTTGCTGAGCAAAACTATATATTTTCATTAAAATTCAACACATGTTACAGTTTCGCCAACTAACTCTTTGGCTTCATCAGCCTGTACTAGGTTGATGAAGCCAGACATCATCAGGCTTCATCAGACTAACTGTACAATCGTATATACATACAGCAGCTAAGATATCTTTCTTCTCTGCTATGGAGTTAATATATTATTACGGTACTACCATTTTCTAATACTTTGATTTGTTGACGAAAAAACACTACAAATATATTCAAAATACAAACATTTTGAAAAGAAAAGTTCTGCAATTAATTTTTTTTATTGTGATTACCCCAAAACTAAGCAAAATTGGTGAAAAAACAAAAATCGAAAAGTGTTACGTAAAAAACGGGGGAGGGGTTCAGCCTTGCATTACGAAGTATGACAAGAGAGAGAGGGAGGAGGTGAAATTGATCAAAAACAGCGTCAGGTAATATGTGAACGGTCCCTAATGTCTGTTACGTGTTCTGCCTATCTGCAACACGTTTTTGAATGACTCCAATGTCTTCATAGTTCTCGAAATGTATACCTTCGCAGCAATAAAGTGTACAAAATAAAGTGGCTTTTCATCGACATCTCGATCGATTGTTTGTCATGATGACTAATACCATCAATCCTCAAAATATGGTACTTTCCTGGTGGGACATATATATACATAGAGAGAGAGAGAGAGAGAGAGAGAGAGAGAGAGAACAGGTTCTTAAAAGATTAGAATAGCACCACTGCCTATAATGAATTGTTGAAGGTGGTAGATTGGATAAATTTACCGGAACTATGAGCAATGAAACAGTTAATAGAACACAACATAGATAAGGTTAAAAGAAAGTTACCGTGGCCCCGTACTTTTCAACTTTTTGGGGTTTAAAATGCAGATTCCGATTAGCTGTGTGCAATTGCACCACTTTGGAACCGATTGCTTTCTGGAACCGACCGTTTCAAGGTCAAGTTAGGGGTCAAAAACAAAAACTTGGACCATTTGGGCAACGCGGACCAGTGACCGACTGGAACTGAATGGTGCCATTCGATTCATATTCACACGTACATGAATAATGGATATGGTATTTTCCCAAAATTTCTACCTTAAGCCCGAAAATTAACGAAAATCCGGGATTTTGGACAACTCGGATCTGTGACCGACTGAGACGAAATGGTTGTCATTCGATTCGTATCCACACGTACATAAATAGTTGATATGTCATTTTCCCGAAAATTCTATTTTGATCCCGAAATTTAACGAAAATCCGGGATTTTGGTTAATGCGGACCTGTGACCGACTGGAACGGAATGGGGTCATCCGATTCATATTTAGACATACACAAATAATTGATATGTCACTTTCCCAAAAATTCAAATTTGATCCGGAAAATTAACGAAAATCCAAGGTCTAAAATTAAAGATTTTCGTTAATTTTCGGGGTTAAAATAGAATTTTCGAAAAAAATTGCATATCAATTATTCATGTACGTGAATACGAATCGAATGACACCCATGGTCCCATTTCTTTATTTTTGAGCCCTAATTTCACCTTGAAGCGGACGGTTACAGAAATCAAAAGTAGTGCCATTGGACACATCTCATCGAACTCTACATTTTAAATCCCCCCCAAAAATTTGAAAAATACGAGGCCACGCTAACTCCCTTTTAACCTAGATAATAAGCTCATAGGGCCTTATGCAGAGTCGTTTTGACGAATGATTAACGTCATACTAAAGGCCTGACTACTGCAGGAAGCATATGTTAGTCGAACTCTTTAGTATGGCACTATATGTTTGTCAAAACGACTCTGCATAAGGCCCATAGTGTCTGTGTTGAGTTTTTTGTTCTCCTAAAATCAGAGCAGGGGCGGATCCAGGGGGGATCCAGAAGAGAAAACTCTTATTTTATATATATAAATAAAACCCATCCCAAAGTTTGGAGCCCTTAAAAGTAGCAGTATGACAACCCACCGCCCCTCCCAGAAATCGGTCCTGGATCCGCCCCTGAATCAGAAAAAGTAAATAATAATAATAATAATAATAATAATAATAATAATAATAATAATAATAATAATAATAATAATAATAATAATAATAATAATAATAATAATAATAATAAAACATTTATTAAAGTACATATCATCTTACCTGTAATCATATTTATAGTTGTTGATTTTCCAGCACCATTTTGCCCCAAGAGAACAGTAATTTCTCTTTTATAAATGTCCATTGAGACATTGTCTACAACTAAGAAGCGTCCGAAACTTTTCATTAGTCCTCTTATTTTGATTGCAATTTCAAGCTCTTCTGGTGCATGTTCGAAACGACCTGCTCTCACTATTTTGATCACTTCCATCGCTGATACTTTAGGAGGACAAAAGTACTGAAATAATACACATGAATACAGAAAAACAGTAACCGGCATCAAGAATTTGCATAGAGAGCATTTCGACCCCAGAATGTTCACGATTAAATACAAGTTTATATTTGTAAATGTTGACATCTTCAACTAATCAGAAATGTTTTCCAATTACACAACCCCCCCCACCCATACACACACACAATAAAAGTTCTGTGCACCGGACCCCAGAGTATGGATTCGATTTATTTTGTTATACAGGATCCAACTTTCGAAACCCCAGAACGATTGACCGTGTCATATTTCTTATGGGCGAAACATATGAGCGATCAATCATCCTGGGGTTTCAAAAACTAGATTCTGTATAACAAAATACATCGAATCCATACTCTGGGGTCCGGTGCACAGAACTTGTGTGTGTGTGTGGATGTCTTATTAAATGCGTTTGGCATAATCAGAAACCAGTTTCAGATATTAATTGTTTACTAATCTGACAAAATGTTCCTTCCAGTTGTATTATGTTTTTCTTCTTATATTGCGAATACATTGTCAGGGCATTCTTCTTCAGGGCCACATATCGCAACTCATTATTCTTGTATCTCAACAGTGGCATAACTAAACCATATACACTTACTGACAACAAATGAAGCATCCAGAAGGAATGATGGGAATGAATTGAAAGTTCATGAGCTGCAAGGCCATACAACGTTATTGTAATAATTACACTATCAGATCAATTCATCAACGGGTAAGGTTGTACGAACATAATACGTGTTGCATATCAGTAACTTGTAGTACCCCTTCGGACACGGATACATGTGTTGATGTAGCTTGGAAGTGAGTCGTACGGTCGTTGTATTGTTGCTTGAGGTAAGCCACTCCATAGCTGCTGTAACTGTATCTAGGTCTTGCAGATCGGTAATAGCGCCGAGGTGGCGTCCGAGATGGTCCCAAACGTTTTCAATTGAGGAGAGATCAGGTGACCTGGCCGGACAAGGAAGAACTTTAACGTGACGTAAACAGTCCATGGATACACGTACGTACCCTGTGTGTCCGAGCGTTGACATGTTGAAAGATTGTAGCAACGTACTCTCCCAGGAGAGGACGAGAATCTCACTCACGTATCGCTGTGCTGTAAAGGTTCCGCGAATAACTACAAGAGGTGGACGAGAGACCTACGTAATGGCTTTCCATACCATATTGCCAGAAGTAACGCCAATGTGTCGTTCCACAATATTGCTAGGATGTGACCTCTCCCCCAGGCGCCGCCACACAAACACATATGTTGGTCATCTGTTGTAATGCAGAATTGGGACTCATCATTGAATACAGCTAGTTACCGTTCATGAGGACTTCATGTTGCCCGAACGCGACACCACTCTCCGCATACTGTCGTTTATGCACTGGTGTTAATGGCAACTTACGCAAGGGACGGTGCACCAGCTAATCCAACTGATACCGGTAGTCAAGACATGGTGTAGGAAGACACAAGATATTGTGGAGAGTCTATCTATCACTTGTGTCTGGATGGCAGGCAAAGATGTCACAGGGTCAAATAATGCTTTTATACACAACTGACTATTCTCTCGTGTTGTGGTCTGTCGTGGTCAACTGGAAACTTTATGTTGTGTGTTGGCACCTTCACGTATCACTATGACGCCGAAAGAGACCACGTGGCATTGTAATGCTCTACCTATCTGGCAATCAATGAAACGCCCAGCCGGCTTCGTGCAATCCTACTATGTGGTCTCTTTCAAACTGTTGGAAATGCTGTCTAGTGGGGTAACGAGGCATTATGTGTATTTCTTGACTTTCCTACACCGTACTTACTCACTCTTCTGCTCTTCCCAACTGACTGATACGACACGACCGGAGCTGAATTCCTTACTGCCGACATTACTGCAATCTAGTGACCATTCGCGATGTTCCCGATCTTTGAAACTAATAGTTTACACAACCTTCACAGTGTAGCAAATCTACAAGATTGCAGTTGAATTGGACGATTCCTTCCTTCTTGGTGTTTCAATTCTTTCGTCAGTGAGTGTATTCAGCAGTATATTTATCTATATTTGCAGTTTTAGCTACCTGTTGCAGTAGGTATGTTAACTTAAACACACAATTAGAATTTATGGTTGCAAATTTTTAAAACTGCTGCACTAACTATTACTAAAATTCATATTTTAGTTTTCAGGAATCTTTTTTTTTTTTCTTAAAAGTGACAACATCGATTTATTTAACCAACGACTGCTTCAAATTTACTGTATGTACAATGTAGCCAGGTCAACATTGCTTCCAATTTGATTATACCTAAACACAATTTTTATAATTTTATTGTTTAGCATCTGGATTGAAAACATTAATAAAACCATTTCTAATCGTTACGTTTATTTTTATTAATATAATTGGTGATAATAATACCCTAGTTCTCTAAATTACCTTTGTCAGTATTGAACCATGGATTTTAGTTCTTATGTAATACGCTTCGAATACTTTCCGTTCAGTGTTCGAGGTAGTTTGACGTAAAGCTTCTACTTTTTGTATTGAATGTTAGTAGTAGTTTGTAAATGTTTTGACAAATCTGAAATCACCTCTTTATCCTTACGGAAATTCTTGATGTGCTGTTTTAACAACCTTGTAGGAATATTTCTTTCTTCATCCAAATGTAGGTGGCGTCACATGCACAATAGGCCTGATAAATTCTACTTAACGTTGTTTCTTCAACGAAATAATTTTCGTATCGACCTCATGGTCTTTCCATATTTCCAGGGTGTTTTAAACAGATTTTTAAGTTGTGTGTGTTTGTGTGTTTCATTTCCCTTAATTTATTGACAGATTTTGGAAAACCGAAAAAAAAATCCACTGAAAAGAGCTCGATCTTCTTATCTCGTTTTGTGCCCTGAGGGAGGCGGTGATGATGGTATAGAATGACATAGTGTTTGAAGAAAGCGGGATGAAATAGGTGAACCACAAGAAAACCTTTGCATACGATGTTTGCTCACCACAAAGCCCATTTGGCGCGAGCTAGCACCGAACCAGCTACTCCACGAAAAAGAGATTGGTACTCTAACAGTGAGCCACCGCACTTCTAACTAGGCTTTCGTGATGAATACATGTATCTACGAAATGGACTCTGAGAGAATTGACTGAATCCTAGAAGCAAGAAGGAGTTCGAATTACATTGATTTTCTTAAATATTCTGTTGGGAAGTCCTTTCACACTGGGCCGCGGTGGCTCAGTGGTAGAGCGTTCACCTCTGGTGCTAGGGATCCCGGGTTCGATCCCGGCCCCCGCCAAGTGAACTTTGTGGTGGACAAACACCGTGTGCGTGGGTTTTCTCGGGTTCTCCCGTTTCCTCCCACTTCCTTCATTCTACTATTCCATTCATTACTCATCATCACCATCTTCTTTCGCCTAACAGGTATAATCGTGGGACGTAAAACTCAAAGATTTCATTTCATTTTTTTTTCTTTTCACACTCCTCTTACAATCTCGATTTACTGCAGTGGGAGAACCGGGTTCGATTCCCGGCGGCAGCTCATGTGGTTCGAATTCCACGTTAATCAGTAGGTCCACGTCTCATATAGCCTCGCTGCTGAACGGGACGTTAAACCCAAAATCAACTCAACTCGATTTACTGCAAGACCTTCAGATTTAGATGCGTTTGGTCCTTGAAACAATATTTTGGCTGCAGGCACTTTCAGTTAGAAGAAGAAATTACCTAAGATATGTACTACATTGAATTAAACATGGGAAAAATCCTACTCTGTTTATATTATCACAGTGATAAAATTCAATATATATATATATATATATATATATATATATATATATATATATATATATATATATATATATATATATATATATATATATATATATATATATATATATATATATATATATATATAGATAGATATATATATATATACATATATTTGTACTGGTTATTATTTTACCTCTTACTACGTCTAAAACATAAATTTCTATTTTAATGTGAAGACTCTCATGGAATAATTGCTCATAGTTGCTTTAGGATATATATATTGAATAATTCAAGTCAAGAAGAGGAATTATTTTGTATCAGGGGAATTAAATGAGCCGTTCGGTGAAACATAATGGTATATCGTATTTTATAACTTGCGATAAACTGGAAAAGAAAATTCAACATTCTCATACCATTTAATGCAAGCGACACATACCAAACAAGCTACTCATCTGCAAGTACATTACAGAAATTAAACTTCCTACACACTGTTTTCCCTCTCCTGTTCAACGTCTATATAGAAAAGGGTATGAAAGAATTCTTTGATAAAAACGAGAAAGGTGTAAAAGTAAATGGACAAGTTTTTAGCACAATAAGGTTTTGCTGATGACATAGCAATGATAGCGGAGAACGAAAAGGATTTGCAGGAAGCACTTTCAAACCTGAACGACCAACTGAAAAAAAAAATGAAAAATGAAGATAAATAAGAAGGAAACCAAAGTGATAAAGTGCACAAAAGCAGGGCAGGAAGGGTCAAACGTATGGCTAGAGGGAGAGAAAATGAAAGACGTTATGACGTTTCCCTATTTAGGAAGTTTAATATCCTCAGACGGAAGAAGTAAAGAAGACGTAAGTTCAAGAATAGTCCAGGCTAAACAAGAATTCAATAAGAAAGGAGAACTTCTAACATTAAGAAATGTGTCGTTCCAAAGTGAGTTATTAAGACCCTGGTATGGAGTGTGGCGCTTAACGGATCAGAGACGTGGACATTGAGAAAAGCTGAAATATCCAAGCTGGAAGCATTTGAAATGTGGTGTTGGCGTAGAATACTGTGCATATCATGGATCGAAAGGAAAAGGAATGAAGACATACTAAAGGAAGTTCAGGTTGGTTTAAAGGGACAAGTTTTTCCTATAGATGTCACTACAGTCTTCGTATCTCTCTTATATATTTTTTATTTTTCACGAAAATTCATGATTGATTTCTCTTACAAATTTCAACCTAGAGACTTCAAATTTTTAGAGAAGGAACTTCATAGCCCTATCAAAGGCAACAATCCGTGTCGATTTTTTTTTATTTAGAATTTTATGGATATCCAAACCTTTAACAATATAACTCTTTCAACAATGAAAAAGTTCTAAATAAAAATCGACACAGATTGCTGCCTTTCATAGGTTATGAAGTTCCTTCTCTAAAACTTTGAAGTCTCTAGGTTGAAATTTGTAAGAGAAATTGTAAATTTTTGTGAAAGGTAAACAATACATGAAAGAGATACAAAGACTGTAGTGACATCTATTGGCAAAACTTGTCCCTTTACACCAACCTTAGTGAAGGACGACAGATCAGGGGTGTCATTTCAGACTTCACTTGAGGGGGGAAAAGTGTACCACCGACACAAGACTTTCCCGTTTTGTACTAGAATATTAGTAGACAATCGATTGAAATATATGTATTCCTCAAATTCTTGGGGGGTGGGGCAAAATTGCTCTCTCCTGCTCCCCTAAATGACGCCCCCTGCGACAGATCATGAAGGTTATAGGGAAAAGAAGAAACAGCATAGTTTGCCATCATATTCGGCATTCCGATTGGATCAGTGTGTTGATAGAGGGAAAGACAGAAGGAAAACGAGGAAGAGAAAGACCAAGGATAGAATACCTAGGTGCAGTTACGAAGAAGTGACCTTATCAAAGTATAAAACAACTCTCCCAAGGAAGAGAAAAGTTTTAAAATCTCGGTGTTACCCACCAACCTATGGTTGAGGAGAGGAAGAAGAAGACACACTGTTCTGTGGTTCGATGCCAACCATTCCACCTACTAATTCAATTTCACCTGAAATGGCGCTTACCATTATACTCGAATATTCTTTCAAACTGTTTCGATATTCACTTACAACTTTATCAATACCTTTTATAAGTTGGTAAACTGTTAACATATAGATGGGTTCCTGCTTACTTGAGGAACTCTTCTGAAAGAGGAGTGACCTTATAACCTTTGTAACAGTTTTTCAAGAGGTCAAATTCATCTCAGTTGAGAACTGAAGAATTTATTTATTTTTTCTCTCCAAAGGAATGCGCTGAAAGGCAGGTGCCTAGCCATATGTTACCAGTTTAAAAGCTAATACAAGTCATTGATGAATATTGCACAGAACATCGAAACGATTTGAAACAATTTTTAATTTCGCGATATTTTTTTTTACATATACAAAGCGCGATAATTTTTTTTAAATATTACTGTTATGTCGTTGCAGATGAAATTAAAATAAGCACCACAAGAGATATAGATATGTAACTTACTGAACAGAGAAAATACCATGGTTTAGGTATTCCATATTTGCCAGGAAGCACATTACTGAAATAATATGCAATGAAACCGTAGAGAATTATATTAACAATAAACATTCCAAAAATATATACGAATCGCATTCCATCCACAAAACATGGTCGTCTTGGAGGCCCATAATAAGTCTCCGGATCACAGACGTTGTACTTTTCAAACATATTGTTCCACTGAACACCTTCAACTGGAAATAAATAAATAAATAAACCAAATGTACTTTTACAATCTTAAAAATTAAGTCAAATGAAATAATGCTATTTAGCATTTAAGAACAACAATATTGTAAATGAAATATACAAATGATTAATGCTGTACTGCATATATATCAATTAATTTGATAGAACATAATGTATGCTACCTCCTAAACCAACATAATTTGAAACATTTTGTAAGCAATATAGGTTGCAAATTGAAATAGCGTTCCAGTAATGCAGTAAATGGTATTTGATTTGATAACAAGATAGGTGGGGGGGGGAACAAGAGCTAACGAATGCTTGTCAGACAAAGAATAAATGATAAGAAAAATAATGCTAATCAGTAACTATAACCAGTAACACGCCGAATCTGCCCTAAAGTATTTCCTAGTCCAAGCCCTCGCAAGAATCCTCCTGATCATAGCAATCATTCATTCTTCTTTTCATAAATATTCAGAGTGCCTATCACCTAATTTCCGGCATATTCCTTGTAATTTATGTATGTTCCATTTCGTTTTTGACGGGGTCATTCATTTCTACTTTATTTACAAGGATAAAAGAATTATTACTAACCTCATAGTCCCAGATAAATAAAAAAGGGTATTATAAATTCCTTCGCTTGCTATAATCATAAGAATAATCACTCAGATTTTAAGTAAAATTAAAAGAATAACTCGATGTACGTTCCCACAGATAGTTTCTTTTTCTCCAGTTCAATTCTTGACGCGTAGTGCATTCTTAAAAATGGTCCGATTGCCATTGGAATGATTAAGCAAAGACCTAGCAGGGTGCAAAAGTGGTTCGAGTGGGTTATGTTAAATTTGGTTATGATAAAAAATGAATCTTATAGGTTTTGCCTGATGACATATGTTTTTTTTTCTTTTGCTAAATAAAATAAAAATTAAAAGATAAGACAAAACATCTGTTCACTGAATTGGTCTAGGAGCATAATTCCTATTGTTGTATATGATGTGTGCAGCAAAAATGATGTACAGTCATGTCCAAAATGATTGTCGCATATCTATAACTGTCTTGTTGTGAAAATATAATATGATAATGAGTTGGCAGGGTATTTTTAATACTATTACTAGCAGTTACCCTGTTCGCAATTAACAAAATATTCCATATTAATTTAACCTTGTCCAATAAAATTACCATGACAATGTGTATAATCGGGAAATGTATACTTGTGGTAAATTCTATAGGAAAAGAATTACAAATACGAAAATTAGAATGAATAAAACAAAATGTTGTTGAGTGGACAAGATATTTTTTTTTGTTATATTGTTTTTATTTACTGCTCTTTTGAGATGAAATTTGCCACATACATCTCTCCCCATTATACACATACTAACATTATAAGAAATATCGGGCGAAATCGTTATCAAATTATATTTCTACAACAACATATTTATAGACATGCGACAATAATTTTGGACATGAGTGTACCTATAACGTGTTACTATGGTGGGGGAAAGGGAGGAAGCGAATGTCAAATTCAATAACTTTTTTAAGAATATTTAATACATAAAACGAATTCATTACGTTTTTTTTTTAGTAAAACACAAAAATTATATTTTCTTTGACACACACTTACAATAATTTCTTGTAGTAAGAAAAGAGTAACTAACATCATTCTCACTCCTATATTCTTGTCCACAAGCAAAGCTAAAAATTATGATTGTTTTGTGTTTTCTTCTTCTTCTTACATTCTTGTACACAAGCAAAGTTAAAAATTATGACTGTTTTGTTTTTTCTCTTCTTCTTACATTCTTGTCTACAAGCAAAACTGAAAATCATGACTGTTTTGTTTTTTTTCTTCTTCTTACATTCTTGTACACAAGCAAAGCTAAAAATTATGACTTTTGTTTTTCTTCTTCTTACATTCTTGGACACAAGCAAAGCTAAAAATTATGACTGTTTTGTTTTTATTCTTCTTCCTACATTCTTGTCCACAAGCAAAACTGAAAATCATGACTGTTCCGTTTTTTCTTCTTCTTACATTCTTGTCCACAAGCAAAGCTAAAAATTATGACTTTTGTTTTTTCTTCTTCTTACATTCTTGTACACAATCAAAGCTAAAAATTATGACTGTTTTATTTTTTTCTTCTTCCTACATTCTTGTCCACAAGCAAAACTGAAAATCATGACTGTTCCGTTTCTTCTTCTTCTTACATTCTTGTACACAAGCAAAGCTAAAAATTATGACTTTTGTTTTTCTTCTTTTTCTTACATTCTTGTACACAAGCAAAGCTAAAAATTATGACTGTTTTGTTTTTATTCTTCTTCCTACATTCTTGTCCACAAGCAAAACTGAAAATCATGACTGTTCCGTTTTTTCTTCTTCTTACATTCTTGTACACAAGCAAAGCTAAAAATTATGACTTTTGTTTTTTCTTCTTCTTACATTCTGGTACACAAGCAAAGCTAAAAATCATGACTTTTGTTTTTTCTTCTTCTTACATTCTTGTACACAAGCAAAGCTATAAATCATGACTGTTTTGTTTCTTCTTCTTCTTACATTCTTGTACACAAGCAAAGCTAAAAATTATGACTGTTTTGTTTTTTTCTTTCTTGTTTCTCTTTTACGAATAGGGCAGGAATTGCACAAATGTTACCTCGTTGGAATCTTTGTTCTATAAGCTTTCCAATGAAGTATTAATCATGGCTCTGTGATTATTAGGGAAGTCATCAGGGCCCCCAACGTAAGAGTCTACGATTTGATTCAAATCTCTGGCAGGCGTAGAAAGGTTAATATAATAATTGCAGCCGCGCCCTTTTTTTTTAACATCCTTCTACGTCAAATATATAAAAAAAAAGAACAGTAAATAATGAGTTTAGCTATTTTAGATGAAAAGTTAAATACAAATTTCATATCTCTAACCTTAAAAGTTTCGAAAATATGGCTGTCATATTATAATAATTGGAACCTCGTTTTTTCTTCCCATTTTTTTCTTTCCTTCTAGGTTATATATCAAAAATACTGAAATAATGTTTAATTCTTTTAAATGAAAAGTCTAAACGCTCAATTTCACGTCTTTAAAGTTTAAGGCGTTCCTAAATATGGTCACCTTAATATAAAGATAACAATTGCAAACCCCATCCTTTTCTCTTTGCACTTCTTCATTTCTTCTAGGTAAAATCAAAAGACGCGGAAACGGGTGTAATTATTTGAAATAAAAAGTATAAATAACGAATTTCATTCCTCTAACCTTAAGGTTTTTTTTGCATATAGATATACTATTAGAATAACTGTAATCCCAGCCCCTTCTTATCCTCTGTTTCAAATATATATATATATATATATATATATATATATATATATATATATATAAAACGCTGAAACACTTGTCTAATTATTGTAAATTAGAAGTCTAAACACCAAATTTCACCTTTCTAACCTTAAGAGACTCCGAATTATGTACACGTTATAATAATTGTAATGCCTCCCGTTTTCACACCCCATTTTCTTCCTTTATGGGTTCAATATATTTTTTAAAAAATCACATTTATAATTATTTTAATTGAAAGTCCAAATAACAAAATTCCATGGGTTTAACTTTCAGAAATTCAGCTATGGACGTCTTGTTACTTTATCTTTATTACCCCCTTCCCTGCCGATTTTCCATAAATTTTCCTTTGGTAAAATCTCACGTTAGAAATCCCACACTTCCAAATTTCAAGTTTCTCGCGTAAGCGGTTTGGCCTGGGGCAGTGGCGGATGCAGGGCAGGGGCGGGGGCCTAGGCCCCCCCCAGTTTTTTCAGTGACAAAATAATTTAAGCTATTATTTATATATTTTTTGAAAGTTTATATATACCTATCATGGTCTGGGACCTGGTTGCTCCCCCCCAGTTTTTACTTTCTAGATCCGCCACTGGCCTGGGGGCAATGATGCCAACTTGAAACGTTATAAGATCCCTTCGCGAGAGGGGAAATTCCCATTTTGCTCTTGAATTTCCCACGTTATGCTAATAAAATTTTCTAAACTTAGAAAACATGAACAGTTAAATCAGTGTATATCAGTCATTTTGTTCAATGTATGAGTAAATTGTCCGAAAATTCCGATCGTCTACGTTTATCAAACTGTTTGTGAACAAGTATTTTCCTTAACTGAAAGGGACAATTGAAAATGCTGATGAAAATAAGTACATTTTGTTCAAGTTTAGTAATTTCATCACGCTTTTGTGACATAATCTTCGTAAAACTAAATGAACTTAATTTTACAGTCATTTGGTACGGAACAATTTGGAAGTTGGACGTTTCTTGTTTTAACTTCTTCAGGTAATTCTGTTATTTTTTTTTTTTTTTCATTTTTGATACCAGAGTACAATTAACATTCCATGCTGTTTATTTTTTGGGATTCACAAGTCACTGTATAAATAACTTTAACATGCATTGCATAGTAACAACATTCTATATTTAGGGTTAATTTCATGTCTATTGAAGATTCATTTGTCTATTTCTCGCTCATAGACAATTTTGTTGGCGTCAGTCGAATAGATATATAAAAAAATCCCATGAACCCTGCAATTTTTACAAAAAAATTCCCTTTATCCCACTTCGAGAAATCATTGTCAAAAAAATCAAACAATGTGGGATTTTTCGCATGGGTTGGCATCACTGCCTGGGCGTTGATGAGCTAGTCAGTGAGTAAGGACCAAGGATGTTATAAAATAGAGGATCTGCCCATACAACAAAATCGTGAAGCCATACGTCACAGCTTCGCCACACCTACTCTGCCCACTCCGCGCCACTAAGATAGCAATGTTTCGAGCCAACAATCATGGCAGAAACGAGAGTAGCTAATCAGACGTGCCGAATCTGACGATGCTCGGTTGTTTTTTGGCTTCGTTGACTTCATATGTTGAAGATACGTATGGGCAGATCCTTTATTTTATAACATCCTTTGTACGGACTTCCTTTAAATCCAGAGATACTGTATATAAACATAAACATAATAATAATAATAATAATAATAATAATAATAATAATAATAATAATAATAATAATAATAATAATAATAATAATAGTGAAACAAACGTGAAGATTATGTCTATCATATATTCATGTTAATAATACCTGGTGCATTCTGATGATGAACGTAAACTCCTGAAAAGAAAGAAAAACTGGATTACAATTATGTTTTACAGTTTAAGTAAAGATTACATTTCATTAATTTAATTCCTATTGCTAAGGTATTGCTCATATTACTTTCCAATATCTACTAATATTAATAGTAGCTACTCCGAAAACATATAGAATTACTATTGAAATATAGATTCCGAAAGATGTTACTCAGATAAGTAAAATATATAAGTATTTTCCTTGATTTAACAAATGTATTTGAAATTATAGGTGGAAATCTTTTCCTTGAAGAATTAATTACATTTTCTGTTGTTCATGCAAGTTTTTCGGGTATTGCAGGTGTTTCAAATATTATGACGTCTTACACAAGTAATTTTTTTTTAATTAATCCTTTTTATATTTAAAATTAGAACGATGAAATAATAAAAAAAAATACCTTGAGCAGTAAAGTATAAACCTTTCTCCCACTTAAGCATAACTTTCGCAAATGCTATATGCATAGCAGTCACTGGAGATAAAGCTGCACTCGTCTTACGGGTAAGGTTCCACTTTTCATAGTTGCCATCAATATGTCCAATAGCCAATATAATTAAACCACACCAAATAAACAACATGAACGCTTGTGCTACAATTGCTGTAAACATTAAAGATTCGTTAACTTAAAGTAAAACTTGATTCAAGGAAAATAAGAATGTAAAATATGAACAAAATGTAGTAGTAAGAGGAGTACTTGATCGTACTCGTTGTTGATTGGTTGTTGAGAGTCGCATGACTTCTTTGGTTGTGGGAGTTATTTGATCTGAAGGCAGAAAACTTGAATTAGGTCATGTCCTTGGAATCAAGTGATATGAGGCGAGAAATTTGAATCTGCTCTTATAAGGCCCTCACTCAGAGTCATGGTTCATGAGTATTTAGGACCACCTCATTCCGCTCAGCTAAATGAATTACGACCATCATTCTCTTGATTTTTTAAATACAGAATCCAACAGTAATGCCCTATAACCAAACCATGCTATTTCTTATTCTGAAGATTATGAAATTATACACTAATTATTTAAAAAAAAAATTATATTCTCTATGATGACCCTACAAGTATACCTCCTCTTAGGACTAAGTGTGTTTCCTAAAATTCGCATTGCCAAAAATCTTACTTTCAAGGTAAAAAAAAAAAAATGAAATTGAAATTTTTCAGCTTTATATCTCACGGTTATGGCGCGTAAGTTAAAGAGACTGTGATGGTGAGAATGAATGAAATGATGGTATGAAGAAAGGGAAGCAAACGGGAAAACACCGAGAAAACGCACGGTGTTTGTCCACTATAAAATTCACTTGGAGCGAACTGTGAACGAACCAATATTTGGAAGTTGTTTGTCCTCTACGATAAGATTTCATTGGTCTATAAATAACTATATTGTTCCTTGGGAGGAATGCATGATTTTTGGCAATTTTCGGGTGTCAAAAATTAAGATAATATATTTCAATACAGGTAATTTCTTAAAATATTATGACATCTTATAGAATTATAGATTAGTGCTAAATAATAACATTTTCAATTGAAACGGCATTTCATAAAATTCAAATTAGGTTTAGTATTTGGGAATTTTTGTGTCAGGAACCACGATTCGATTTTGGGTATTCTCTGTTTATACCCGCATGTTCTCTTTGAGCCTCTGTGACTATATTTCAAGAATGTAAATCACATGCTGTAAATAGAATATTGAGAAATAACCTTCGTATGACAAATAACTACAGACAAATACACTACACAATTGCTGTTATAGTTTTCCTATTTTGTACTTAACATTCACATATAATATACCGACGTATCTACCATATTTTAGCCTATATTTTATCACTTATCCTGAAATGATTATATGAATATATATATATATATACAACTTATTTATTTTAATGTAATTATTTTATGTAAATATTCGTGCACTGAGGAAGATAGCATTACGTACGAAAAAGTTTGACTCAAAGGGAAACGGAACTCACTACCTTACGAGCAGGAGGCTTGTGGTTTACCACTGAGCTAAAATGAACATTACTGCCGAGCTTCTTCTGAAGAAATATAACTGAATTTCGAAGACAATGACATTCGTATTCTTTGTAAATGTTGTTCTTTTCCTGCTTTGTCTTTTTTTTATTCTGCTATGGATGTAAGGCTATGTTCTTGACTTTCGTTACATTGGAAATGTTCTTTTACGTATGGAAACGTAAACGACAAAACTAGCATATGTTCACATGTGTACATAGTTTCGAAATACTGTATCATTAAGTATTTCAAGAAAATGTTACTTTTTTCTACACTTAATAACATTTCAACATGTCTTGTCTTATTACACTTAAAAAAAGAAAAAATCTTATTGCAAAATCTTCGCGTTCTGAATCTGACATCTTTTCTTTATTGTTTCCACAGACACCCGCAGTTGGACTTTAGGTAAAATAGACAATGCGCTCATTCTTTTCGGAATAGGGTGTACAGGGTCTATTTTTGAGCCACGGACGGCAGAAGGGTTGAACGAGTGTTGCTGTGGCTCACTCTCAAATCTCATTCACCAGAACGCGGTGAACTTTCAAATTTATCAGTGTTTCCAAACTTCAGCGAGAGGCATTACAAAGAATATAATACGTCAGAACAAAACCCTTACAGAGGTTTTAGCTTAGAAGTTGGCTTACCACTTCAGAAATTAAATTCATAATGTTTCTCATATTTACTCGTAACTTTAACGTTATCTTTCTCGGAAACCTGCGGTGTGGAAGGACCTGTGCAGATTCATTCAGGAAATGCATTCTCATTTCCTCGTACACCGCTAATGACGTCCCTATATATAATGCATGACTACAAATAGGTTTACAATATCATAATAGTTATATTGATTCAATATAACAGAATCTATGTGGATAATTTTAACATTTATCTTACTGACAAAATTTACAGCGTTAAATAAACCGAAACTCGGTTGCAAATAACCGATTTGCTAGGTTAAATTGCACCTTAACAAACTGTTATTGTGAAACAGTGTGCACAGCTGATAAAAGCTTTTTTTTTCTTTCTTGGGAGATAAGTGGATAAGAGAGGGTGGTTAAGTCAGAGTCTACTGTACTAAGATTGACAGTTTCTTACTTACGTTGGGGACAAATACTGCATACAGCAAAAGCGAAAATCGTTCCAGATATGCAATATATCAATAACAAACACCACAGAATGAAAAAGTCACTTTTATTCTTTATTTGGACAGCAACGGGTATTAGAATCACTGTTATGACTATCAAATCCATGAAGAATTTATACAGAAACCACATTTTCCAAAGCTCTGAAGTTTTAAGACCCATAATTTTCATAAGATCCTGAAATATATGCGTTTCTATTTTATTAGATATAGAAAAAAATATATGAAACAATTAGAAAAGCAGAGGGTGTCCCATATAAAACCGATACGCCTCACGTACCATTTAATCGTCTCTAGTTAAATTGCTTGTGGGGTGACAAAAGTGTCTCGAATGTTGGCTACGCTACATTTTATCGGAAAGTTGAGTGCAGCAATACAGGGTGTCTACTAAAATTCTAAAATGAAATTTCATGACTTTTTCGTGACCTTTTCTTTACCAATCATAAAATTTTCTAACATTTTCAAGAGCGAATTTGGGTGCGAATTAGGCCGAATTTTCATCCATGCGATAGAAACGTACTTTGCCTGCAATTTGGTAGCGTTTAAAGCCGACCATAGACATTTTTGGTGGTGAATTTTGAAGTCTTATAGAACAAAATTTTCCAATCTGTACTTACATTTGTACAGTTAAAAAAAAATCGTGACCCAAAAGTTAAATTTCGTGACTTTTTCGTGACTTTCATGACCGTTTTCTGATTTCGTGACTTGTTCGTGACATTCGTGACTTTCGTGACCGATAGACACCCTGCAATATGTTCGTGAGTTATTTGTTGTGAGAAATTCGTATTGTTGAGTTGTTGCAATGTGCTATGTGTTGAATCAGAGCTTCCGGTAACAAGGAACATTTGTGACAGAAATGGAAGAGGTTGCATTAGAACAGCGAATTGATATTATGGAATTTTACATGAAGATAGGCTCCATCAAGGAATGTAAAGAAAAGCAAAGAGTATGCAGACAATCCTCATACAATAAACGATCTTAAACGGAGCATTACTAGAGAAATTAACATCACGCTTGCAGAATTATAGCATGTTGCCTGTAACGGTATCAAACGAGGTCAGCAATGCTTGGATGCCCATGGCCACCACTTCCAGCATCTCTTATAAACAGGTAACTGCTTAACGTTACTATTATTTATTGATTCTTAGTAGATTTATTGTTGCTGTTAAAGTATTACGTGAATCTCATGCGTGAGGGCGTACCGGTTTTATGTGGGACACCCTGTATTATTCACAACAATTGCTTAAATTGTACGATATACAAATGCTATTCCTTACACAACCCTGTAATAACAATTTTGATGGCAAAATTAACTCATTGAGATAAGTCAGTTTTATCAAACTTTTTCAAGTTCGAAATTTTCATTGTCAGTACTTGTTGGAATGAATATTTTAATTCACCTAATCACTAACTACATTCAAATATCTTCTTACTTTGGTTTCAGACTAGCAGAATTCCTAGTGTTACGTAAACTATTATGAGCTTTGATATTTAAAACGTTTTCCAATCTTCTACAACTAGATTGACAAACTCACTACAGCAAGACCTGTTAACTTGGCCATCTCTAATTTGGCCTCAGTTTTGTTTAAACCTGAATTTTCCTATAACACATGTATTACTTATTATTATGTGGTCCGCGCAGCATAGTCGCTAACGCTTTCGCCTTTGGTACAAGCTGTCCCGAGTTCAATTCCCCATGGGGACACTCGGTCGATAAAGTGTGAAAGATTTTTCAGGATAGCCATCCTGATCCTGAATGGGGTGTTTCGTTGATTTTTCTCATTCACACCAGACAAATGCCGGATGATGACTGCTAAGACAAAACAGGTATGGCAATGTTTGCCATCACATTATAAAGAGGTAAATTTTAATACTCAAACAAAATTCGTACTCCGTTACTTTCTAAACCATATTATTCAGTTCAGGAATTTGCAAATGATAACGATGTATGAATATGATGTAATTATGTAACAAATTTAACATGTGATGTTTGTTATAAGTTTGTTCTTCAAATGGTGTAATAAGCTGTAATTACAATTTGCATTTATATACATGACAACTGTAGAACTTATAGGAGATACTCTCCATGTTGTAAGTCAAAACAGGCAAAACAAAATAAATAAATAAACAAATAAATAAAATAAATAAATAAATAAATAAATGGATACACGTAACTGTTAGAAAGCGATTATATTTCTTGAAGCAAAATAACAGAATTAATTTGTGTGTAAATTGAAAATACTAACTAATGGTTATACCACCAGGAACTACAAAAATTACAAAGTACTTCTTATTAAGTGCAGCTGCCCTACACGATACATAGTGCGTAGACTCGCACACTCATCCAGCCACCTTGAGGTAGTTCCACCTCTCACTCAGAGATGGCACAGGCATACATATTAAAGATTTTAGTCTAACATAATGGTACCAAACAACTTCCCTCTTTCCCCATTCCTTTCTTCCTCACAAATTCCCTGAATATTATGATCGCCGAGTGACGTCATCCATTATACGTGACGGGCTAACATGGCCATAGCTGCTGAAAATCCAAAAATCTAATTCCTAATCCTAATCCTAACTTATTATTCTATAATTTGATCAATTGCCTAATGGAGCATTCTCATCTGTCCTTTACCTCCATTAGCTATTAACGATTTTGCTAAGTAACCAATGAAATTGCGCATCGCAGTTGGTGTGTCACACACACGTCTCAGAGTAGATAAATGTTCAACTCGGACACAACTAGTGCTTCTTTCATTTTGATGCTCCATGAAGTAATCCGTTAAGCAGTACAAGCAGTTAAATGTTAACAACGAAGAATATAACTTATATGTAGAAACCGAAGAAACCGTAGAAACCGAGGATGTCCTCCCATCTGCGCCTAGGTGTCCCTAATGCTCAGTTTCCTATTGAATTTTCATTTAAAACTTTGAAAGCATTTCTACTTTTTCCATTCTGGCTACACGACCTACCCACCTGAGCCTCTTGGACTTGATGACCCTAACAATGTTTGGTAAACGGTATAAATTATGTAGTTCCTCGTTATGAAGTTTCCGCCATTTCCCATTCCTGTCCCTCGTGGATCCGAATATTCTTTCCAGGATCTTGTTCTCAAATATTTTCAGTCTATGTTCTTCCCTCAGAGTAAGCGAACATGTTTCCCAACCATATAGGAAAACAATCATGATTATCGTTCCCTAATCTATATTATAAAATTGAAAGTGACTATACTTGTGACTCTTAATCTCTTCAACCGCCCGATCAATCTCAATCAAAATTTTGACGCAGATGCAGTTCTGGCCTGGAAGTATTTTTAGATATTCACTTTGACGGTAGAACTTATGGGAGGGAGAGGAGGGGGAAATAGAAAATAATAAATAAAACATAATAACTCTTGAACCACCAGACCGATCTCGATCCAATTTTCAACATAGGTAAAACTCGGGACTAGAATGGATTTTATCATTTCACTTGACGGGACAATGTAGAGGAGGGGAGGAGGGAGAAATATACAAAAATCAATATAAATAAAAATAAAAGTGACTAGGTTTGTGCCTTAATAACTCTTGAACCACATAACCGATCTCAATCAAATTTTCAATATAAATGAGGTTCGGAACTTGAATTTTTTTTTATAATACTAGCATATATTACCCGCTTCGCTGGGTTGAAATGAAAATTTAAATGCACAACTCCATATCTCATGTGTTTAATACCCGTGAAATATGCTTGCAGTAAATGTTAACATTATATCGCCTGTCATTTATGTTAACCCGCCGAGTGACACGGTCATGCGGGTTGCATATAAATACGTTTATTTTTACCTATGATGAACTAACAAAGGATTTGTACGTTATGGACACTTGAATGGTCAATTATCTCAAGACACTGGTAATTAAAAATTAAAGTGATATGATAAAAACCATCTAGGGTCCAAATCCTAATAACCCCCCAAAAATGAAAGAAATTGGTTCAGCCGTATTAGCGTGATGAGGGAACAAAGGATTTGTACGTTCTCTTTTATATATAAGATCACTTTGACAGTAGAACCTAAGAGACGGGAAAGGGAAAGGTTGATATATATGAAAATAAATAAAACTTAATAACTCTTGAAACATACAATCTCGACCAAATTTTCAACATAGTTGAGGTTCGGACCTGGGACGATTTTGTCATGTTACTTTGACGGCACAACGTAGAGGAGGGGAAGAGGGAGATATATGTAAAAAAATAAAAAATAAATAAAAGTGATTGTTTTGTGACTTCATCACTCTTGAACCAACAGTTCGATTTCAATGAAATTTTCAACTTAGATGAGATTCTCACCTGGAATGGTTTTTATCATATCGTTTTGACGGTAGAACTTAGGGACGGGAAAGGAGAGGGGGGAAATATATAAAAATAAATAAAACCTAATAACTCTTGAATCACTCGACCGATCTCAATCAAATTTTCAACATCGATCAAATTTTCATCATAGATGAGGATCAGACCTGAGATTGTTTCGTCATGTCACTTTGACTGTACAACTTAGAGGAGGAAGGAGGAGTAGGAACCTTTATAAGTTATCGAAAACGACCGATATTAGTGTCGAATCTATAGTTTTCGGGGTCGCTGAGATGGATAGTGACACTTCTGATGCTGATTAAGTCCAAATTTAGCATCTCAACTTGGGGGAGGGGAGGAAAGAGATATATAAAATGATCGCAAAATGACCAATATCAGTGTCAAATTCATGGTTTTCAGGGTTGCTGAGATGAACAGTGACACTTCCAATCCCGTTTACATCCAAATTCAGCCCCATAAATTGGGGTGGGGGAAAGAAAAATACATAAAACTGATCCAAAAAAACATATTAGTGTCGAACCCACAGTTTTCGGGGCCGCTGAGATGAACAGTGATCTTTCCGATGCCGTTTAAATCAATGCCACTAGAAACGAAAACAACATAATTCACGGATACCAAACACATGAAATACGAAGTTGTACATTTAAATTTTCATTTTAACCCAGCGAAGCGGGTACTTGATAAAGGTTAAAAAGAAAATGAGAAGTTATTATGAGATTTGGAAGGGAAAATGCAGCAATACTGTGTGTCTTAATTCGAGTTAGCGATATGGATCTTTTTTTCATAATGTCTCCAGAAGTGTTACAAACCACATTAGAATTACAAGATTCAAAACAAATTTATTTTCTAGTTTAACATTCTACGGTTATGGTATTTAGATTAAAAGAAACCCATGATTATTCAAAGTGAACAATCGTGAAAGATTTGGTGGAATGAGGGAACTCAGAGAAAGCTTACAGACACTATATTGCCAACCGTAAACGCGCATGGACTGGGATTGAACCAAGGACCCCTTGCAGAAAAGATAAATGGTCTTCCACTGAGGTACCGTGTCTCCCATCTTGAAATTCAAGAAGGGGACTTTAAATTAGTTGTTGGAATTTCAACTTACTATACTAACCAGGACCAGTTATTGGAATTTCAACTACCATATGTGCAACACGTGCATTTGCATGGGGCGGCAAATTTCGAGGGGCGACAAAATCCGTAATAACTATATTATTTAAAATAAATTTTTCTTGTTGGAAACAGACTTCATGATGATGGTAATTAAAATTTATTAACCTGACCTTCTATTAGAATACTAAATTTATTCATAAATCATGTTTAGATCGTATAAGTTTAAGATCACATGGACAGTGCTAAAGCAAATGATCAAACAAATCCCAGCATGAATTTCTTTGATTGTTGTCAAATGCAAGAACTCAATTCTTGAACAGTAGTGAACAATTGTTCTATTTAGTTAGTTGTCAGTTTTGATATGGTCATTTGAGGCAATACCGATACTCTAAGGGCATTAGCACTACTATAAGATTGTAATGAATTATTAAAGAAACGAATTATAGCCCGGGGTTAAGTATACTATTTCAACTAGTTGACAGATACAATACATGTTACACAAAAGCAATGTGTGGCTGTGCAGAGCCACAATTGAAATGAACGATGAAGAAGTGTCGGACTTCCCCAACTCTATTGGGAAGACCGACAGGCTATTGGGGTAATATCGACATCAACATTAAAACCTTACATACTATGATAGCGTCACTAATAATTCCACAACGCACATTACTATTCGTAAAGTAGTTCATGGGCTTTAAACAAACACGGAAATCTGTAAGTTTAGGAATGTTGAATACCGTTGTTTACAGCTACCGAAAATATTTTTAAAAATGTCAATGAGTTACAAACGAGGGAAAGAATAATCACAAAATTTGTTGTTAGAAGAAATATATGAAACAAAAATTTCCTTTAAAAAATATTATGCTAAATGTGAGCTAGTGCAGAGAGCACAAAAATTATGTACTTCATGAAAAAGTATTTGTTAATTTATGTTAATCATATGTTACCAAAAGTGTGTTACAGATTAAAATATTAGTGTTAGCTTCATATACAAGAAAGAGCAAACATTGTACACATATTTGTCTGAGATTTCACATTGTTAACACACAAAGAAGGGATCGTCTGGATGAAGAACACAGTCCTCGTTAAACCACTGAAAATATTTTGTACATGAACCCAATCAGCGGAATTGTTTTTGCTGTAAAACCAACCTCGGCAGATAGCACAATAATTTTCTTTTTGAGTTTTCTCATTTTTGTTTCTGTGTTTTGCAACATTTTTATGTATCTACACATTCTTTTATGTATCACTATTTTTTGATTTTTCTATTTTACTATTTTTCTGTGCATATGTTAAAAGTTTGGCACTATTGTCCTTCACTTTACGGTACCATATCTGATTTTTCTTGGTAAACCCATACCCGTCTAATATAATTAACTTTTCTTCTAGTACGTGTTCGTCTTCTGAAGCAATTGCTGTTTATTCACCAAAATGTTTCTTGCAGTTAACTTTGCATAACCTGCCATGTAACGTATCCGAGGAACTTTAAAAGCTCTTGAAGCAGTAGCAAGTAGCACTGCATTCTTTACAGCCTCTATGGCTACTGACATTTTGCTCAAATTCCAGGGAGCATCTCATGCAATGGAAAAAGAATACAGACATTATATTATCTAGTACATGTTAATACTAATATAGTATTTTTGATATATAGTTATAGAAAATCACAACGAAAGGGGTAGAAAAGCATCTGTGGAACGTGCCCCAAATGTGAGTGTCGAAAGTACCCCGAATGTATATGTTGCACTTAACTATATTTTATGTAAGTTAGAAATACTCACACTGATGAACCAACTACCTGTGATTGCACAACTTTCAGCTATATGCTGTGCACCATGAGTGCTGAACAATACAATTTTTACTTCCAACAAAGAGCTTAACAAACATACTCAAATTTTACAATGACCCTTCTCTTCTCATATATCTCTCACACCTTACCTCATAAATTTAGACCTTTCTCGTCAAACTATTCTACTTGTTTTTAAACTTTTACAGATATTCATTTCATATATCCCACAGTTTTACTTAGTACTGATTACGCAAACATCTTCACTTCTAGGTAGAATTGACAGTGTTGTAAGCTAAGAAGTGTCGGTATTCCCCAACTGTCGGTCTTCCCCTGACTGACAATATGAAAACTAATCTTGTATTTGTCACAAACAAGTTGTTTATCCAAGTTTCCACAAACAAGGTGAAAACAAATTTCTTTATTTTTAAAAACATTTTTAATAGATATAGAAGGAAAATCAAGAAATAAAGATAAAAGAGCTAGTTCCACTGGAATTGCAAACTGATATGTTGAGATTGAAGTTCGATATTGAGTTCTATAAAAAGGATTACCATCTTTTCTCTGCAGGTGTGTTTACTTTATCTTTCACTATCATAATAGAAAGTATTTAAAGAAAAAAAAAACACACAGCGAGATTGTATTTTTAGTGTTAGGCCTTTCTGAGTACGAGTGTACTTTTCCTCCTCTTCGTTGTTCATGATGGGGTAGCATACTTTAAATCGTGGCTTTTAAGATTTGTTCTTTCTTTAGAAAGGGGGCCGCAGATAATGCCATTGCATAGGGCGGCAAATTACCTAGGGTCGGCCCTGATAGTAATAGTTATAGTCTCAAACATATAAGAATGAATTAGGAAATAAAAATAAACAAATGAAAGCATACCTGCAATCCAAGGTGCTTCTCTTCTGACATTTTACGGACCAAATGTGTCAGAGACCAAATATAGGAGAAATTCAAAGCAGTGACAAAAGCTAAATATTTTACAGATACAAATGAAGGCACCTGCAATAAACACGTCAGTACAATTTATAATCGGATTACAAACAATAATTACAGTTTAATGTCACTAACAAAAGCACAAATTTAATTTGAAAATTTACAATATTTTTTGTAGAAATTATATATTTTATAAATTAAATAATAATAAATTTAGAGTCATTTATTTTTAAAAAGCCGTACAATTAGAGTTTTCACATTCTCCGAATGAAACATAGTCAAGTATTATATAGGGAAATGAACTGACGAATATTGTATTGTTAGCCTGTAATAAAAAATACACTATATGTGAATTAAACGTGACATTGTACACTCATGTCCAAAATGATTGTCGCATATCTATAACTATCTTCTTGTAAGAATATAATATGATTATGATTTTACATCGTACTTTTAATACTATGTATATAATCTAGAAATGTATATTTGTGGTAAATTTCATAGGAAAAGAATTATAAATACGAAAATTAGAATGAGTAAAACAAAATATTACTAATTGGAAAAGAAAGTTTTATTTTCGTTTTATTGTTCTTATTTACTGCTCTTTTGACATGAAATTTACTACATCAATGTCTTTGCCGATTATACACATACTAACATTATAAGAAATATCGGGCGAATTCGCTATCAAATTATATTCCTACAACAATATATTTATAGACATGCGACAATAATTTTGGACATGAGTGTACATACAAAAGAATGATTGAAAAGATCAAAAGCTCTATTATGCAAATACAGAAATTAACACCTAAAAAAAGATTCTTCGATTTTGTTTATCATCTATTTCTTGCATAATTTAATATCTTAATCTAAAATTAATTTATTGTCTGGAACTGTTTTGAAAGTAGAAACTAATTATAGGCTACATACTCGAAATGTAAAATTCTACAAATGGTAGGAATATAACAATTATTTAATATATATATCATTCAAAATGGTAAAACAGTTTGTCGTCAGTGTCAAAGATATTGTAAAATTTCTTACGTTTAATGCTATGGTTATATTAGTTCGTTATATAAATAAAAATCAGCAAACTATCATATTTGTGTATCTTTAACAAATTATTAAATCATGATTATAGGAAATAATTTTTCAGTGGCGTATATCGGTTTGATCACTTGGGCTACCACTAACGTTTATAATTCTTATACATTAGTATAATAATAATAATAATAATAATAATAATAATAATAATAATAATAATAATAATAATAATAATAATAATTATTATTATTATTATTATTATTATTATTATTATTATTATTATTATTGGAGTTTAGTTTCCACGTTACTATACAGTCTTCAAAATAACAGACAACTTAGACCATTCTTTACTTTTATCAAGTAAATAAATATGATTTGCTCGTTAGAAAGACTTATCTTTTTTAGTTATTACGGAAAAAGGATCGTACATTTCTATTTTCATTTGCTGCGTGGTGTTCCTACGTTTTCCTTTGGATAAGTGGTAACTCTACTCACCAGAGTAATTGGAAGTTTTGCGAGTAATAAAGAACGCTGAAATAGGTGACTAGCCAACGAAGGAGTCTCAGTTTATAAGAGCCTTAGCAACGTAACGGAACCAAGCAAGAGGTATTATAACAGCTACGCCCACTATCACAAAATACTGTAAAACAAACTTTGTTTTGCATTGACGCAAACTGCTACGAAAATAGGTTCACGATGTCCGAGACAATTCCCAGCAACTCCCAAAATGCGCTGTCATTACTCGTATAACTGCCCTTTACCCTTCGCACACTTCCAAGAAACCGATTACTCTATAGGCAACTGGTGCTACGTGGCAGCCCGTTCGTAAGCTGCAGTTGGAGATGGAGCGAAGGGGAATGCGCTGATAACTACAAAATTATTGCTAAAGTAAGGAACTAGAGAAGGTAGGTTTCTGCTGCGTTGCCAAATTGAACATCTCTTAAGAAGCGATACAGACTGCGTACAACGAAGCTAAAGGATAATGTTTCTGAATACATAAAACCTAAAGTACTCAGAACATAAAACATATAAAGTACTCAGAAACTTGTATCATTAAAAGAAGATACTAAAGTATAAATTATCAATATAGCTAAATTAGTTTTAATTATTATATCTTTATTTTGTAATATTTTAGGGCTACCGCCGGTAGGCCCGATAGCCCACAAAATACGCCACTGATTATTTTACTATTATGTGCCTCTCAGAATAATATGAACTCAAAAATGGAAATTTATTATCGTTTTTAGACAAAAAGAAATGAGGTTATAATCTGAAAATTTAATCAAATAAAAAATAGCTCACATGAAATATATGAGGTCCAATTTCACCCTACAAAACGTATAATACATACCTCTATTACATTGCTGATTGTCTCATCCACTTTCGTTTGGTTTGTCCGTTTAACAAACGCCAATGAATCATTTTTAAAATAAATATCTGAAAGGAAAAACTATGTTTTCTTGTTCATGTTACATTGATTCAACATTCAGAATAGTACGTTAAATATTACTATCAATATTAGCTACGTTTTAAGAGCTTGACATACTAAAAATAGTACACAATTTAATCATTTTTCTTTTGCATGTTTTTCATAAGTGAAAGGAGATAATGAAATGTAACTTACTACAATCATAGATAATGTTATTCAACAGAAAATATGATCCTAAAGAATGTTCAGTGTTGCAATTCATAGAAATTACAGTGTTGCCAGAATAACATTTCCCACAAAATCTAAGTTAAGGCAGTGACTAGAGGAACGTACGCAACTGCATTTGATTACGTATCATGTCTTGCAATCCTGTGAACTACTTTGTAAATAAGAGTTGTATTTACTTTGTAATAAACAAAATAGTTTTAACATACAGTTCTTAAAATTAAATAATAATGTTATTTAAAAAGTATTTGAATCAGAATCATGGGCGGAGATATAGGGGGCATAGGGGGCATTGCTCTCCCAACTTTTTGACAAAAAACAAAAATGCTACTTATAAGATCCTTCAATTCTGATTTGTATTAACCATGCCCCCGTCCCAGCAAACAAAAGGTCTGCCCATCAGCAACCAATTCCTAACTCCACCTATGATCAGAATCTCTGTATTCAGTAGTGTATTCAGAATCTCTGATTAGCACGTAGTAGTTGACTAAGTTAAATACATATGACTAATTAATTTAGAACAGAAAGTACTCTACTTTAGCCACAATAAACTTACATTATGAGAATACAAAGGAAATTAACTACATGTCTTTCTTTCTTTCTTTCTAACCTTCACCTCATCGGGTGAAATTAATAAGCTGCTATTTTGCCTTGTCCTCTACAATACCAGAACTGTTTTTCAAAGTGAACAATGAGAGATGACTAGAAAATTTCTAGTTTTGTGAGTGATACATACAACTAATCGATAAATTACTTTGTTTTATAATTACAATCTATTGTCACTAATATTAATTGACTTCTAATTATTCCTGCCATAAATACCTCCTTCAGAAATGAATAAGGTAATTATAATCCGATTTCGTAACTATTTATAAGTTGTTGTGATGTCAAACCGCAAAGAAACCGTTTCGTATTTAATATATTTCCATTTATACAGGCTATGTATGCTCACGTCTTGATTTCCGTAACATTTATTTTTCTCACTCGAGTTATTGGGGTTATATTAGTTAATCATTCTCAAATCAGCTTATTAACTGAACTTTAAGCGGAATCTAAATACCAAAAAGTACACCCTCCTTAGTAAGAAGCTAAAGCGAGATCAATCGCCAGATTAATGGTTCATTAACGAATTCTCTCTGAATACAGCCCATTGTGTTTATAAATGCAATAATAAAAGATGTGTCCCCCCCCCTCTCTCTCTCTCTCTATATATATATATATATATATATGTGTGTGTGTGTGTGTGTGTGCCTGTTTGTCATCAGACTTCCACACAGAAAGGAGCCATCAAATTTTGTAGACAAATTTTTGGCATAGGAAGATTTTTTTTTTTTTTTTTTTAATTTTCGGCTCGGGAGGAAGGATAAGGGTGTCAAAAAGTCAAATACGTTGCTTCCCTCGTTCGTTCTAAGAAAACCTTTCTTGTACGCAACCAGCATCACCTCCATGTTATGCAGGTTTACATAAGAGCAGAGGATAAATACCCGGGCAATGATATGGTTGTAGAGAAATTCTTTAAGAGGTATTTTTCTTTCTCTTGTTTTACCCAGGTTCTGAACTAAGACCTGGCAACGGTGGGCGCTTAGAGCTTATTATCAATAAAATAAGAGTAAGTTAAATTTATTATCAAACTCGCGTTGAGAATGACATATAAAGCGACACAATTTAGTTTAAATCTTTTCGTAGTATGGTAAATGATAAAATGCCGGTATATATTAATATCTGTGTTAGTGCAGTCAGCAAAAAAAGTTTATTCCTTTTCAATAAAATTTCAAGTCTTAATATTTTAGATTTTTTTTTTTTTTTGCAAAAGTTTAATACTATTAAATTTTTAGACGTATAATATTATTCTATGAAGTAAAAATAAACAATACAACAAGCTCTGATATTATTACTTAAAATAGTATATTACGTAAGGTGAATAAAAAGTAGTGCCAAAATTTCTGTTACGTTAGGGGCAAGTGAGATGGTACCGGTAACATGTATTTGGTAGGTTAGAACCAGGGCCTCCCTAGACCATTTTCCACTCTGTGCAATGGGATCATTTGCCGCCCCCTTCTTTGTCCAGAAACAACAAATCTTTAAAGCCGTGATTTTAAGTATGCGAACGACGAAGGGGAAGGAAAAAAGCACTCGCACTCAGAAAGACCTAAACACTGCAAATGCAATCTCGCTGTATCTGTTCTTTTCCTCTAAATAATATGTTATGTTAGTGAAAGATAAAGCAAACATATCTGAAGAGGAAAGATGGTAATCCTTTTTATAGAATCCAATATCGAGTTTCAATCTCAATATATCAATTTGCAATTTCAATACAAGGTCTTTTTATCTTTATTTCTTGATTTTCCGTCTGCACCTGTTACTTTTTTAAAAATAAGAATGTTTCCACCTTAAATGACAAATAACTTGTTTGTGACAAAGACAATTCTAGTTTTCATATCAAAACTGTGATAACTAACTAAATGGAACAGGTAGGGTACGAATTACCAGGGGAAATGAGGAAGATTTTGCCCCTCAATCACATTTTGTTCCCCCCCCAAAGAAGTCAGCTGAAGTATCCTCACCGGGGATGCTCGCTTTCTCCCCCAAACTATGCTTAGTATAACGCCAAATTTCACTGATTTTTGTCATTTCTTGTAAGTTTAATCTTCTAGCTGTATTTCGAAATGATCGATGGAAACTATTCAGTTTTGGTCATTTCTAATTTCCCCACTATTTTCACCGTTTTTTAGTTGAACTATATTACTATGACTACAGTTGTTACTTGCAACCGCATCCTCGTACCCTTCAGTTCATCGTCGTTTGTGAATTTGAATGTACTAATTGCGCATAACAAAGTCACGTATGGATTTATAAATGTTCTTAGCGGTTGGCCAAGAAGAAGTAAACAAATAGCTTCTTCCACCATACTTGGCGAAGTTCGGACATGTCATATTCATTCTCTACATTTGTATCGATTGTCATCTTATTTTTATTTTTGTTATATTTTTTTTTTTTCATTTTCCAGGGTATTCTTTGTTAGCACATGGTCCTCATTCCCTAGTAGTTTGTGTGTATGCAACTCAAAAGCTGCGTTTGATTTGTGGTAATTAGCATAGTAATCACTGCCTTTTATAGTTTACGGAAATGAACTTTTGAAACTGTACTCAAAGTCTGAGATATATTCTCTCGTGGCTATATGTTAACATACACGCTGGGGGTGTGCCCCTAGTGAGCAGACATGTGAGAGTAAGTGCATAATTGAAGATTTGCTTCAGCATTTGCTAATACGGCTGGTTCTCCATGTCATTGTCTGTGTCTGTATAAGAACTTCAACTGGAGGGGTCTTTTTCATCTTTCTTTTCGCTGTACATAGTGAATCAACTCATCTGTAACCTAACAGTAAAGTAATTGTAAGTGTTGATTTCTTGAGCTGTCACGGAATCGATATTTTTTTTAAAAATGCATGAAAATCGCAGCTTTAGCGGGGAGTAAAAGCGCAAGCTCGAAATTTGAATTGAGATTTTAAAAATATTTGGCCTTCAATTTGACTTTGATGCCAGAAATCGGGACCAACAACAATCCTTTTCTCATGTGATAGACTAATACCTAGATTTTTTTTTAAAAGTAAATCCGATTTAACTGATAATTTTAGTGGTTTTCATAATACTGAAGTAGTTTTTTTTTTTAAGTTGTGTGTAATAACGCGAAATGGAAGATCTCAATATGAGTAGAAAAATTAACATATGCTTGTGATCATAGCTATCGCTTGGGCCGAATTATTAAGTAAATGAACCTTAGAGATCTATGGGCACAACAGTGAGTACATTTAAACACGTTAAGAAAGATTAGGTGTGGTCTGTGCATGTCAGACAATATATACATACATAGTTATTGTCAGTAGATTATTGAACAAATAAATCTCTTACTTATTAAAGATGTCATATTTATGTGTGTGTGGGGGGGTAAGACATTATTGTCTCATTTTGAAGTATTGTACCTTCAGACTTTACGTCCTGTGGCCCTAATTTTATCCCCCCCCAATATAGATTATCTAATTCGCACACTAGGAACAGGTATTCGCTACTGTTCGAGAATTGAGTTCTTGTATTTGAGAACAGTCAAGCAATTCATGCTGGGATTTGTTTAACGATTTGTTTTAGCACTGCCCATGTGACCTTAAGCTAATATGACCTAAACATGATTTATGAATGTTGAATTCAAATAGAAGGGCAGCTTAGTAAATTTAACTACCATCATTATGAAGTCTGTTTCTAACAAGAAATATTTATTTTAATTGATATAGTTATGACATTTTGCCGACCCTCGAAACTTTACACCACGTGTTGCACCTATGGTAGAGCCCGCCTGGTGATAACTGAAGATCAGAGAGGACAGTATAACGAGTGGGAAAAATTATACCTTGTTCAGTCAAACACCGAAGTGTCGTGAAGTACAGTAATAGTTTCAAGAACCCTAATGAAATATTTACGAAAGAGGAAAAGCTTACGTTGATCAAATTTGAAGTGGCGCGTGAAGATAGTTCATATGACTGCGTGAATCGTATTGCAACGAAGTTCTGTCATATCGAACAGTGGCATTCTGGGGGAAAGTGTATAGGAAAGTCTGGGAGCCAGTTCAGAATGAATCAAACTGACAATCACACAATTCAGTTTCTTTCTTCCCTGCTAGACGTGGATTGCCAGGACTGTGCAAGTTAGCCACAGAAATAAGCGTATGTCACAAAGCCCGTAGGAGTAATGGGGCTATGTTATCTCACTTCCGTGCTCTTTGAGTTAGGGGTACCTATAGGACCCATGCTCTCTAAATCTTGACACCGGATACCTCACCCATCTCCTCAAATTTCTCGAGGGGTGTATAAGACCACTTCTTAAATTTTAGAAATTGCTAAAACTAAAAATTTGGTATGGTAGAATAGATCTATGATATATACCTCTGTAAGTTGGTTGGTTCAAATCGTTCCCTTCTACGACGCCGACTCTCTCTTTTGATACGATTGGTCCCGACTTCGATTCCCGGTGGAGACACATCCGTCGAAAAATGTAACAATTTTTTTCAGGCAAACCATCCTGAATAAGGTTTTCCTCATTTACACCAGGCGAATCCCGAGGTGGTATCCAACATTGAGGACCCGTGTCGCTTCCGTCCTTGTCCATTTCTCGGATAGTGTACCCGCCAAGGGACGTTATCCTCTATTCATAACGAGTTTAAGGCCATAGATAAAAGGAACGACCAGAAGTATATAAAAATAAACAAATGTAAAAAGAAAATGTACAAAAAATCGAATTTCAGAACAATTTTATCTCCGTTTATAAGGCTTTATTACTTTACATAGTTATATAGATGAATTCAGGGACCCATTCTTTTAAATAATGCATGTGTACATTGAAGCACTTTCTTAAATTTTGGAGATACATTGACCCATCCCTTAAATTTAAGAATTTCAGAAATAAATATTGGCAAACATTCTATGGTAATCGAATATAGGCCTATATCAATCGAAAGCAGTTTTTAGTCATGGTGTTATCCAAATTTACAAGTATTATATATCGAAGTCCTGCAGAACAATTACCAGTATTTAGTTTTTGATAACTCCCACATTTAAGGGTGGGCCATTTATTACACCTCCCAAAATTTAAGACGAATGCACTAAGAAACTGCTGTATTATGAAAGAGGGAAATTAGCCCTGTATCCATTTATGTGAAGAGGCAGGAGTAGTAGGCCCCGACGTATGTCCAGCCGAGTCAGCAAAAATTTCTCGATTCTGATTGGCTGAGAGAGGTCACGTGACGTTAGGCCCCGCCCACGCGGGAAATTCAAATTTTCCAGGTCACGTGGTATGACGTCATGAGTCACCCTGCGGGGAAATCCCTCACTAATTTGTTCCCTTTTACGGGTAAAATGTGTGTTTCTGATTGGTTGATAGCTGTCACGTGATTTTAGACCCTGCGATATTTGAAATTCGTTCCCTTTTACGGGTAAGATGAGTGTTTATGATTGGCTGACAGAGGTCACGTGATCTTAGGCCCAGGGATTTTTTAAAATTCGTTCCCTTTTATGGGTAAGATGAGTGGTTTGGTACCTTGAATTTGATTGGTTGATAGAGGTCACGTGATCTTAAGCCCTGTGACTTTTGAAATTCGTTCCCTTTTTACGAGTAAGATGAGTGTTTTGGTACCTCGATTCTGATTTGCCGACAGAGGTCACATGATCTTAGACCCCCCCCCCCACCAGTCCATGAGGGAAATACAGAGCGATATGACGGCGATCCATCCTAGACCTGGATTTTAGAATTTTGTCCCTTTTTTATGGTTATCCTTAAAGTTCCCATGGAGGGTTCAACCTCCTCCTTAAATAACCCTTTTTGGTATCATGATATTGTACTGAAGTTTACATTAAATATTATCGTTCTTTTTGACAGATAAGATGATTCTTACCTTGATGGAGATCATGTCCTTGAATTAGTTGCCTATGTCTCTGGAAGTAACAATGGTGAAAGAGGGGTGTCGCTTGTAGATTTCTTATAACACATTGTTGTGAGTTTAAGCGATTTATTGCTCAGTAAGCGCTTCATTAATGGAAACAGTGTTGCCAGATTTTTCTTACCTAAACTGCTCCGATTCTTTTCGAAACGGTTCCGCAGAGTACAAGAAATTTTAAACTAAAAAATTTTTCGAACTAAAAAAATTTCAAAACTAAAAAAAATTTTAAACAAAAATTTTCAAACAAAAAATTTTGAAACAAAAAAGTTTCAAACAAAAAATTTTCGAACCCAAAAAAAATTTTGAAACAAAAAAGTTTCAAACAAAAAATTTTCGAACCCAAAAAAAATTTCGAACTAAAAAAAAAATTGAAACAAAATTTTGTCGAACTAAAACATTTTTAAAAACAAAAGTTTCGAACTAAAGATGTAAATCACATCTAAAAATTTTCAAATCAAACTTTTTATCGAACTAAACTTTTAAAATTTTCGAACTAGAAATTTAAACCAAGTTTAAGAAAAAATCCTAAGAAATGTTTTTTTCAGGAATCGATCTCAGGTCTTTCAAACCAAAGATGTGTATGCTAACCGCTTAAATGAATTCGGTTTTAATCGATCTTGGTGGGTTTCGAACCATGGTCCTTGAAAAGGATACACATATACTTTAAGAAAATAAATCTGACAGTGTAACGCTTCTCAAATCAAACTTTTTATCGAACTAAACTTTTAAAATTTTCGAACTAGAAATTGAAACAAGTTTTAGAAAAATCCTAAGAAATGTTTCTCCAGGAATCGAACTCAGGTCTTTCAAACCAAAGATGTGAATCCTAACCGCTTAGCTATGAATGAATTCGGTTTTTTAATCGTGCTTGGGGGGTTTCGAACCATGGTTCTTGAAAAGGATACACATATACTTTAAGAAAATAAATCTGACAGTGTAACGTGGATTAAAATAAAATGATGATAGACTTCTTTGTGTGACGACATAGAAGCACATATGATTGAAAAAATGCAAACGTCAGCGGATCGCATTACGTTTTGTTTTACTACGAACGTGTCAGCATGATTCATGGAAAAAAGCAAACATTGACATTCTCGTATGGAATATGAGGAAAATGAAATGTCGTCACAGTTACGACAAGTAGTGACATGATCCTGGCAGAAGGAATTGGCATCGGAATTGCGATACTAGATGTTGTAACTATTGAGAAACTTGAATGACGTCACGATCGATTGTTACACATCGTTTTGGTTCGTGATTCATGACGAAAAGCAGCGAGCGTTTTGATTGGTTCGTTGTGATGTCATTTTATAAATTTCCCCGTTTCTGATTGGCTGACGGTGACGTCGTTTTCACAACGACCTAAATAAAAATCTAAATTTCATTTTTCAAATCCTACATCGCTCTCAACTATCGTGTGAAGAAGATCTGTTCTTGAAAAGTGTCTTCATTTAAGAAGCTTCATTGCACCGACTTTTTGTTCATTGAATTTGAGGTAAGTTCAGTGAGTCACCCAAGATTCCAAAATCATTTTTATTTCATATTTGTGGGGTGGATCACGAATACACTGTTTTACTTTTAGTACGAAATATTTAGACTATGAAGAAATTAGTGGAATGGGAAAGTGGGAGTACGAATCAGGAACCCCCACACATTAGAAGTAAGCACGATAAATGATATGGTTTAGCGTCCCTTCAGCGAGCACCCGTCGGGAATTGAACCATGGCCAGAAAAATGTGTGCGCTTAGTTTTGAAAAGAATACATTACAAAATTTCAGAAACTATGTCTGAGAATAATATGGTTCGATACCCTTTGAAACCATTAGCGTCCCCCCCCTTCAGCTTAACGTGATATTCGAGCAACCGCCCGAGATTGAACATGGGCCAGAGGTGTGTACGTCAATCATTTAGCTTAGTTTTGAAAAGAATGTATGATAACGCATGAGAATATTAAATTTCAGAAAAGGCTTGACAGCGATCCGATGTGGGAAAGCAAACCCACCGAGGCTTGAACCAGGGACTTCCATATCCGAAGCATGTACGCTAACCGCTTAGCCACGAGTGTATGAATATGTGGTTAAAAGTTTTTACGCTATACAGATTTTGTTTTGACAATTACGTATGTGTAACGTTAATGTTCGGTGAATCTCTTCAACTTGCAAACGCATCATTTAAAGGTCGTTGTGAGTAGAAAAAAAATGCTGACGCGTACTTTCTAACATCTCAGTACTGTTGAAACATTTATTCATTTCATGCATTCTTTTTATCACTATAGAATCGTAGGTCAGTTACATGCTGATGTAATGCTCTCGAGTTTGACGACAATAAAACACTCATTTCAGTAACATAATTATTTAAAAAAACTTTGATTTCTAGTACATGTGCTTTCATAATGAGATTCTGAACGTCACCGCCAGGAATCAAACTCAGGACCTTTACATGAATTGCTTAGTTAATTATTTATCATGAATGTTATGATTTCCCGAACTAAGCGGTTAGCATACGCGCCTTTGGCGTGGGAGACCAGGGTTCGATTCCCGGTGGGGAGCTCATGGGGTTCGGATTCCACGTTAATCAGTAGGTCCACGTCTCATATAGCCTCGCTGCTGAAAGGGACGCTAAACTAAAAAATCAAAAAAAATCAACTCAAATTCACGCTGCTCAATTCCTTTTTTCCCATTACATATTTGTTTTACCGTACCTGTTTGTTTGTTTTCATTTTTTAATCATGGTCCAATCGGTTTTACTGTTCGCAATGAAATCACTCGTCATTATAGACGATTTATGTACGTTTATGTATTATGAGGTGCACGTCAACCATTTAGCTTAGTTTTGAAAAGAATGTATGATAACGCGTGAGAATATTAAATTACAGAATAGGCTTGACATGCCCCGACGTGGAAAAGCAAACCCACCGAGGCTTGAACCAGGACCTTCCACGTCCGAACCATGTACGCTAACCGCTTAGTCACAATAAAAAAAAAATACGCTATACAGATTTTGTTTCGACAATTACGTATGTGTTACGCTAATGTTTGATGAATCTCTTCAACTTGCAAACGCATCATTTAAAGGTCGTTGTGAGTGGAAAAAAAATGCTGACGCGTACTTTGTCACATCTCAGCACTGATGAAACATTCATTCATGCATTCTTTTTATCACTATAGAATGATAGGTCAGTTATATGCTGATGTAAAGATCTCGAGTTTGACGACAATAAGACACTCATTTCAGTAACATAATTATTTAAAAAAAACTTTGATTTCTAGTACACGTGCTTTCATAATGAGATTCTAAACGTCACCGCTAGGGAATCAAACTCAGGACCTTTACATGAATTGCTTAGTTAAGAATTTATCATGAATGTTATCAGGTGATTAAGATTTTTCTTTCTTCTTTTCTTTTGTAGTAAATTCACGCTGCACAATTCCTTTTTTCCCCACATTACATATTTGTTTTACCGTACCTGTTTGTTTGTTATCTCCTTTTCTAACAATGGCCGAATCGGGTTTTATTGTTCGCAATGAAATCACGCGTCATTATAGACGATTTAACATTGAAGGCAGAATGCTCGAAATTCAATTCAACGCACCGCCCGTAGGAACCGATATCATACAGTATGTACACAACAGTTTCCAAGCAATGCTGGACCATTTGTTAGCCAATGTCGACGATGAGGCGATGGTTGGTTTATCGGTAATATCACCACGCAATACCAATAAGCCATTTTGGGTGAGTTTTCGTCAAGCACGAAACTTGACACTGGAAACGATGTGGGCCTCGTTCGAAAGAGTGTTACAAAGTAACAATGCATTTCTCCTGCACGAGCCATTTACCGTTCATTTCCATCGTGTGGATATTCCACGTGGCTATGGCGGTTTGCGGCAAGGAGTACTTCAAAATGAAGAATTGTTACGTAGCAAACGAGGGATTGTACGTGTACAAAATCAAGATTCGAGGTGCCTGGCGTACTCCCTTGTTATTGCTATTGGCCTGAAAAAATACAAGAATGTAGATGTGAAACGACATAAGCAGTATCAACATCAATCGAAATGTGTTGTGGACGATGAAGTTAATGCGTTATGTGCAAATGCAGGAGTGAATTTGGATCATGGTGCCAGTGTAAATGAAATACGACAATTCCAGGCATACCTTAAAGAATATAAAATTACAGTGTATACTAGTTTCACAGGCCATGACATCATGTACGAGGGGCCCAATGATGAAAATCGCACTCCCATAAATTTGATTTGTTTGGCTGGCCATTTTGACATCATCCAATCTTTAACTGCTTGTTTTGCAACCAATTTCTACTGTGAAGCGTGCCATAAAAAGTATAGTAAACGCAATGAACATGTGAAAAATTGTCCTGTAACGTGCTCCAAATGCTTACAGAGACCTCTATGCGACAAGAACCAAACGCTAGTGCTGTGCAAAGACTGCAATCGTCAATTTTATGGCGAACAATGTTTTAATAATCATCGTAATATTGTATATCATCAAGGGGAACCTGTATGCAAAATGGTGCAGCAATGTACTAAATGCTACAGAGTTTATTCTTTTGTGCGAAGTGGAGAACGCATGCATGATTGCAATGAGATCTTTTGCAATGTTTGTAAGAAGATTGTTCCGGGATCACATCAATGTTTTATGCTTCCTGATCGACAATGTTTGAAACCTGGTGTTCCTTCACTCATGCACGCAAAGAAAGCCTTGTTGATATTTTATGATATAGAATCTATGCAGGACACGAATATTGGCGATAATACGTATGTACACATTCCAAATTTATTGGTTGCACAACAAGTATGTTATGCATGTGTTGAAAACAATAATATCCAGCAGTCTTGCAGTACGTGTGGTCAGCGCCAACATATTTTCCAAGGAGAGGATCCAGTTTATAATTTTCTCCAGTACTTGCGGGAACGTCGTCCCAATATAAATAGGATTTTCTGTGTCGCTCACAACACAAAGGGATACGATGGACATTTTATCCTAAAGACCATGGTAGAACAATGCCAATGGAGACCTGACGTCATATTAAATGGAACCAAGATACTGAGTTTAACGTTGAATAATCTGATGTTCATTGACTCGTTGAACTTCCTACCTATGGCATTAAGTAAATTGTCAAAAGCGTTCAATTTACCCACAACCAAAGGCTACTTCCCGCATTTCTTCAACACCAAGGAGAATCAATCGTATATTGGACCACTTCCAGAAACGAAGTATTATGGTGCAAATGAAATGGCCGTCGAAGACAGAAACAAGTTCATGCAGTGGTACAACGATCATCGTAATGACACGTTTGATTTTCAGAAAGAAATTCTCAAGTATTGTATTCAAGATGTCAATGTACTGCGACAAGCATGCGTTTCGTTTATGACGTCATTTGAAACAGAAACCAAAGTGAATCCCTTCTTGGAGACGATCACGATTGCCAGTGCTTCCAATTTAGTATTCCGCCGGAATTTCCTTAAACCCAACACCATTGGAATTCTACCGGCACATGGCTATCGATGGAGAAGTACCCAATCGATCGCTGCAATGCAATGGCTGGCCTACATTGAAAAAACCGAAGAAAAACAAATCTTACATGCGGCCCGACAAAAAGAAGTGTTTATTGCGGGATTCCATGTTGATGGCTACTACCAAGATCCTGAGACGTTAGAGGAGCACGTCTACGAGCATGCCGGCTGCTTTTATCACGGGTGTAAAGTATGTTTTACTACAGGCCGTAATCAGCCCATCTACAGCAATCCAGAAGACACCATGGAATTCCGTTATGAACGAACGCAACGCAAAAATGCAAGACTGCGTGAATTGGGGTACATTGTACATGAAATGTGGGAGTGCGAATTTAATCAGTTCTTAAAACAAAATCCTGCAATGGCGACGTATCTGAAGAATCACCCGTACATGAACCGCAAACCATTAAATCCAAGAGATAGCTTTTTTGGAGGAAGGACCAATTGCGTGAAATTATACCACCAAGTCGACGAAAAAGCGGGGGAAGTAATAAAATATTTCGATATTGTCTCGCTTTATCCTTACATAAATAAGTGTGCTAAATACCCTGTAGGCCATCCACGAATTTATCTACAGGGTGATGAAAATATACCACCAATAAATAAAGTCAATGGTCTAATCAAAATGTCGATATTACCAAGTCGCCATCTTTATCATGGTCTCCTGCCTTACCGATGTAACAAGAAACTACTCTTTCCACTGTGTGCTGCGTGTGCCGAAGAAATGAACCCAGAACCTACAGCAACGTGTACGCACAACGATCAGGAGCGATGCCTCACTGGAACATGGGTATCATATGAAATCCAGAAAGCAATAGAATTAGGATATCAACCAGTGGAAATTTTTGAAATTTGGGATTATGACATTGAACAATATGATCCCATCACGAAAACAGGTGGCTTGTTCACGGAATACATCAATACGTTTTTGAAATCAAAAATGGAAGCGTCTGGCTGGCCTAGTTCCTGTGTGACCGAAGAAGACAAATCAAAATTCATACAAACCGTCCTGGAGCGTGAAGGTATTGCATTGGATCCGTCCAAAATTGAAAATAATCCTGCACGAAGAAGTTTATCTAAGCTTTGTTTGAACTCATTATGGGGAAAGCTTTGCCAAAGATCAAACTTTAGCCAGACCACAATTATTGACCGGCCGGAAGAATTTTATGAAAAACTCACTTCCCCCGACATTAAACTCCATCAAATTGTACCCATCAATGATACGATGTTGTATGCGTTCTGGGAGTACAATGAACATGTGCCTGTTCAAAACCGAAACACCAATGTCGTGTTAGGTGCATTTACAACATGTCAGGCACGTCTGGAACTGTACAAGTACCTGGAAATGTTGCAGGAACGTGTTTTATATTTCGACACGGATTCTGTAATATTTACGGAGAAGCCCGGGGAGCCAACCATTGAACCTTCTACGTACTTGGGATGCTTATCGAATGAGATGGAGTCTTACGGCCAACGAGCGTACATCAAAACATTTGTCAGTGGAGGACCAAAAAATTACAGCCTAGAAATATACAATCCGGATACCAACGTCACCAGCTACATATGCAAAATTAGAGGATTTACATTAAACTACAATGCAGGACAACAATTAAATTTCAATACGCTAAAAGAAATGATTACAAATCAATGCCGTGGACAAGTCACCATCACTATCCCACATAAGATATGCAGGACTAAAGACCATACCATCGTCACACGCAAAGAAGAAAAAATGTACAGTATCCAGTACACAAAACGTCGATTTAAAGAATTCAATTCTTATGATACGGTTCCGTACGGGTACGTTAAAAAACAGAAGATGGAACTGGAAAAAGAAGATGAAGAAGAAAAAACTGTAAATACCCAATAAGGCCGCCATTTCCTTTTTCCTTTTCCTTTTCTTCTTTCCCTTCCTTAACCACAAAGCAGTAACACCAAGAAGAAAAATGAAGTACCCACAAGAGTTCATAAACCATCAACAACACCATCAGTGGAAGAAAATGCAGTCATCTCGTACCGAAGGAGGAACCTTGACCATAAAGGAGCAACACCTAGAAAAATGCAGTACCCAGAAGAGTTCATAAACCACCAACACAACCATCAGTGGATGAAATGGTGTCATCTCGTACCCGAGGAGGAAGATGAGCCTAAACAGATCCATCATTTACGAGTAAGTTTTATTTCTCTCTTATCAATATTGACTCGTTTTTATTGTTTCAAAAAAAAGAAATTCATAAAGTAATCCATTGTTTCTTCTTTTTCTTTACAGGATACGTCTACAAGATTCGAAGATGATGACGCATCCAAAATATTCATTAATTAGATCCTGCATTTATTATGTTAATAAAATTGTATAAGAAGAGCACATACCTTTCGTTAAAATACAACAAGTTGAAAAAAAAATATGTTTTATTATTCCTTGAAACCCTGAACACTTGTTTTCAAATCATGGTAATCTTGAAAATTTAAGGTGAAAAATATATCCAAGATTTGGTTTACATGATTTTGTTCGAAAAATTAATTAAAGAATTTTTAGTGTCCAAAATTTGGTTTTTTAATTAGTTCAAAAAATTGATTTGAAAATATTCAAATGTTGTTTCATGAATCATGCTGACACGTTCGTAGTAAAACAAAAGTAATACGATACAACATCGGCTGACGCTTGCATTTAAATCACATGTGCGAACACACAAAAAAGTCTATCAGCATTTTATCTTAATCCACGTTACACTGCCAATTTATTTTTCTTAAAGTATAAGTGTATTCTTTTCAAGGATCATGGTTCGAAACCCACCAAGATCGATTAAAACCGAATTCATTTAAGCGGTTAGCATACACATCTTTGGTTTGAAAGACCTGAGTTCGATTCCTGAAAAAACATTTCTTAGGATTTTTTCTTAAACTTGGTTTAAATTTCTAGTTCGAAAATTTTAAAAGTTTAGTTCGATAAAAAGTTTGATTTGAAAATTTTTTAGATGTGATTTACATCTTTAGTTCGAAACTTTTGTTTTTAAAAAATGTTTTACTTCGACAAAATTTTGTTTCAATTTTTTTTAGTTCGAAATTTTTTTGAAATTTTTAGTTCGAAAATTTTTTGTTTAAAACTTTTTTGTTTCAAAATTTTTAGTTCGAAAATTTTTTGATTTGAAAATTTATTTCGAAAGTTTTTAGTTTAAAATTATTTTGTTCGAAAAATTTGTGTTTAAATTTTTTAGTTCGAAATTTTTTTTGAAATTTTTGTTTCAAAATTTTTAGTTCGAAAAGTTTTTGTTTCAATTTTTTTTGGTTCGAAAATTTTTAGTTACAAAATTTCTTTAGTTCGAAAAAAATTTTAGTTTAAAATTTCTTGCACTCTGCCGGAACCGTTTCGAAAAGAATCGGAGCAGTTTAGGTAAGAAAAAATCTGGCAACACTGTTTCCATTAATGAAGCGCTTACTGAGCGTTTAAAAAAAAATCGCTTAAACTCACAACAATGTGTTATAAGAAATCTACAAGCGACAAGGATTCCCCCCCCCCTCCCGCTGGTAATCATCTTATCTGTCAAAGACAAGGATAATATTTAAGGTAAACTTCAGTACAATATCATGATACCAAAAAGGTTATTTAAGAGGAGGCTGAACCCTCCATGGGAACTTTAAGGTACCAAAAAGGTATCTTTAAGGTATCAACCAATCAGCATCGTGGTACCAAAGCATTCATCTTACCCGTAAAAGGGAACGAATTTTCAAATATCCCAGGGTCTAAGATCACGTGACAGCTGTCAACCAATCAGAATGAGGTATCAAAGTACTCATCTTACCCGTAAAAGGGAACAAATTTCAAAAATCCATGTCATAAAAGAGAATGAGGGATTTCCCCGCGGGGTGACTCATGACGTCATACCACGTGACCTGAAAATTTGAATTTCCCGCGTGGGCGGGGCCTAACGTCACGTGACCTCTCTCAGCCAATCAGAATCGAGAAAATTTTTGCTGACTCGGCTGGACATACGTCGGGGCCTACTACTGCAGGGGTGCCCACAAAGGGGGGATATGACGCAAACTGCGTCATTGAAATATTTGGGGGGTTAAAAATCTATATAAATATGTTTGAGGGGGTGTAAAAATTAATCGAAAAGATTTTTTTTCATGGAAGAACACCTACGGATAGACAATTGAGGGGGTGCGTCATGGACATGAGGCGGGGTGGGCACCACTGGATTAGGAAAATTATATCTTAGGAGACTAATGAAGACAAATCCCGATAACTTTGTGACCACATGGCAACTATTGATTACATTTATATTTTCGACAATTTTTGAACCATAGAAGAGCAGAAACAGGACCACCTAAACTTACAGTGATATCATAGTTCTAGAGAAATATTACCACCTTTAATTTTTGACATTTCCAAAATTTACGAAGTGGTCCTATGAACCCCTCGATATTTCAAGAGGTAAACCAACGCACTTATTGCAAAAATGAAGAGGAGTGGTCCTAGGTACGTGTGGATCCTGGTCCTAGAGGAGAGATCTAGGGGCACAAAAATGAGACAAAGTGCTCTTTACTTCTGTGCTCTATAACTACCTTAACATTCATCAGTTCTGGAAAAAATTAGTGCAGTGGATTCTCCGTAACATCAACAGGACTATGCAACTGAACAGGACATTTACCGCTACGAAGGGAAGGTGACAGCCTCCTTGAACGAATCGCCATGAAAGCTTGCCACGCTTGAAACAGCAATCCAATAAATAAATAAATAAATAAATAAATAAATAAATAAATAAATATCCTCATCCAGAGACAATGTGTTAAGGTGTGAAGTAGTTCTTTATTGTGGCATACATACGTAAGGTAGTCCTGCATTATTATGCATGTCACGGTATACAACAAACGGTCTTTTATAACATTAAAAATATAACTCATTTATTGTTAGTTAAAAAAAATTAACTTTCTAAGTAAACCTCGTACAAAGGCAGCTCTGAGAAATTTCTCTTCGCAAATAGACAAAAGAGTATATGTATGTGTGCGTCTTTGCGACGCAGAAAATCCTTTCGCTTCTACAAATATGGTTATAAAATGTACTCCCTCTGCATTCTTAACCACAGTGCTTCATGGCTATTTTTAACTATTACGTTATCCATTGCGTGGTGTTGGTGGCTGGGAGCACCTTTGTGAGAATGCACTGGCAACAGTACATTCATTCTACACGAAGACGTCAAACTATAAGTGCAAGAATGACTTAATGCTTCGATTTATTTAATTTGTGATTAAGAAAGTTATTGATAACTTTAAATTGTAACAAAAAAGATATGTCATAAATAGAAGCAAAGCACTGGAACAGTGTAACCTTATGAGAAGAGGATGGACTAAAACTTTTTAGTTCAGATAAGTGGTTGTTGAAATGGTTTTTCCCTCTAAAAAGAAATTTACGCGAACGGAAACCGCGCGTTGTTCTTAACGGCCTCAATTAAATATAACATCATACGATTAAAATAATAATAATTGTCGTAAGTGTTTAGTGATGTTTAATTGAAACATACATATAAATTTCTAGTTATGCATGATATCTTTGTGTTTTTTTTATTTCCTGTATGCATAAAAACAAAACACTTTAAGTAAGTAAGTAACTCTAAGCATCGTTCATACGTGTACTTTAATACGTAGAGTCAACGTTGTAAATACAGCTTAATATTATGCCCTTACACTGGGTTACTCAAGCACATTCTGGTCCCCGAATTCTGGGTTTAGTAGGTTGGAAGTGATAGTTGTGACAGGTGAACTTTGTGGGTGCCTCTAGGTATATCTGTGCGCGGGTCCGACATGCAATAAAGACGGTACTATCGCATGATGGATTCGAGCAGGGTGTAGCTGGGGGACCCGCAGGGTAAACAACAGTGCAAGGCGTATTAGTGTTTTTTCCTAGGCTATTATGACGGTATAGTTCCTAACCACTAAAGTCAAAATAAGTACCGGTACAAAAGCACTATACTATCACTCTCCCACCTGCCTACATTTTAATAGTAAAGTAGCGGAGTGCATCCAGTGTGGAGTAACCAAAATACCGCCACACGTTGAAATCTACTACTGCAATTTCTTTTAATATTACATTTATCTACCCTTGAGCAAACAACGACGTCATTTACCGTCAACGGCGCCTGTCAGTTTGCATAACACTGTGCGAGATCTCTTCTGTAACTGCCGATGAGCGGTAGTCAAAGATCTCCTGTGTAACTGACGATGAAAGGCAGTCAGAGTTCTTCTGTGTACCTGTCAGTGGCAGATAGTCAAATATTTCCTGTGTAACTGCCAGTAGGAGGTAGTCAAAGATTTTGTGTGTAATTACCAATAGAAAATGGTCAAAGATTACCTATATAACTTCTGATAGAAGGTAGTAAAAGTTCTTCTGTGTAATTGGCTGTTGGAAGTAGTCAAAGATTTCCTGCGTAACTGCCGATACGAGGAGGTCAAACATCTGCCGTATTCACCGGATATGAGTTTGTGCGATTACAATATATTCGCTAAGATGAAAGAACCAAATTGCATGAAGCATTATCATCGGCGTCATAGTAAGATCCCTGCGAAATATTGACAAAGATGGACGTATGTAGGACACCTTCCATAAGTGTGGCAGAGGGCAATAGACACGGCGTGAAATTAATTTGAAGCATTGCACTTGTATTAAGTCTACTAACAAAGCCAGGTAAGAATTACAGCAGAGTTGGCATTACTTTTTCTTAACCAAATACTTGTGTGTGTCTTTTTTTAAATGTGAACAAAAATGTTTAGTACATATTGTAATACTTAATATATAAATAACTGAACTAACCATAGATAATGTTTTTGGTATTTCTCTTAACAAGATGACCAACAGTGCCAAACCGAGACTTTGTACAATTGTGATCCAACATCACATCTCGTCTTCTGCGCTCGAATTGAAAATCTTCTTGTACCCATTTGTTAGATATCGCTGCTGAAGTTATGAGAATGGGAAGCAGTAGCTCAGTGAAAGCAACACAATAGTGTCGTTTCCGAACCATCCAATTCTTCCACATTATCATACGGAGTCTTTTCGCGCAAGACGGCGCATGTTTCTTCTCTTCCTCACTGGGAGCTGGCTCTTCTTGCTGTTCTTCCTCCCATTGAGATGGTATATCTTGATTCTCTTCTTCCATTTTCATTTCTGCCTTTGAGTTGTTTTACATTTTATAGTTGCTAAAATTCTCCATTCCTAGACAGAGCTGTAGGACTTTCTGCTTATTAAGAGAAAATTATTGTTATTGTAATTTATTAAACATCAATTCTGAAATAAACTAAATATATGACATTGGCTATAAAACTGAATATTGTCAGCAAATATAAAATTAATAATAAACAGTTGTATTGGTGAGTTTTGGCCCGATTTTATACCACTAGGTTCTTGATTTAGGATACGTAGTCTCTGACGCGGGGGACATAGTTCAGGGTTATATACGACCATTGTCTCTAAATTTTGGGGGTAAGTACGTTGGATCTTCCCTCAAATTTCGATAAATCAACATGAAATGAAATATGTAAGTTTTAGGTCCCATCCTTATGCTGGCTAGGCTAAAGGAGACGGTGATAATAAGAAATGAATGAAATGGTGGAATGAAGAAAGTGGGAGAGCACAAGAGAACCCCGAGAAAAACCCACATACACGGTGTTTGTCCAGCACAAAGCTCACTTGACGTGAGCTGGGATCGAACCAAGGACCCCAGGCACCACAGGTGAACGCTCTACCACTAAGCCACCGTGGTCAAATTTTGGGAGGGGTGCATAAGACTATCCTTAAATTTTGGAAACTACCACGACCAAAACTTTGGTAGGGTAGTAGAGGACTGGCATATGCACTCGTGTAACTTTGGGTGCTCCATCTAGTTTTCCATGGTTGAAAAATGTAATAAATAAATAAATAAAAATAAAAAAATAAAATTCAGAAGTTTTGGATCTATTTTATGTTCTTTGATGAAGCTTTGTTACATTATATGATTATATGAATGCAGTGATGCCAACCGGTGGGAAAAATCCCGTTTTGTGGGGGGGGTTACATTTATTTCTCAAATAAGGATAAAGGGAATTTTCGTAGAACTGGTAGGATATATTGGATTTTTAATATATTTACTTCATCAACGCCAACAAAAATTCTTAATCGGCTAGAAATAGACTAATGAGTCTTCAATAGGTGTGAAATGAGCTCCAATTGACAAACTTTGTTACTGTAAAATATACTAATATGAAATTGATTTACGAAATGGCTTGCGAATCTCAAGAAATAAGTGCCAAGAAACGTAAATTGTACTGTGATATTAAAAATAATAAATAAATAAAAAGAAAGAAGAAAAAAGTACCAAACAAGAAACAACCAACTTCCAAAATATTCAACACATACTGACTCTAGAATGAAACTTGTTTAATTTCGTTACGTTCTGTAAATGACTACAACACGAAAACATGATTGAAATATGAAGTTCTGACAACAAAATGTAATTGTTTTTGCCAATATTTTCAATAATTTCTTTCAGCTAAGGAAGATACTGATTAATAAACTATTTGATAAAATTAGATAAGAATTTAAGGCCAATTAATTCGTGTATTGAAGAAAGTGATGAAGCAAAATGAAGAAAAAAGTAATGAGATTGTGAATTCTATCAGAGAACATTGTGGCTATAGTTATAGTGCCGCCCCCACCTACGAACTTTCGTTTGAGAAATTGACCTATCGAACCTTGTAGTAAGACAAGGTAATTTCCTTAGTTAACATGCAAAATTGTTTGGCAGTGAAATTGTTTCGAAATTGTGTCGTGAAGATGAGAAGTTAAAAGAAGTGTATTAGTGGTTTGTATAAGGAACCGGGAGCATTGCGAGTGAGTGATTAATATTCACACATTCTAAATTTAAAAACCCTTTTTTTATTATTATTTTTATTTCTGGATAACATTAAGGTGAGTATTGGTCACCCACTTGGGAATGGCCCCGACTCCTATTAGATTTAAAGTGCATGTAATTAGTAACGTTAGATTTGATAAATATTTCGAAGTAATTTTTGAACAAAACGTAATCTCTAAATTGAATCGAAATTATTGGAACTTGAATGAGTTGTTATATAGAAGCTAAATTTCGCCTTCCGACATTAAACTGTGATTGCGGAGCAATTTCACAAAGGAATCGGTTTGTTAGTTGTTATATTTATATGTTGTCCGTTGAATTATTTGTTATAATAAATTATATATCTCAGTTGAAACTGATTCCTTCTACTTTAAAAACTGTTTAATAACCCTTTCACCAAGTCTTGTTTTCCGTAACCACTCGGAAAATGCAGTGTATTTGTCGTTCCTTTGACATGATTGCTGCATATTATATTTAGTTACCTAGTCTTACTACCGGAAATATTAAGACTTGGGCTAGAAAGAAGGGTATATTTATTATTTTGGAATTGAACCTGAGCGAGAAAATACGAATGAATGGAAGGTCATTATTTGGAAGAGTAATAATAATAATAAGTGAAAATAGCGAGAAGGTATTTCGGTTTAGTATTAGAAATTCTAGCTTTTGGATTTAAACCTGAGAGAAAAAATGTCTCAACACCTTCTTGAATGTTTTTCAACAGTTGAGAATGGCAAAGGTAATTCTCTATTAGTTGATCTTGGCGAGGGGGAAGGCGTGAATGCTTGCAGACGCGGGCGAGCAAACGATGAGGATTCCTTGCTTGAGTTTGCAGGTGTTGTTATTCCTCCACATCGCGTGTCAAAGCCAGCTGTTAGACCAGCTATAAAATGTAATTTTGATAAGCTTCTGGATGATAATATGTATAAAGCTATAGAACAACAAGTTAGTAAGTTACCTGAAATTGATGGAAGTAATGGCTTTGAAGTATGCAAATTTCTATTAAAATTTGATAGAAGCCTTGTTACAAGCCCAAATAGATACTTGTATAGAAGCCTTGTTAGTAGCCTCCTTAAGTAAATGTACAGGCCCAGCATTCGAAGAAATGCAGCAGTTGTTAAATGTCACTACTGACTGGGAAAGAATTATAGTAGCGTTTCTTGAAAGATTTGTTACTCCGCTAGTTAAAATAGAATTTTTGAAAATAACGTTGTATAGAATAATGCAAGTAGAGGAATCTCTGGTAGATTTTATTAAAGAAAAGTTAAGCGTATTATTCATTTTTGATATGAAAATGTCGGACGATGAATTAATTAAAACTATCGCTAACCTTGTACCACCTGAAATACGTGATCTAATGTTAATTACTCAGGTTCCCCATACTGAGAAGGAATCAGTTGCCTTTGCAGAAAGCTGTGAGATGAATCGGCGTTACCGGTTGGATTATAAATTTATTACACGAAAGCAAAACCAGAATGTAAAGCCCCTTGGTTATGTTAGTGAGAGGAATAGGCAGAGGAATAATTTAAGTAAATGTAATTTATGTGGTCTTAATAATCATTTTTGAAACGTGTGTCCTTATAATAAAAGAAATATTCGTGGAGAGAAAACATACTATGTTAGTGAGGAACAACCTCCCTCCTTATTACAAATGCCGATATCAGTGTGTCGAGAACTATATCCCTGTATTATCGACTCTGGAAGTAGTTTGTCTTTAGTTGAAGAACAGGTGCTGGATAGGATTGAACAAAGGTGCTGTCCAAAAACTAGAGCAGTGAACTTTACCCTCTCTGTTATGAATTCTGAATTTATTAAAATCTCTAAACAAGTGGAACTAATATATTTCATAAATGGAGTTAAGTTTATTAACGGGTTTTCGGTAGTTCGACATCCATCTTTAAAACTGTTACTGGGACTTGATTTCTTACAAAAATATAACGTTAATATAAATATTCGAAATCGAGAGTTGAACTTGACGTATATTAATTTAACCGTAAAACTATCTGAATGGAAACAAACTAGTTGTAAATCCAGTGGTCTGTGCCCTCAAATTTTTCGTTTTAGGTCTGGTCCTGAAAACTCTGTGTCGCCACACAACCTTGACGCAGGGGGAGCGGGGAAACCCAGACCTAGTCAGCGAACGTGGAAAAGGTTCGGACATGATGATAAGCAGCCGTCATCCACTTGTCAACTTGGATCAGCTGATCCTCTGAACAGCGGCAGGTCAGGCCAGCAGTGCTTCCATACCCAGCGCAGAAGAGCCAAGCGGAATTTTTGTAAGGAGGAGTCCAAGGCCCAACAACAGGATCCGGGGACAAGGCAACAATCTTCCACTGTAATTCAGAATCATGGTGCTATGGGAGGTGATCAGTATCAAGATGTTCCAGCTGGATCCCAATTTCCAATCCTACCATCCATGATATTTATCCAGAGGAAGAAAATACAGGTACAGTAAACCTTCATGAAAATATTTTTTCTGACGATTTAATACCATATGTCGGGAATGAGTTTGACAAATATAAGGACGTTATTAATGAAGAACTAGGAACTGTTAAAGACTGTTTATGAAATTAAAATGAATGATTCGAGTCCGAGTATAGCTCAACCTTATCCGATGCCACGTCATAAATTGCGTGAGTTAGACGAATACTTGGATGAATTAATTAAGAAAAAGGTAATTGAGGAAGTTTCCAGTTCTGCCTATATCTCTCCTTGTTTCCTTGTAAATAACCGAGATGGAACCAAGCGGCTCGTAGTAAATTATTTTAATATTAATTCTAAAGTATTTGTTACTGGTTTTCCAGCTCCTAATGCTGAAGCTACTATTGCCAATACAGGTAAACATAGGATTTACAGTGTCCTCGATGCTAAGGGAGCCTTTCATCAATTAATGTTAGATGAAAACTCTAGGCAATATACTACTTTTGCTACACCAACTAGGTTGTTAAGATATTTGAAAATGCCGATGGGTTTCATAAATTCACCGTTTATTCTTTCTAGTATCATGAATAAAATCTTTAGGGATCTTTTAGGAGACTATTTAGATATATTTTGTGATGATATTATTATTCATACTGATTCTATCGAAAAGCATAAAGAAATATTAGAGCTAGTTTTGCAGAGACTTCGACAATGGGGTATAACAATTTCTAAAAGAAAAACTAAACTATGTAAAAATAAAATAAAATTTTTAGGATATATATTTTCAGGAGGATATACGATAATCGATGAAGACCGAGTTCAGGTAATTAAAAATCTACCTAGACCTAAGAATCGTCGAGCGTTGAGTATGGTTTCTTGTCATATTATTTAAAATTTGTGAAAGATTATGGTGAATTAATGGGTCCTTTGCATGCCTTAAAGTCAAACAAAATACCGTTTCGCTGGGGAAAAGAAGAAGATGAGATATTAGATCAAATAAAAGAGGCAATTATTAATCATATTGTATTGAAAGTTCCAGACTTCTCTAGTCCTTTTGTAATACATATAGATAGTAGCAGTCGTGCCTATAGCGCTACCTTAAGTCAGTATGATGAGGAAGGGCGTCTTCGTCCTGTATATTTCTTTTCTAAGATGGCTTTCAACTAGTGATTGGTCTAAGAGTATTTTTGATCTTGAAATGAAAAGTTTAGTTTATGCTTTAGATAAGTTTGATATTTATTTACAAAAGAAATTCACGATTTATACTGATAATGCTAGTCTATTGTGGATTTTAAGAAATCATAAGAGACAAAAGAAGTATGGTTCTTTAATTGAGAAAATTAGTAAGTACTCTTTCGATATAATTCACCTGCGCTCTCTCAAAAACCATCTTGCCGATTATATTAGCCGTATGTATAATTATGTAGATTTTACTCCACCCAACAGTGAAATAGTAGAAATTAATACGATTAATGAACAGAAGGTCCATCTTTCTTTTGTAAATTTCTGGAGTCACTCTATCTTTAATAATCCACTGGCTGAACATCAAAGAGAAGATCCTCAGTTAAAGGAGATAATATTAGCATTAGAAAGAAAAGAAAATAAGGACCCTTACATATTAAAAGAAGGTGTATTATTAAAAAGAACTAATGGTAAAAAATGTGGTGGTTTACGTGCAGTAATCAGGGGGGGATGTCACGGTGGAATCCAGAAAACGATATCTAAAGTAGCCTCTAGGTTTACATGGGATAAAATGTATGCTGAAATTAGATATTTTGTGAGACGATGTAAAATTTGTCAGGAGAGCCACGAACTTAATCGGAAACCTTATGGTACCTATTATTCAAAGGAGCCTCGATACCCAAATAATGTATTACATTTAGATTGTATGGGAGCTTTGTCTACTAGTAATGGATTTAAATATATTATGGTTTTGACAGATAGTTATAGTCGATTTGTAATAATAGAGCCATTAAGATCTTTGAATTCGAAGTTAATTTGTTCTAAGTTAACTAAGATTTTCCTTACTTACGGATATCCATTTTCGCTTCTACATGATAACGTTTCATACTTCTCTAGTGAGTACTTCAAACAATATTTGTTTAGCTTAGGTATTAAGAATATCTGTACTTCACCTTACTCAATGTCTTCGAACAGGACAGAGCGTATGAATAAGACAATTAAAGGGATACTCCGAGCATATATTCATAAGAATCATACGAAATGGGCTAACTAGCTTTATCAAATTCAATATACTTTGAACATTACTGAGAATAGTGAAACTCAGAAAAGTGCGAGTGTGCTTTATCTTGGTAGAAAAATATTCAATCCATTAGATGTTAACTGGATTTTAGATTTAGGTATAATAGAGAAATCACAAAATAAAGAAGAAATTAGTGATACCATAGTAGATAACATCGAGAAAGCTTGGAAACGGAGACAACTAGCTTATAATAAAAAACATGTACCTAGTAATTTGCCTGTTGGTGAATTAGTTCTTGTAAAGAAAATGTTAGTCATCCTTGGATAAGAAATATTATGCCAAGTTTGATACTAAATATTCTGGTCCTTTCAAGATTTTAAACTATGTAACACCCACTCCTGTTTGGGTTGAGTTAGTTAGTAATCCTGATGTAAAGTTAAAACGGCATGTTCAATTTATAAAGAGGTACTTGCCTCCAAGAAATGTAAACAGTGTTATAAATATTAACAATAATAATGGTACGAATAATGACTAAACTATAAAAGGAAGAAAAGAGAAAACCTGTTCATTTCCAAGATAATAGAAATTGTATATAAATATATATATTGTGTGTAGTTTATGTAATGTTTTTGTAAGAAATTTACTGTTGTGTATTTTTACAATTCTGCAGGTACAGAATTATGTGGATCCACTATGTTTGTGTTTTCGTCGGAGAAATCTGATTACCCTGAATCTACTGCCTGGTCGAGAAAAGGCAATTTTGTCAACACTAAGGCGCATTATGTTTTCCACTCTTCTCATCTTATGGGTTCTGCCAGTCATTCTGTTGTGAATAAGGAAGAAGATCTCATCTTGTTGTGATCATCTACTTCTGGGACTTGAGATAGGACGTCCGGAATTGGGTAATCATAGTAATATCTGGAAGTTGTTGTACTACTCTTGGTGAGTCGAACTATCCTTATTTCTGCATGCAGTGATTTGACTTCCTCAGTGAACTAATTTTTTTTCATTTCGTAAAACCATCGTTAAGCAGTAAAAACTTCCCAGAGGGGGAGGAGATTAATATGAAGCAAAATGAAAAAAAAAAGTAATGAGATTGTGAATTCTATCAGAGATGGAAACATTAATGAACATTGTGGCTATAGTTATAGTGCTGCCACCTACGAACTTTCGTTTGAGAAATTGACCTATCGAACCTTGTAGTAAGACAAGGTAATTTCCTTAGTTAACATGCAAAATTGTTTGGCAGTGAAATTGTTTCGAAATTGTGTCGTGAAGATGAGAAGTTAAAAGAAGTGTATTAGTGGTTTGTATAAGGAACCGGGAGCATTGCGAGTGAGTGATTAATATTCACACATTCTAAATTTAAAAACCCTTTTTTTATTATTTTTTTTATTTCTGGATAACATTAAGGTGAGTATTGGTCACCCACTTGGGAATGGCCCCGACTCCTATTAGATTTAAAGTGCATGTAATTAGTAACGTTAGATTTGATAAATATTTCGAAGTAATTTTTGAACAAAACGTAACCTCTAAATTGAATCGAAATTATTGGAACTTGAATGAGTTGTTATATAGAAGCTAAATTTCGCCTTCCGACATTAAACTGTGATTGCGGAGCAATTTCACAAAGGAATCGGTTTGTTAGTTGTTATATTTATATGTTGTCCGTTGAATTATTTGTTATAATAAATTATATATCTCAGTTGAAACTGATTCCTTCTAATTTAAAAACTGTTTAATAACCCTTTCACCAAGTCTTGTTTTCCGTAACCACTAGGAAAATGCAGTGTATTTGTCGTTCCTTTGACATGATTGCTACAGTGAGTGAGATACAATTGTTTCACTTTTCATATTTTTTTTATAAGTTTTGAATTTTTTTAAGTTAGTATAGCGTGGGAAATTCTAGAGCAAAATGGGAATTCCGCCTCTTAGATGTAATTTTGTGACGTTTCATTTTGGCATCACTGTATCAGTGTACATACAATCCATGGTTCTTTCTTGGGAGTCATGTCTCTGAATATTACCTCACCTCTCACTCTTCGGCTTAAAGGGCTGGGAAAACCACATATGTCTCTTGACTTGTGGTCGCAGGGATACTATAGTTGGCCGTATTGACAAAAAATTATGATTAGTACATAGTATCATATTATGCTTTTTCCTTTCGTTAAAGTCCTTCCTAATGTATCAAGGAGTGTAAATGATTTAAGATGACAGAGGTGAAGGTCATATTTTAGTAGAAAGTTTCATAAAGAGCCCTAGGTTATCTTGGATCACCTTGTGACGGGAGACCCTGGATTAGAATTCCGGTGGCAGCTACATATTACATTAAGCTTCAGGTCTACATTTCATATAGGCATAGTACAGGCTTCCTACTGAGCTGGAGAAATCTATTTCCCTGACTATAATGACAGCTGTCGGATGACATTGATATATAAGTAAGGACTAAATAACGGTGAATAAGGACTAAATAACGGTTATATATGAGAACATTTATTCCATAGAGACAAATGATAATCAATTGCTCATACGTACATTCCACTTACCAACCATAAAAATCTGAGCAACGTTCTATACTGTGATCATTAATGGTTAACTAAGCTGAAATTGGTGTACAATTAATGTTAGAAAAAATATATTTCATAAAATTTCCCTGATTTCCAGTTTTTTCCCTGAGTTTCCCTGACCTGCATTTTCCCCGAGTTTTCCCTGACTTTCCTGATTTCCCTGACCAGTAGGAATCCTGTAGTATTAGTAGGGCAGAAGAACTTTTGATCTTTCTCATAGTTAAAGGTGTTTAGCACTGAAATATCCTGGTTTGATTCCTAGTGGGAAATTTTTCTTTTCAGCAGTGGACGAATAATGTCCTTATCCAGCAATAGATTAAAATTTGAATTTGAATATTATACTTCTTCGACGATCACAGTACCCGGGAAATTGGGAAGGAATAAATGAATGGCGAAGGAAGGAAGCAGCCTGGGACCATTTTGTTAGGTACTACCCCAGCATTTCCCTTATGTGAATGAAGAAAATTGCACTCAGGATGGACGGTTTTTAAAAGCTTTTATACATTCTCGACCAAGTATCTCCACCTAGAATCGAACCGGGGACTGCTCGCAACAAAGGCGAGAGCGTTATGGACTACGCTATGCGGGACCACTCGGGAATATAGTTTAAGGTTGTATTCAGAGTTACCTCGAAATAAAGAAAAATTGTAAAGTCAAATTTTACTTTTTAAGATAATTTTATTTAAAAATAGTATGTATGTGTGATTGTTAAGAATGGGTGTGTTGTTTCTTAGAATAATAATATAACACATATAAAACGACATAGCACAAATTCAAAAGCTACTCATGAGATTTTCTTGCTTGAGACCTGAGAATTTGTAAAAATAAATAAATAAATAAATCAGTTTTAATGACGTAATTCAACAATTTTAGATTTAACGAATTCATTTTGGAAAAGTACACATAAGCAATGGAAGTTTTAGCAGGTAGGCCGGGTACTCACGGCCCTACCCAAAATGTTTGAAAAACATATAAATGCTAAAGATACAATAAAGAGCAAATATATTTTCCACTGTTTGTATGAATGGTAGATAATTATTTAACAAATAACATCAACCACTACAGTAAAAGTAATTTCCTACTGTCATTAATCAATCAAATGTGTATATATATCCATAAGCGATGGAGTGGGCCTACCCAAAATTACAATCCTAAAGCCGCCCTTGCACATGAGGATTAAATTGTTTTGTTGTCAAAAACTATGCGTGAGAATTGAACACAAGTTTGACAGAAGTATCAGCTTCAGTGTCATGGTTCTTGTGCTGCATGATTTTCAATTTACAAAAATGCATTTTTTCTTAAACCACGCATGAGGATTAAATTGTTTTGTTCTCGAAAATTGCGCATAAGAATTTAGTTATGTAAAAGTTGGATTCAGTTGTATCAGTTTGAGAAACGCGATTCTTGATTAGATTTACAAAATTTATATTTTGAAAACTACACATGACGATTAAATTGTTCTTTTCCCGTAAACTATGCCTTAAAAAACAAACAAACAAAAAAACTACTCATAAGGATCACTTCAGCGACTGGAAAACAACGTATGATGCTTTCTACCTCTCAATTTCTTATGAGATTTGATTATAAACACAATAGAATTCTACTTTACTTTACATTTTAAAATCATTTGTAAGAGCAAACACACACATAGGGAGACCCGGGTTCGATTCTCGGCGAGAGCTCATGTGGTTCGGATTCCACGTTAATCAGTAGGTCCACGTCTCATATAGCCTCGCTGATGAACGGGACGTTAAAATCAAAATCAACTCAACTGAACACACACACACACACACGAATGCTTACTACACTAATTCTCAGTGGTCATACATATCACACAACACAATCCAACACAAACTTTGCAGAGAATAGAATTTACTTCATGTAATCTCCCTTACCTCTTTCTTTCATGTATACAAACAGAATTTTTGATCAGCAGGGCCCCTAGGCAATTTGTCACCCCATGCAATGGCATTATTTGCCGCCCCTCCCTCTTCTGCAGAAAGAACAAATCTTAAAAGAAACGATTTTAAGTATGTTACCCCATCATGAACAACGAAGGGGAGGGAAAATGCACTCGCACTCAGAAAGGCCTGAACACTACAAATACAATTTCGTTGTGTCTATTTTTTCTTTAAATAATAATTCATTATTAGTTAAAGATAAAGCAAATACATCTGCAGAGGAAAGATGGTAATCCTTTTTATAGAATTCAATATTGAGCCTCAATCTCAATATATCAATTTGTATCAATGTTAGCTCTTTTATTTTTATTACTTGTTTGTGACAAAGACAAGACTAGTTTTCATATCAAAACTGTAATAACTAACTAAATGGAACAGGTGTTCGCTACTGTTCGAGAATTGAGTTCTTATATTTGACAACAATCAAGCAATTCATGCTGGGATTTTTTTGTCCATTTGCTTTAGCACTGTCCATGTGACCTTAAACTAATGCGACCTAAACATGTTTTTATAAATGTAGTATTCAAATAGAAGGCCAGCTTAGTAAGTTCATTTACTATTACCATGAAATCTGTTTCCAAAGAGAAATATTTATTTTAAATAACATAGTTATGACAGATTTTGCCGCCCCGTGCAAATACACGTGTTTTACATATGGTAGAGCCGGCCCTGTTGATCAGTTACATATGTATTTTTAACTTTTAAACGTAAATATTTTCGTTGGTCTAGTGCAAAATCCTACCGCAAACCTTGTACTTCAGGCACTCGCGACATATCAAGCACGTTTTTAGAATTGAGCGGCTCGGCGGAAGACAATGGTAAGCGCCACTTCCGGTGACATTGAGTTATTAATGGTAATCAGTGATGCCAACCGGAAACGTTATAAAACCCCATTTCGAGAGGCAGAAATTCCCATGTTGCTCTTGAATTTCTCACGCAATAAAAATAACAAAATTTTTCTGAACTTAGAAAACATGTGCTGTGAAGTTACAATCTATCAGTCATTTTCTTCAATATACCAGTGAATGATCCAAAAAAAAAAAAAAAAAAAATTCGAATATTTACGTTTATCAAGCAGCTTATGAACATGTATTTTCCTTAATTGAAAGAAACAATTGAAAATACTGATGAAATAAGTGTATTTTTTTGTGATTTTAATATTTTCATCACGTTTTTGAGCCTTAGTCTTCCACTGAACGTAATAAAACCAGATTAATTTCATTTTTCAGTCATTTCGTATGAGACGATTTGGAAGTTGGATGTTTCTTTTTTTTTTTGTTTTACTTTCTTCTGTTAATTCTGTTTTTTCTTTCATTTTTTTTCTATTTTTTAGATATCAGAGGACAATTAACGTTCACTGGCACTTGTTTTTTTGAGATTCACAATGCAATGCATATATTACTTTAACACTAACATGCATTTTATAGTAACAAAATTTGACAATTAGCATTAATTTCATGTTTATTAAGGTTGGTTTAAAGGGACAAGTTTTACCGATAGATGTCACTGCAGTCTTCGTATCTTTCTCATGTATTTTTTTACCTTTCACGAAAATTCACAATTTCTCTTATGAATTTCAACCTAGAGACTTCAAATTTTTAGAGAGGAAACTTCATAACCTATCGAAGTCAACAATCCGTGGCGATTTTTTATTCAGAATTTTCTTCATTATTGAAATGGCTTGATTTTTGAAATGGATATCCAAACCTTTAACAATATAACTGTTTCAACAATGAAGAAGAGTTTAAATAAAAAATCGACACGGATTGTTGCCTTTGATAGGTTATGATGTTCCTTCTCTAAAAATCTGAAGTCTCTAGGCTGAAATTTATAAGAGAAATCGTTAATTTTCGTGAAAGGTAAAAAAATACATGAGAGCGATACGAAGACTGTAGTGACATCTACCGACAAAGATTCTCCCTTTACACCAACCTTAAAGACTCATTTGTCTACCTGCCCTTTGTTGGCGTCAATGGAATATATTTATGAATCCTATAAATCCTGATGATTTTTACGAAAATTCCCTTTATTCCATTTCGAGACTCTCCCACGAGTTTGCATTACTGATTGTAATGGGATCACAGAACAGTATTGTAGGTAGTTTAATTTCGGGAATGTACCTGTAGATGGCAGGAGAAGCTTGTTTAGCACTTGTCATTGTATTGCATTACAAGAGAATGTTGAATTTTCTTTTCCACATTACTCGAAAGTTAGAAAATGTGACTTTCCTCGAGCTGCTCAATTGAAACTATTGCAAGAACGTGTATTTCGATGTACACTCTCCGCGGCATATTTTTAAATCACGCTTGACTCTAGCCATAGGAGCTAAATACGCTGTTCTGATTGGTTGAAGTTATTCGTTTCTCGCCACGTAGCATACATATAGCAGAAATTAAAGGCTTGTTGCTGTCGGATCTCGTAGCAGAGCATTCTAGCTCAACAGGATAGTAATAATAATCGCTTCAGGCGTGGGTTCAAACTCGGTCCAAGGAAAGTTCTTCTTTTATTTTTTAAAAATTTTCATAACACTTTCTTCATTAAAATAAGATGAAAATAATACTAAAAAAAAGTGATTTACTTACGTTACGCGCGCAGTTTTGCTATACGAATCCATAGTATAAGCAGTAGTAGTATGAGGAGGAGTAGATGTAGTAGTAGTAGTAGTAGTAGTAACGAGTTAGAAACCCCGCAGGGCTCGTTTTGTTCCACCTTGACCCCATGCAACCAATTTGAAACATGTAATTTGATTCCTATGGCTAGAGTTGAGAGTGAAAAAATATGCCTCTCCGTGATCTAAGCAAAACGAGAGGCGAATCAAATATTAAAACGTCGTCATACTTGGCATTTATGTCGGATTAAATTAAGGCACACAGTGAACAAGTCTATGTCAAAACTTATATTAGTGATGGCCCCAAAAATTACAGTTTACAAGCGTTTAAGTCCAATATTAACGTCACCAGTTTCATTTGTAAGATAAGGAAGTTCACCCTAAATTATCAGGTCGCTAAGCAATTGAACTTTAGCACTATGAATCAAATGGTATTAGATAATTGGTATAGTCAAATCGCAATCACAATTCTACTTAAACTACAGGGTGAACATAAAGTCTTCCCCTGATACCCAACATTAATAACTAGAATAATAAGAATGATAGAAGCATAAGGTTCGCATCAAATAATAGGAAAACTCAAGAAGTTTTTTCTACCTGATTTAGAGAATTTCCACACGTGCTCCATTAGTTGTTCTCAAGACATTCACGTTTGAAACTTGTGTATCGGGGACTGTCTTGTGTTAATGCATGAACAATCTGCACATTATATGCGTATAACTTCAAGCGTTTGTGTAAAATTTTTAACACAGGCTTGGGATGTCCAGTTCACGTGATGCGCAACACAAGGATTTCCGTGGGATTCGGGTTAAAGCAACACGAACAGCTTTCACACGTTCCTCACTAACTTCAATCACGATCTAAAACACTTCTTGTTGCAATAAACTTACTATATCATTCCTTTATGCTCTTAACATTTGGTGGCTGCTGTCCGTACTTCTATGTTCATTGAACTCTGAAGGGAGATTTTGTTTCATGAAACAACAACATATACTTCGCTTTCTGCTATGCTGACTCCGTTTTTAAACAAATGATTGTCGCGCTGTGATCAGCTGCAATAGATGGCAGCACAGGCTGTGGGAAAAACTTGAAGTATCATACAAGCAATGTTTTCATTCCGGGACCGCGCCAAGGTTGGACGACGACAAGTCTGGACACTTTTTGTGTCCAAGCTTGTCGTTGGCCAACCTTGTCGTCAGCGACCCAAAATGAGATATGTCAAAGCATCTCGGGGTCGATCGCGACAAGCCTGGACACGTTCAGGAATGTGTCCAGGCTTGTCGTTGGCCAACCTTGTCGTCAGCGACCCAAAATGAGATGTGTCCAGGCTTGTCGGGATCGACCGCGACAAGCTTGGACACCCAGGAATGTCTCCAGGCTTGTCGTCAACGACCCAATTTTGAAATGTCTGTTCCATCAAACTCTACCAGTTAAGGCGTTTCCAGTTCATACATACATGCCCTTCAATATAGAGTTGCATGGCTCGCATCAATATCACGGTGGTATAAAAATAACACTGCAGCATAATCAGAGAGAACAGTTGCCCTTGTACATTGATAACACTAACTGCCCTTGTACACCCGTACAAGTGAATAAACAGTTGTATTTGTCAGATCATTTAATTTAGAAAACGAACATCTGGTTGCTTAGTGGATTAATACCAAGGTTCTTCGAGACCTTTCGTATTCACCCACCAAGTGACCACAAATGATGGTTAGTTGTCCAATATTGAAGGATATGACGAACACAACTATATATCCATTTATTTATTAAGTGTCCAGGCTTGTCGTTGGCCAACCTTGTCGCCAGCGATCCAAAATCGATACCGACAAGCCTGGACACCTCAGGAATGTGTCCAGGCATGTCCTTGGCCAACCTTGTCGTCAGTGACCCAAAATGAGATGTGTCCAGGCTTGTCGGGATCGACCACGACAAGCTTGGACACCTCAGGAATTCGTTCGAGTCCGGCGCAAGAGGAATTGAGAAGTGTCCAAGCTTGTCGTTGTCCAAGCTTGTCGTCGTCCAACTTTGTCGGAAGCGACCAAAATTAAGTGTCCAGGCTTGTCGTCGTCCAACCTTGTCTGCGTCCCTTTCATTCCACATGCTTCTATCGTTATTTGTTTTGTTATTATTAATGTTTATTATCAGGGAGAGACTTTATGTCTACCCTGTATATATGAGCAATTTAATTAAGATCTTCCAGTAATAAACATCTGTAACTTTGAGAAAAATGAAAAGATTTTTCTGTCCTGTTAATACTATGGTTGTATGAAATTTACACCTAAAGTTTAACTTTAAGATCTAGATTCCACAGGGTACCGTAAGACGGGGTTACTTTGCAAAAGATTTAAGCAATTTTAAAGAAAATCGCATGTAACTTACAAACGTAATGATTTAGAGTACTGTATTTTAAAAATATAATAGCTAGATACATATATAAGGGAAACATTAGTGCAGGTTCATTAGTAAACATTCAGTATAATCATAGTTATTGAAATATAAACTTTAGTGCAAAGTAACCCCATAGGCGGAGTTACTTTGCACAACATACAAAAAAGTATGTTCAACATACGAACATAACGTTTCTGTGCAATGTTTTCCCTCCAGTATTTATACATTTTACTTTCTACACGTACCAGTACTTACACTTAGTTTGAATTATCGATATTTGTAAAGAAACTTATGTATATTCAGAACCACATTCTAATAGTTTAGTCTATGTCCCACAAAAATGCCAACTCAGGAACAGAAAAAAAAATCCCCGTGAACTGATTTGCCTTGGTTATTCCTTATGTCCGAGAATATCATCCCAACCGTAATCAGTTGAGTATCACAATCAGTGGCGTATTTACGATTTTGTTTCGGGGGGGCTTTGCCTGAAAATGTGAAAATTCTGCAAGATATTTCATATATTTACTATAGTAAGTAAGATTTCGGAGGGGGCTTAAGCCGGGAAGCCCCCCCCCTAAATACGCCACTGATCACAATGTAAACACAAGCAGTGGCACACCAAAGATTTTTTAAAAGACTTCACATTTTCTTTCACGTTTCGTAGCTTTGTTTTCGATAAAATGCTCACTTGGTTTCTTATCGTTGGCCATTATTATTACATGAAATATAAAGTACTATTGAAAGAGTGAAAACGCATATCATTATAAATAAATATTTTAAAAAAACGAAGCGACTCGGGATAGAAACGAAAATGTTGACGAATGACAAAGACTAATAGACATTAAGCAGTGGGCAGTGATTGTGAGCCACTGATCATTAGGAACTTAAGTTGAAATTTTCCCTCAGAAATGATCAAAAATTCCATTTGTATCACCCGCCTTTTCTTAGTATTTGCTCCCTTCCATGGACCAATGGACAAGAAAAGACCAGTCCCTTGAACTTCGATAATGTGCATTTCATTTACACTGACCTTTCTCGACCCTTAATTGTGGTTATTAAACTGAAGCACTATGCGGGTACATTGTTTATGACAAGGTGAGCCATCCTACAAGTCATTTCTCTCTACTGTAATAATGCTACCTAATCCATAAGCAACACGTGCAGTTGACTTCCTTTTGTTTGTTGATCCATTCCCATTTCAAAGACATATTTGGAATGATATTCTGTAGCAAGGTCGCGGTAGGAAATGTTGGGAGAGGAATGAAGAGTCTGTTATAGTTGTATTTTGTGCATATGTTGGGATTGTGGAAAGAATGTCACTATCTTTAGTCGTACTGCCGTAGTCCTTAATATAACATCTATTGAAAAGCTATATTTCCCTACATTTTATCTTATATTCGTAAAATCTTTCTTTTCCCCTCTTTTAAAAATCTTTCCTAAATCTCCCTGCGCCGTGGGAAATTTTCCTCAAACTATCATCACTAGTGTGGCATTAGCGCCAATTGATGTATGAGTTCATATCAATTGTAAAGGGGTATTTTACAGCCAACCCACACAAAGATTCAACTTTATTGTCCTTTTGATGTATTTTATCTGCATCTCAGTCTGTAGAATATTTATTTGAAGCTATTTGAAAAAGTTTTTCATCATAACATTCACATTTAAAACACAAAATTCATTTTCAAGTTTGGCGCCCTCTTTATCTGGCGCCTCCTGCGAATGCGTAGTTCGCAGGATTCTAAATCCGACCCTGCTTACGAGTGACTTTACCACAAGAACAGAACATAATACAGTACTGTGTACTCATTCCCTTTCATCAGCGGTGATTATTCCATGGAACGGATCGAAGAACACGTTTCCTCAGTTCTGTGCCTAAGAGAGATTTAAATTATTCTAAAACCTGCATTTTCTAGGGGGAAAGTCCACTCACTGTCTTACTGCAAACAAGCTCCGTGTCGTCTGCTCTACAAGGGTGCAACGTCGTTCATATTAACATTCAAATGATGTCAGTGGTGAGAGGGGTGTTTTCTTCCGAATGAAACCGAGCAGGCACGAGCATAGCGACGAAGCAGAGGAAGCTGTGCGTTTGGGCATAGTGGAATTTAGCCTATCATGCAGTTCAATTTGCTTATATAATTTTAATTTGCTAAGGAGTAAAGGCACTTGTTCATCCTTTTGAATATCGTTGTATATGATATTATCACACTTGAGATAAAAATCATGAAACTTCAGGTTTCCATACTGCAAGATAAGCCTGTGCAAATAAGACGACAACGGAACAGGTGACTGGTAACTGCTTTTGGTTCACGAATTCATCTTGCACAGAAATGAACCATTCAGTGTATGATAGATCAAGTGAAACTATTCTTTTGATTTACTGAGTTTTATGGTAATGCATGGTTATTTTAAATGGCAGACCTACTCCTCACATCACAAAATTTAAAACGAAAATAAAATCTTACATTTACAGGCATTTTGAAGATAGGCATAATTCTACGAAACGGTTAACTGAGTGTTCATCAAGTGATACATTGCCATATTAGTCATGTTAGTTTTGCTACTTAAAAGGCGTTTGGAAGTCTCAGAATTCAATGATGAATTAGAATGTAAATAGTGGGTGCAGGGATAGCCCAAGTATTATCTCCTTCCAGGTATTGTGTAAAGATATATAACTACACATGGATGGACGGTCAAGTAAATTATCAACATTGCTATGCCTATGCCATGTAAGGGGAGGGCTACCAAGTCAATGAACAATTACATTGAACTGCTGAATTTGATTGTAAGATGAAGTTGGAAACCATTTGTTGAACGCAGCTTCGTTGCTAGACCTTCCTATGGAATTCAAAAATGACATAAGCAGCTCTGCAGCAGAGGAATTTTTTTTTTTACAAAATAAGGGATGAAATTATCAGTTCTCCCTATGTCGTAACATTACTTTTTAAAAAAGCATAAGAACTTTGAACAATATTATAGGTGAAAAAATGATTTACAAGATTTACAGATGTTACTGGAAATCGATCAGCCTCAGTATTGACCAAGCATGTGTAAAAATGAAATGAGGTTTTTAACGTCCCACGTTTATGTCGTTAAGAAGACTAATTATGAAAGAATTCGTGGAATAACAATGTGGAAGAAAAAGGGAGAACTTCGGAAAGTCAATGAACATGACGTTTTTAATATTAAAGACATGCTAATATTTCCTTGTTTGACAATGCCGAAAGGTACATTACTATTCACAACCTGTGCCACGATCGGAAACAGCACCACACGCCACTGCCTTTTATCAATAGGCTGAACCATAGTACCTTTACCACAGTCAAGAGAGAAGGGTGGTCCTAGCTCTCTTAGCCAAAGAGATTAGGTTAGGCTGTACTCAAAGCCATGACTCCGACCAGGAACCAGGGATCGTACATTCGTATAATCATATAATATGAAAGAAGATTAAATAGATCAAAAGTCTACGAATTTATTTCTGACATTTTTTTTCTACCCATAGAAGTGAACTAGATGGAGCACCCAAACTTACATAAGTGCATATGCTAGTCTTACATTGTCCTATCAAATTTTTAGTTGCGGCAATTTCGAAAATTTAAGGATAATTCTATGCACCCTTCCCTAAAAGGAAAGAAGCAACGTACTCATTGACCAAATTTAGAGAGCTTGGTGCTACGTACCCTGGACCATGAGACTTGAATCAGCGACCTAGGGACAAAACCCGCCAGTACTTAAAAAAAAAATAACCAGACCTAGGTATTATATACATATAACCAGGCCCGCAAGCAGAGGGGAGTTAAGGGGGCCTGGCCCCCTAAACTTTTCTTGGCTCCTCCAGACGTCAATACGAAAAAACATAATTTAGATATTTGTAAGAGAATTTTTAATTAGACCTACTTCCCCCCCCCCCAACATATTCTGCACTTCCAAACCTCTGTGGCTAGTTTCGCGCCTACATTTAACATACATTTTAAATTCGTTAGTTATATAAATGATTCAGTGCAATAGACAACAACAAGAACAACAACAACAAAAAAAGGTTTTATATAGAATGCTACTTCTCGTATGTTTGATCAAACGTGATTCGTTTTCTCTGTGTAGAGAATGAACTCGCCCTATCTTGATCAGGCGTGTATGTCAGTGTAGTATATGAGCTGTGATAGAGTATTTCTGTTTTCTTACTGGGCCGAGATTGCCGTCCAAACTGAATCGCTTTCGGGAGGAGTACGTTGTATAACCTTTCCAAATGTTTAAATTTTCTCGCTGGGGCAAAAATGCTGCCATAAGTGAGTCTCTTTGGGGAGGGTTGTGGCCTTTTACGACTCAAAGTTTTTACCATTTCAATGATCAAGAAACAATGTAAAAGCAAGGGAAAGATCAGGGGTTAAATTTAGATATGTGAGGGGCAAAAATAAGTTATATATATATATTTACAGGAGGAATGAGTTGATGTTAAATAAAGGTAATTGATTGCTGTTTAATTTAAGAGGTCAATGGAATAAAAATCACTGTATGGATGTGAAATATGCGAAAGATTATAGGCAGGGCTGTAGTGGAGGGTACACGGCGGTACACGCCGTATACCCTCTGCTTAAGCTTAGTTATTAGAGTGTACCTTCTGCTTCAAAGCGAATAGTACTTTCTATTTTTGTTTCGTTTATTTATTTATCTAATTGGTTCATGACTCCAATGATAACCCGGCGTCGGAATGTGGCGTCCCAATTGTCCAGTTCTTCAGAACTGCAGTCAGCCACGTGTCCTCGAGGCTGGAGGTTGTGCGGGCCGATCACCCGGCATTTAAAACCTGTGGTCGCTCACAATAGAAAGATAAGCCTCCGATGTAAACTGCTTTTTTTGGATGCCAATCTTGCTATTCCTGTTTATGATAAATGGGATTGGTGGTTTTAAGATGAATTGACCCGGAGCCATGGGGTAACATTTGCCAAAAAGAGAACATTTTTTTTTTTACTACATTTTGGTATCAGAGCGCGTGCACATCCAGCAGGTATAAATGGAATGGTGCTGTGAATGGTTGCTGGGAGTCTTGAGAAGTGGTCATTTAAGTAATACGTGTCATCAAGAAAATAAACATGAACTGCTTTTATATTATAAAACAGTAAAGTGCCCTGTATACTTCAATTGAATTAATACATGCGTTTTACATTGTTCATTAAAAATGCCTTCTATGTCTTTTATGACAGTCATAGATGACAAAATAGTGTATACCCTCTGAAAATTTTAGGACTACAGCACTGGTTATAGGGACTATTGGTAGTTATCGGAAGTGTACTTAAGGGTGTACCGTATAAATACAGTGATACAAGTACTGGCTAAACTTAACGTACCTAATCCGAAGATAACCTGAAATTAGCGTAATTTTAACATAAAAGGCTGGTCCGCAAAAACTAAATATATGCCAAGATTAGTACTAAAAATGTATGTTATTTTTAAATTTCTGCGTTTCCTCAATTAAATTGTCTCAGTTCATCTTAATATTGTATGGAATATGTTACATGCCTATTAAGTATTGTAATTTAAGAGCAAAGAGATTAATGTAAAGACAGAATACATTGAAATGAGTATTATATCAGAATTGCCCAAAATTCGAAGAATAAATATAACTTTAAGAAATCAAAATATGTAAATACACTTGAATTTGTGCTACAACTAACCTGATCTTTGATTACGTTGTTGAAATCCACAATGAGAATTTTTGTTAGTATATGATTATATTTTTAAAAACAATATATATTTATATCATTAATTCTCGTTGTTTTATTAGTTTAGCCTATAGACACATGAAAAACCAACCAAAACTTAGGTCAAATATTTTTACGCTTCTTTTGAAGGTGTACTCATCAAGTGCAAACATTAATATCCGTTGCTTATGTTCTGTATGTTAAAATTCATTCATAACATTTTTGGGTTTTTTAATAGGAAGGTCGCAGCCTCTGTCAAGTCTACTATTGCACAGTAAATTGTTATAAAATAGATTATTTGAAGAACTAATTAAATAGATTGCTCTAAATAACAGTTACGGCATTAGCTGTAACCAAAATGGAGCGGGTATAAACCCGAATTCATCTGTACTAAATGATATTGTTATATAGTAAATTCATTGAAGATAATAGTGACGTCAGGTATCTGTGTTCCTTTCAGAAAAATCTTCCGGGGGGGGGGAGGAGGGCACTTAGTATTCGGAGCCGCACAAATATTTTCACACGATACTATTCTATTTATTATTATATTATGGACGTATTATTTTGGTCTCTTCCGGGGGGCACATGCCTGGATGAAACACTGTATTGAATCCAAAATAAATAAATAAACAGCACTTGTGTTAAACAAAACATTGTATTACACGGTGGTTCACGTTCCTTATATAGGATATGCTGTAGTCAATTTCCGTCTTGTATACATCTGATGAAAGTCAAGTTCTTGCTTTCGTGTGCTGGATCTTTTCTTTATATTGGTATTTTAAATTTATTATTATTAGGTCTGTTATAATCATATTAATCCATTCTTTTGTAAATAGTCTAATTATAAATTTGATTACGTTCCAGTTGTTAGATGTGAGGGTTTGTTAATAGTAAATAAATTCTATTCTCCAAAGCACAAAATTAAAAATATATTTGTAAAAAAGAAAGTTTAGATTTAAACCATTTTTGAATTATATTCCACGTTTTGTTTTCCTGAATATCCGTAATACATCATGAAAACTTCCAGTACCCAGTCTCTGGTTCATTTTATAATTTTGAATTTCTTTAATTTCATTTTCCTTTTTCTATATCCGTATTTGAAGAAAGAAATTTTAATTGCTACTTCTATGTGAATGTCATATCTGATATTAACCAAATTATCACAACTCTTGCTTGCAATTATTAGGAAAATGTATTTCTACCAGGATGCTCACAAGCGGGATTCAAGGTGCAGGTTGTATCCATAAGAATATATGAGGAGAAAGGAATATAATTTTTTATTGAACAAATACAATCAAACTGGAGAATGGGAAATTTGGGAGAAACGAAGGTGCATGTGGGTGGGAAATTATGATAAATTTGTTGGGAGAAAAGTATGTTGGAGAGCAGAATAATAAATTTGGGGAGATAAAGGTAGATTTGATGGACAGTGTGATTAATTTGGAGGTAGAAAAGATACAGTAATTGGGCGTAAAATGGCATACTAGGATAAAATGGCATAGGGTGGATTCTAGCGGAATTGTACATTTGGCAACGCTGAGAACACGTGTGCTGAAGCTACTGTGGCTGCACTGAATCTGTGTAAATGGGGTAGTGGTGAGCACAAAAACCGGTTTTTCGTTTTTTTAGGAAAACCGAAATCGGTTTTTGAAAAGTTTTAAAAACGGTTTTTCACCGAAACCGGTTTCGGTTTTCTTCAAACCCGGTTCGATTTTCTTCAAAACCGGTTCCAGTTTTTAATTTGTTCTATTTCTGACCAGAATAGTGTTTCGTTGTTCTCCGGAAACCGATTCCGTTTCTACAAAAATAGTTTTATGTTTTTCCCAGAAGTTTTCACCGAAACCAGTTTCGGTGAAAACCGAAATGTGTTTTGGATTTCGGTTTTTCTAGAAACCGGCTTCCGGTTTTTATAAATACCGGTTTTGCCCATCCCTAGTAAATGCCGACGCGATAGAGTTCTCCACTGCATAGAGGGAAAATAATTTAGAAAAGGAAGTAGTTGAATTTTTTTTAATTTTGATAAAACAGTTTATTTCTTTAAGAGATCGTGTAGCAATATGCAAACTACTGCTACACATAACGACATATTTACAATAAATAAATAAATAAATAAATCAGAAACCGACAAAATACGTCTTGAGTAGGCCTAACAAGTGAAAATGGCATACCTTCTCCCCAGGGAAAAAAAATGGCATAGTAAGACCAGATCTATAGACCAGATCTCTGAAGTCCCAAGTGTTTCTCGCCAGACAACGAAACAGAGAAGAAAGGGAACAGAAAAATTCACTCTTCTTACCGAAAGCCCCTATTTAAATGATAGAAAGAAGCCGAAGAAAAGAAAATGAATCTCCGGAGAACATCTGAAAGAAATTTAAGAAAACATTAACTTTTGATGCAGAAGATAAATGTGAAGAACTAGTGTTAAGCGATGATGATGATTATTATTCTCGTCTCCGGTGCTTGGGGTCCCTGGTTCGATCTCAGCTCGCACCGTGTGGACTTTGTGGTGAACAAACACCGTGCTTGTGAGTTTTCTCGGGGTTCTCCCGTTTCCTCCCAATTTCTTCAATCTACCATTTCATTTATTTCTCATCATCACCGTCTCCTTTAGCCTAACCGGCATAACCACGGGACGTAAAACTGAAAGATTTCATTTCATTTTTTTTTCATTGTCTCGCCCAGAAGAGGACTGACTTCAGTGCATGGCCTGTCTGGACTGTCAAAAAAGATAAAAGTTTACGTTTGTGAACTGTGTAATATTGGGTAAAGCAATAGGGATGCGCACGAGACAAGATTTGTGGCTGTCTCGACTCGAAAATGTGCCGTAAAACTGATGTCTCGACTCGAAAAATGTATATTTCTCTATTGGAAGAACTGTGTCTCGACTCGAATTTTGTCAGGAAAATCCTGTCTCGACTCTTCTCGCGCGCATACCTAGAAAGCTGATGTAACTCGTTTAAAATATTGTATTCAATTAACCATTGTTTTAAATAATGTTTACTATTCTCTTATCTATCGTAAAAAGATTTCCACTATTACAACTCATATTGTTTATTGAGTTGCAGCATTAATTTAGAAAAGCTGATATTGTTTAGGGAAGTTTAAAATTCAAATACAAATGTTTTTAAATTTCATATCTTTGGCTGTAACAATAATTAATATGCCATTTTACCCATACGTATAGGCCTAAAATGGCATACTGAGTTCAAACATGTTTTTTACGCAAATCATTTTTAGTATTTCTTCTGAAGCTTTGAGGCATTGCCGATCTCTCTCTCTCTCTCCCTCCCTCCCTCTCTCTCTCTCTCTCTCTCTCTCTCTCTCTCTCTATATATATATATATATATATATATAGAGAGAGAGAGAGAGAGAGAGAGAGTGCGTCCAAAAAGTCTCTATACACCTGAATCGTGGCAAGTCAAAGTCGCATTCAAAGTCACATGAAATAAAATTTTATGCGAAGGTTTGCAACACTGCTATATTATCGCCTTGCGTGAAGTTCCTTTCTTAGATTCCAGTCGGCATAGTGACGTTGAAGTGATTGTTGCATCTAGTTAGCGGTCTCTGAAACAATGTTGTTAACTTTGGAACAACGAATATTCCTGGTTGAACATGTGTTCCGTGAACAAGGTGAGTACAAACAGACAGTCAAAGATAAGTTTGCAGCTAGGTTTCCGGATACACCTGTTCCGAATCGTCACACTGTAAGGGCACTGATCGATAAATTTAGAGAAATTGGAACGGTAATGGACTATGATCAAAATGGTAGACCGTCAGTGCTCGATGAAGAAAAAATGCCACACATATCGGATGCAATGCAACGTAACCCCCAAAAACCACTTCGAAAACTTGCCCAGGAAGAAGCAATAAGTGTTGGTACGGCACAAAAGGCGGTTCGTAAGAAACTGCGTCTTATCCCGTATAAGGTGAGAGCGGTGCAGCAGTTACTTCCTCCCGACAGTGTAAAACGAGTGCAGTATTGTGAATGGATTACACGGTTTGTTATGGACAAGTCTGACGATGTTTTGGATTTCTTTTTTTTTCTTTTTTTCTTTTTTTCTTTTTTTTTTTTTTTTTTTTACTGATGAGGCCTGGTTCCATTTATCAGGTTACGTCAATGCCCAGAACTCACGTTTGTGGTGTGCAGAAAACCCACATGTCATACATGAAGTTCCTCTGCATGACCAGAAGGTAGGGGTGTGGATTGCAATATCCAGAAGAAGAATAGTTGGCCCCATATTTTTCAGACAAACAATAGATCCAACTCGTTATTGTGAAATTATTCACCAGTTCATGGGAGAACTAACGGAAGACGAAATTCGTTAGTTAATTCGTTAATTCGTTAATGCTTGGATACAACAAGATGGCGCTACAGCACATACAGCTCGCCAATACATGAGATTACTGCAAGAGGTTTTTGGAGATCGAATAATTTCAAAGGGATTGTGGCCACCTTGGTCTCCTGACTTGTCTCCTCCGGATTTTTACTTCTGGGGTTATGCAAAGAATTCTGTTTATAAAGTGAACCCCCACACGCTACAACAACTCGAAACAGCTATTCAAGATTTTGCTCATAGCATTCCACATAAACAACTTGTGAGAGTATTTGAGAACAAGAAGAAACGTGTGCAAGCATTTTGGAGGGTCATGGGGGACATTTCCAACATTTGCTGTGAAAATGTGTGTGTATATATGCTACGCCTTGTACATAGTGCTTTTATGCCATAAAATATAATAAATTTTGAGTAAAATAATTTTCTCGTTGCTTTGAATATGTGACAATTCAAGTGTATAGAGACTTTTTGAACGCTCTGTATATATATATATATATATAGGGCGGATCCAAGGGGGCTATAGGGACAATAGCGCCCCCTTGACGCTCAGGTATACACTGGATAAAATGGGCTTCAATCCTGCTTTACACTGGATAAAGCTGCAAACTATGGTTTAGCCCCTCCCTTGATCATATCATGGATCCTCCACTATATACGGGTATATATATATATATATATATATATATATATATATATATATATATATATATATATATATGGGAAACAATTAATTTACCTTTGAATTCGGATTCTTTTGCGTTACAGCTTTTCAGGAAAATCAATAATAAAAACTGGTATGCCATTTTACGCATACTTCCTATACATTTGGGGAAGCATGATTAATTTGGGGTCCGTAAGATAAATTTGGGGAAGAAATGCATAATTTGGGAGAAAGTATGATAAATTGGGGTAGATAAAGGGGGCAGCAGTAATTTTGTCACGGGAAAATTTGTCATGGTAATTTCATCATTGGTAATATTATCACCAAAATATTAGCATATAGGTAGTTTCGTCACCGCAAATTTTCTTACGATAATTTCAGCACCGGTGTCTTTTAGAACATAATACAAGTACAACGAATGAACTCAAAAAAGTTTTTGAAATTGCTTTCCTTAATTTTCAACTGAAGCAAAACTATGCATCATAATCGAAATAGTATTAAATATAATGGGCGAATTCTTGGGAGGAAGAAAGGTAAATTTGGCGGACAGTATAATTAACGCCACAAAATTCTCTGCGAACGATAAGCAAACATAATCCGCCTTATGCAGAGTCGTTTTGAAGTAATATTAACGTCATACTAAAGGCCTGACTACTGCAGGAAATATATGTTAGTGGAACTCTTTAGTATGGCACTAATCACGCTTCAGAATGACTCTGCATAAGAGTCAATAAGTCATCATCAGTAAGCATGTCTGTGTTGTCAACTTTTAGTCTGAAGTTTTTTTCTTTGTTATCGGCAAAGTCCGTGCTAGTGAGAAGTGACTCAATCACAGGCTCGTTAGGGGGGTGGTGGTAGAAGTTAGGGTGCCAGATCCAAACATATTAAATCGTTATCATATTATAGTTCGTTTATGAGCCTACCGTGAAAATTTTAGGGGGCAGTAAAAATTTAGGGGGTTCTCGGCCCTCCCTAGCCCCCCGTAGATACAGGCCTGCTTAATCGTATATGATTCTTAAAAATCAAGTTTAAAGAAACGAAATTTATGCTCTGGTATTTGAAGTAAGAAGAATGAACATGAACAATGAACAATGAACGAATGAAAGAATGAAAATATCAAACGAGAAACAATTATTTCTAAACATTAAACATGAAAGGTATGGAGAACAACTTTTCTAGTATCATTCGGCTCAGTATAAGATGATGATACAAGGGTGCCATGGAGTCACACAGCATTTCTGACAAATTTATTTGTTCTCGAATAAAGAAAATAGTTATTCACGAACTATTCTACATACATAGAAGATCGTAATATATTGATAATTCAGCCTAAAATTGAAAAAAAGTAAAACATGTCATACTTAAGATTCATTTCTATATTATTATTATTATTATTATTATTATTATTATTATTATTATTATTATTATTATTATTATTATTATTATTATTATTATTAATACAAGGTGGGAAATCCAAATCCAAAGGAAGATTTTGTGCATAGTGAGAAGGGATTTTATAGCATTCCAGGTTGGCATCACTGTAATATATCTCCTTATCACTGTTGCCACACTTGGTACAATTGTACCAAATTCAGCCCTTTTTGTCATTCGTCGGCCCGTTGGTACCACGCTGGCATTTTCAGCCCCTTTTGTGAAAAAGTTGGTACAATTCTACCCAATTCAGCACCATTTAACAAATACATGTCACATTTTCAAAAATGTCAGTAAGACTTACCCTACATCTCTTTCTTTTGATGTCTTTCATGGAAGGTTCTAGAACCCTGGGTCGGTTTTACATTTTTTACAAATGCCAGTTAACTTACCTTATATTCTTACAGTCTATTATCCTTCTTTGGTCATGAAATAAGCAAGAATAAGGTGCAATAACACTGGTCGGCATCAAAATCCTCCCACGAGGGTGAAAGGGTGTACCGGATAGATTTCGAGACGCTGATTACGAATATCTCGTCGAGAAAGTTTCAGCACGTGTCTTTTTTTTTTCGGGGTGCTGTTTCCATAATTGACAGAAAAATCGAATTTTTCGTATTTAATATGTGCTTTCCGTGTTTGGAGTGCATAATTCTGAATTTTTACGAGGGTGAAAGGATGTACCGCATAGATTTCGAGAAGCTGATTACGAATATCTCATCGAGAAAGTTCCAGCGCGTAAGTTTTTTTTTTTTTTTTTTGCGGGGTGTTGTTTCCATAATTGACAGAAAAATCGTATTTTTCGTATTTAATATGTGTTTTCCGTGTTTGGAGTGCATAATTCTGAATTTTTATCTTAATCCAAGAACTGTTACTAGGCTATATCCCAGGAACATTCTTTTCTCTAGCTCACGACCCCCCGGAAACGTACCTCCTCCCCTTGGGTTGCAAAGATTTATTGTCGTTCCACACTGCATACACAAAAACCTATGCGTTATTGACGGAGAAAGGTTTCGTAATCAACTTGCGATCATTCGTCGGCTCCCTTTTGTCTAGACGACAGACAGATTGTTGAAAAAAGGCGCCAAGATATACACCACGTTGCCGCGTGAAACAAATATTTCAGTTTCGAGTTGATCTTCGTGTTAGAAGGTGGTGTTACGTTGTGTCTGTGTATACCGTAGTTGAAAAATATTTCTGCGTGAAATATTGACGTTTGTGTTAAACGAACATGCCGAGAACTTGACAATTTATTCGACAGATTCATTCTGCTACATATGTGGGGAAGTGATTTTCAAGGGACAAAGTAGGCCATTGTCACCGTTCCTGAAGACAGCCTACCATCTGAACTTCGGGTGTAAAATCGGCGACCAGGATCGCGTTTGGGCTCCGAAACAAAGTTGTAACTCGTGTGCGGGTACTCTCACAGGATGGTTGAAAGGTATACATAAATCGATGCCGTTCGCCGTACCTATGGTTTGGCGCGAGCCCCGTGATCATGTTTCAGACTGTTACTTCTGCCTGACTAATATAAAAGGTTTTTCAAAAAATATGAAGTATAAAATACAGTATCCTAACTTGGATTTCGCGAGGAGACCTGTGAAACATGATGTTTGTCTGCCTGTACCCGTACCACCAGACTCATACACCCTGTGCAGTGTTTAATCCGGTGAAGAACCTGCTGCTTGTGAGGATGTTGCACAATCTTCGAGTACACAGTCAGATCCCAATTACGCTCCAGTGCCTGACACTAATGAACCGCATGTGATAAGTCAGGAAGAGCTGAATGATCTGATCAGAGACTTAAACCTTCTCAAGTCTAAGGCCCTGCTGCTTGCATCACGACTTCAACAATGGAATCTATTTAATTAAGATGTGAATATATCGATGTATAGGAAAAGAGAGGTAGGCCTCGCTCCTAATTTTACAAAGGATGGTGATTTGGTATATTGCAGTGACATTCCATCGCTTATGGGACAACTGAAGTTGAACTACAACACTGAAGATTGGAGAATATTAGTAGATTCCTCTAGGATAAGTCTCAAGGCAGTGTTACTACACAATGGCAATGAAAAGCCAGCCATCCCTATTGCTCATGCTGTACATATGAAAGAAACATACGAGAACGTGCGAAACCTATTGCAGAAAATAAAGTACGAACAGTTCCAGTGGTCTGTATGCGCTGACCTTAAGGTTATTGCCATGCTTACCGGCTTGCAAGGAGGTTACACAAAGCACTGCTGCTTCTTGTGTCATTGGGATAGTCGAGCCAAAGATCAGTACATTATCACAAAATGGCCGCCAAGGAAGCAACTGGTTCCAGGAGAGATGAACGTATTGTGGATCCGGAGAAAATATTCTTACCAACCCTTCATATCAAATTAGGGCTCATGAAGGTCTTCGTCAAGGTCCTGAACCTGGATGGTGAAGCATTTAATCATCTCAGAAAACTATTCCCAAGACTCAGCGAGGCCAAGGTGAAAGAAGGTGCTTTTACGGGACCTCAAATCAGAGACGTTTTTCAGGATACTACATTTTCATCTAAGCTTAATGAAGTGGAAAGTGAGGCTTGGGAGACCTTTCGAGAAGTGTACAGTAACTTTCTAGGAAATCATTAGTCACCTTATTACAAATACATTGTGGGCAGGTTAATTACTTCATTTCGTAACATGGGATGTAATATGTCCCTAAAGTTACACTTTCTGCATTGCCACCAGCTTGGGGGAGGTCTCTGACAGAACACGGGGAAAGGTTTCACCAGCAAATAGCTACCATGGAGAGGCGCTACAGTAGTAAATGGAGTGTGAATATGTTGGCAGACTTCTGTTGGAATGTGACACGCGAGACACCCTGTAGTAATTACAAGAGGAGTAGGAAAACCAAGTGACACGTAAGGGTTAAACTTTAACTTTTTATGCAATTTTATCTGCATAATTTATATTGATATTTAAATTATAACGTGCAAATTATTATGGGTAGAGAATAGCACCTTTGGGCGGATATTGAAACCCCCTCCTCCCTGAAAACCGTACGTCCTGGAGAAAAACGGTTTATGGATTCGAACCCAGGAGCTCGAAACCTATAGGAATGACCTATTTTCATTCGTGGGAGCGAAAAAAAGTTTCATTTTGCCGACCAGTGAATTTATATTTTAATATTTTATTATAACGTACTGTTTACATACGAACTCGGAGATGATTGATTTGTTCCTTGTTTTATATTTTTTCATATATGGCCATAATACTTTTTTGGTTAATTGGTCACTTTGAAATAGAGGAGCGTTTGGTTTCGTTACAATACGTGCCGAAGATGATAACTGTTTTCCCTTTTAATTTGCGGCCTCTGTTATACTTCCTATGTGCGAGAAAAGTTTCATCTACTTCCAAGGTTGTTCGGGTTACTCCTATTTAGATGTTTTTATAAAGTAATTTTTAAAAAGAACACTTTCTTCATTTGCTCTCTTGGAAGAGGGTGGTGGGAGTGTTCTAGAACTTCACCTCTTTTAGTTTCGTGTTATAGGGTCAGGGGCGGATTTAGGGGGGATCGGGGCAATCGCCCCCCCAGAAGAGGAAATTTTCTTATTTTATATATATAAATAAAATCCATCCCAAAATTTGGAGTCCTTGAAAGTAGCAGTGTGACATCCCCCCGCCCCCCCCCCCCAGAAGTCGGTGCTGGATCCGCCCCTGTATAGGGTCACTGGTATAAAATAATGAATTCAGCCCTTTTTGTTTTAATTTGGTACTATTTTTCAGCCCACTCCAGAGATAGGACTGTGGCAACACTGCTCCTTATAGTGAACTGCCGAACAGCTCAAAATAATGTCCTAGATTTAACGTATTTATCCATAAATTAAAGATGGAATAACATTCTTATCTTTATCTCAAAGAGTTATGTACGGAGTAAAATGATTCATTCTAAAGATTTAAAAGAATAAATTGTATCATGAAGCTGGCAATAATGGTGTCATATTTCTCTAATATTGTAAATGATATGGAAATGTAGACGAAGAGTGCTTTTACTAAACATCACCTACCTCACTGAAGAAGTCAGAATTACATACATTAAGTTCTTTTAGATTATTTTGTTATTGAAGCACATAATTTCTAACTTGTGAAGTTATGTATTAAAGATGTCAGTGATACATACAAAATGAGATGGTAAAAGAATCAAGAACTTTTTAAAGGCTTGTTAAATAAATCAAATGCAAATTAGAGGGTGGAGGCAAAACTTAAACATATTGAATTATTCAATTCAGTAACGATTTTAGGTACTATCTGAGTTTACGGAAACAAATTTTTAAAAATTTACAGAAGAAATGTCTACTGTTATTTCAAAAGAGAAATATACATATTAGTAATCAATATATTCTCTATGGGGATCTTGCCTCTGATATTCCTACGAATGTTGAAGAAAGTAATTCAAAGTGTACCCTTATAAACAGATAATAGTTCATAAGTAAATATTAAACTGAATTTGAATGTTGATGCAGTGTGTTGAATCATGATCCGTAACCACAGAAGCTTCCGAAAGCTGTTCAACAGTAAAAGCATAGCAACATATCTGTGCTTTGATTTCATTATCTTAGTTCACTAGCATACTCATCATCGCTGACGCGCCAGCTTCCTACGGACTCATCCCCGCGCGGTCTAGAAGCTTCGCTCTATCCTTACGAGGATTAAATACAGTTCGCGCTTTCAGTGACCATCTAGCACAGGTTGGTTAATATTCTGAATAAATTATAATTACGAGAGGCCGGAATTTTTCCCTAAGCATTAATACTTTTTTAAACTATAGTCTAATTTTGATGAGGTTAAGTTAGGTTACTTTACGCCGTATTTACATTCATGGTTTGTATTGGCCCCTGCAATTAGATTTAACCCAATGTTTTTTGTACTGTCGTTCTTATAGCATGTCCAGATGCTGTATTTATAGCCATATCGATTAAGCGTCGCTAAAGTGACTCTGCGCTCAGGGCATTTCCTGATAAAAGAAGAACATATAACATGAATTCATACTTGGTTACGTAAACTGGGATAGTACGCCATTTTGTTCTGAAAAATAAAATAACATTTTTAAAGAGTGAAAAGAGTCACTCTTTAAGGGGATATTATACCTTTTGCCACTGTTTTTTTTTTTTTTCCATTTTCATAAGATAATACATAAATTTTACTTCGTTAATAAGTAACGAAATATGGTAATCAACAACTTAAAATTTTCCATATCAATACGGGAAAACAATAGAAATTAAAGGACAGTTTCAGTTTTACATTTAAGGTTGGTTTAAAGGGACAAGTTTCGCCGATAGATAGCACAACAGTCTTCGTATCTCGCCCATGTATTTTTTATCTTTCACGAAAATTCACGATTTCTCTTACAAATTTCAATCTACAGACTTCAAATTTTTAGAAAAGGAACTTCATAATCTATCAAAGGCAATAATCCGTGCCGATTCTTTATTTAGAAATTTGTTCATTGTGGAAAGGGCTTGATTGTTGAAATGGATATCCAAACCTTTAACAATGGAACTGTTTCAACAATGCAGAAAATTCTAAATAAAAAATCGGCACGGATTATTCCCTTTAATAGGTTATGAAGTTCCATCTCTAAAAATTTGAAGTCTCTAGGTTGAAATTTGTAAGAGAAATTGTAAATTTTCGTGAAAGGTAAAAAATACATGGGAGAGATACGAAGACTGTAGTGACATCTATCAGCAAAACTTGTCCCTATACACTAACCTTAATGGCGTACAAGTGTATGAACATTTTTGGTAACATTGTAATGGAAACAAATGAAATCTTTCCGTTTAGCGTTCCACGTTTATGTTTAGTGCCTTTTAGGCTAAAGAAGACGATGATTAAGACAAATGAATGATAATAGAAGATTTGGTCGAATGAGAATGTGGTAAGAAACCAGAGTATCCCGAGAAACCCACGGATACGATATTGTCTACAACAAACCTACTTGATCGGGGTTCGAACCAAGGACTCCACGCACTAGAGATAAGCGCTTTACCACTGAGCCACCGTGCCCCCTGCTCCAGTTTCGTCTTCACAAGCGGATGTTCTGGAAGAGGAAGATTTTCTCAAGTCCTTTTCCAGTCGGTGTGATAGAACGCCGGGGGGTGCTATGGAGGCCTATGTTTAGCACAAGGGGTCCAGCTCTTTTCTCTAAAAATGTTACAATTTTGGTAATTTCTGTTCACATTCGGTCAGTTTAGGATAGGGTTGGTTAGTTTAAGTTAGGTTAGGCTAGCTTAGGGTATGTTTGGTTAGTTTAGTTTATGTTATATTAATGTAGGAGTCCCGCATAATTTTCCAAAATATGAAGTTCGCTTATTTCTACTAATAAGACTATTACGTTAGTTTAGGTTGGTTCAGGTTAGCTTACGTTAGTTTATGTTAGTTTAGGTTAGATTTGGTTACGTTATGTTACGTCTAAGTACTTGCATCACTCATTTCTCCTGTAAATTTTGTGTTTTTTACGTGCTTCTGGACCCCTTGTACTAAACATACCCCGCTATGGAACATATTTTCATGATTATCACAATTTCTATAATTCTTGAATAGTCACGTATCTTTCAAACCTTAGCACGGAGTTTCTTCTGGGCGTGGAAAGGTATTAAATTTTTAATTGAAGCTAAGAAACTTTTTTGAAATATATGCTATAATAGCTCTGAAACAGCACTTTCTAATAATGACCATATATGTTATATTTATCAAGGGATGGTGGATAAGTAATGTATAGCACAGCAGACTCAGCGGTGCCCTTGGAGAAGATATTACTTTATATTAACGAGTGAAGACATAGCGAGAGAGAAAAAATGAACAACTGATATGGGTTTTAATTGTTATAAAACTTTATATGTGATTCTGTGGAGAGTCTGTATTATTCGCAGACGAAATTATCTCATGACATTCTTTGAGCTTTTTGTGCCCATATTTGCATGTTGTATGAAAATGTTGAGAAAAAATGGGAATCAAAGTGAATATCTAATTGACGTGTTTGGCTTTCAAGGTATGAAATTATCTGTCATTACATTTTAGCTTATAAGGTTGCTAATTTAAATACATCAAAAGAAGAGCATATTAGTTTCATTATATACAGAAGATTGATCCATCTACATGTGTCCGATTTTTAAACCTTCACCCCTGCTCTCAGAATCGACCGTTCCAAATAATTCAAACAGCGGAAGAAATCCAAAGGCCTCTAGTATCGCGTCAAGTTCATTTGTGCATGTGGTATGTACATCATGGCTCCCAAGGTGAACCGGTTTTGTGAAGGCTACGTCGTAACATTTTCCATGCTAAGTTTTCCGTGACACAGAATCAAAAACAGTACAAACACAATGGATGTGTATTGAAGTCAACCATCATCAAAAATCATAATTAATCGACATAAACATCACCACGTTCCAGCACTTCATTCACCCGATAAGGGGAGTAAAAAGCGACAATATTCTGCGATGACTCCATCTGTGACTCGGAATTTCGCCGAATGACCCCCTTTTCCTAAACAACGTGTGACGGCAAAATGATTGCATGTGACACAGTCAACTGTCAACTGTAACTTACGTGGGTAGTGTTTAAAAGTCGTGGACATGTCTTTCTGCGCCTCTCAGAAGCAGGGAGAGACTCACTGTAGGTACCTCTTCAAAGGCCATGTATCCAAAGAAAAATAGAGGCTTATTGCCACATTCGATGAAGCATGGATTTATCTACCAGATTGTGGCAAAATTTGAGCCTTAACTTACACCCTACAAGACAAAAGACGTCCTGGTTTCATTCGTCAATGCAATGCAAAGCAAGGGATTTATGGTTTTCGCGGGAAACTGCTATGAAGGCAAGTTAACCATTCGATAGGTCCCTAAAAAGTGCAAAATCAACTCCATATTTTAGTAGCAACATATACTTTCACCAATTTATACAGAAGATCTGTCCCGTTTGTATGGAAATGTAACAAATCAAGTCCGTGTGCATATGGATAAGACCTTATCACATACGTCCCGTTCTACACAGATTTCTGCAATAGATGTCAGCAGACACCTGCATCCAGGCTATTCCCTTCTAGGACATTTCAGTGAAATTACTTGATGCCAATCCCATGGATTTTTGGTGGGTTTGGCCTATTGAAAAGAGCACTTGCATCTCGTCGTTTCACGACTGTCTGTGGTCTCTGGAAAGCCCGCCAGGAGGAGTGGCTCAAGATTCCCGTTCTTGTAAATCATCGAAGCCTCCTACAAAGAAGTTACGGTACAGGGCTATTGCCAAGACTCATAGTGTTCACATAGAGGGCAACCGATGATGGCCCCGTGCTTTTTTCTTAAGGTATGTGAGACATCAAAATCGGATACATATAAACGGATCAACCTTCTGTATATACTTGTATAAATTCTATTATAATAAGAAAATAAATACTTATCCTTGATTTAACATTCCAGTTTATTATTATTATCCTAATTTGAAACTTACTTTGGTTAAATGCAAATAGAAAGTTTTATTTTTCCTAATTCAGTAGCTTCTAGTTAGTTTCTCTCTATATACTTTTGTCTTAATAATTTTTTTGTTAGTTAATCATAGAATATCTTAAATAAAGGATAATAGTTGATTTCAAGTAATCTATTAATATTTAGAATGATTTTATGTCTTAGGAAAAAGTAATTGAAAGAAAGGTACAAAAATGAATAAACTTGTTTTAAGTTCATATTGTCTTCATACTTCAGTTTTTCTTTGTTGTAGGAGATGAATCATATGATTTTTTAAAAAATTATAATAAGTTGTATTAACAGTGTATAATTAATTAACAAAAATTTGTACTTAACCACTGGCATAATAGAGAGAAAGTGGTTTAACCCTTTCGATACTGACGTAGCACATGAACACACAGCAGATCGTTTAATTGAGGACAAGTGGGGACAAAAACACTACTAGACGGAGTGGATGCATATGGTGTATAAACTTCGTATGTGGTTTTAATTTGTTGGATAATTCATTCAATACCTAATTATAAGTTTGGATGACTTTTAGGTCATCCATTTTTTACGTCTCTTTAAGAAAAACAGCCGTCCGTAAAGAGTTAAAGTATTAATCTTGTAATCACAAAACCTGCTTTTGCGTTTCGAATCCCTTCACAACATTGATTTATGTATTGTCCTTCTATCGTATATTTTATTATAATTATGAATTATTTATCGTCTTCTTAGCGTAAAAATGGAACCATGGGATCATCATCATCATCCTAGGTATTCTGCCATTATTGGCAGGTCACTTGCCGCAACTAAAACCTTTCTATGATCCACGGTCTTCCGCTAACTTCTTCGTCTTCACGTAGGATTTTTCTGTTTTGATGTCGTCCATTAATTGTAGTTTCCTTCGCCCGCTCTCTCTCTCTTTCCTGTCACCATACCCTCTAACACGTCCCTCACAATACAGTCCTTCGTACTCAATGTCCCAGCCAATTTCTCTTTCTCTTCCCAATAATATCTAAAGCTGTTCTTTTCTCTCTCACTATTCCAAACATCCTATCATTCGTCTTATTCGATCCAGCTAATTTTCTCAATTCTTCTCCACGCTCACATTTCGAAAGCTTCCAGTCGTTTTTCATAATTTTTACGTCATGTCCATATTTCTGCTCCACACGGATCATTTTGCGAGTTTCTTTTCTCAACTCCTTAATCAATGTCCCACAAAAGAAACTTGTGTTCCTCCTAAAGACTTTTTTTTCACTATTCCTATCCTTGCTTTTATTTCACGTTCGCATCTCGTATCATCGCTAATAATATTATCCAGGTATCGAAAAGTGGTAATCTGTTCTATTATCTCCCGTCCTACTTCTATATTTGATACCGACTGATTCGTTCCAATCACTTTTATCTTTCTAATTTATATTTTCATCTCAGTCTTTACAGCTTCCCATTTGCTGACAGCAAAAAGAGAACCATGGGATGAAAAACTTAAAAATACAATATTTTATTCATCAATATTGTAACTTATGTTTCAAGCTTCGGCGCTATCCTTTACGAAAAATTACAAAATGAATGGAATTACAAACATTTTATACTTCCGACAACGGAGACACTACAGAGTTCGAAATATGAATTTGATGCAAAATAGACTCACAGGTGTAGTGAGTGTACGAATATTTGTTAGTTGGTTTCATAAATCATTGAAAAACAAACTTTTCACGTTTAATTGATCTTTTAAATCATTTATATTTTTATTACTAATGTTTTCGTAATCCCAATTGCTTGAATTTAGCTCAATATGTAGTTTAAACTCTTAAGTTGCAGTGTTTGTCGCAAGCAGATGGAATTATTTATTTTAGTAAAGACTGAAACATAGGAGTTTAAATCACATGTTGAGTTAAATTCAAGCAATCAGCATTACAAAAGGTTAATAATAAAAATATAAATATTTTAGGAGATCAATTAAACTTGAAAAGTTTGTTTTTCAATGATTCTTGAAACCAACTAACAATTATTCCTCTAGAAGCATATTATTTCCTTCCTTTCGGAGCTTAGCTTTTTGTTAAATCACTTAAAAAATAATAAAAAATCGAAAAAGATGTTAAGAGCGTATAGAAAGTGAATAAAAAGATATTAATACCTGTTATCAACTTCATGTTTCTTCTGTAAGAATGTCTGAAAAGTCCATCATACAGAAATTACTGAAATATTAAATGTTTTATTATTTCTTAACAGTATTTTCCATTCTAACAAATTCCGTTTTCGTCTGGTCGTTCTTTTAAACCTGCATATATATATGAGGGTTTTGAAATATAAGTTCACAGTCCTAACAATTAAGGTACTGGAATAGAAATATCTCGAAGAGATATGAAAATAAATTACTTACCAAAAGCAAGGTAGAAACAGTTTCGAGCGTACTCACAGGTAAAAGTAAATTAGAAGGACTTTCGCTACTTTCTTCATCAAATAGAAAGAGAAAGAAGTATTAAGAAAGAAATATTAAGGAAAAAAGCAGAAACTTAGAAACGTCAATGTGTTGGCTTCTAGAATCACATATAATGGTATTCTGCCGTTATTGGCAGATCACTTGCTGCAACTGAAAAGCTTCCGTACTCCACGGTCTTCTGCTAACCTCCTCGTCTTCACGTACGATTTCTCTGTTTTGGTATCGTCCATTAATTATAGTCTCCTTCGCCCTCCTTCTCTTTCCTGCCACCGTGCCCTCTAGCACGTCCCTCATAATGCAGCTCCTTCTTAGCCAATATCCCAACCAGTTTCTCTTCCTCTTCTTAATAATATCTAAAATTGTTCTTTTCTCCCCCAAAATTTCTAACACCCTCTCATTCGTTTTCCGCTCGACCTAGCTAATTTGCTCTTTCTTCTCCACGCCCACATTTCGAAAGCTTTCAGTCGTTTGTCGTAATTTTTGCGTAATGTTCATGTTTTTGTTCTGTATAGTGCAATACAGTATGAGGCATTTCATGAGTCTTTTTCTCAACTCTTTATTCAAGGTCCCACAAAATAGTCTTTTCTTTCTCCTAAAGGCTTCTTTCGCCATTCCTATCCTTGTTTTTATTTCACGTTCACACTTCATATTATTACTAATAATACCACCCAGGTATCGAAAACTAGTCACCTATTCTATTTTTTATTCTGCTACTTCTATGATTGACAGCGACTGCTTCGTTCCAATCACCATGGCTTTTGTCTTTCTCACATTTATTTTCGTCCCATAATTCTTCACAGCCCTTCCTCAAGTTTTCTAACATTTTATTGATTTTCTCTTCAGATTCTGCAATTAGCGCCATATCATCTGCAAAACGTGTACACGTAATCATTCTACCTGCTACTGAAATGCCGTCTTCATTTTGTAGGCTCTTTCTCACAATTTCTTGTGTAGATTAATATTAAATAATGTAGGCGAGAGACAGCATCCCTATCGAATTCACTATCTCTTGTAGATATATACTAAACAATGTAGGCGAGAGACAGCATCCCTATCGAATTCACCATCTCTTGTAGATATATACTAAACAATGTAGGCGAGAGACAGCATCCCTATCGAATTCACCATCTCTTGTAGATATATATATATTAAATAATGTAGGCGAGAGACAGCATCCCTATCGAATTCACCATCTCTTGTAGATATATATATTAAATAATGTAGGCGAGAGACAGCATTCCTATCGAATTCACCATCTCTTGTAGATATATATATTAAATAATGTAGGCGAGAGACAGCATTCCTATCGAATTCACCATCTCTTGTAGATATATATATTAAATAATGTAGGCGAGAGACAGCATTCCTATCGAATTCACCATCTCTTGTAGATATATATATTAAATAATGTAGGCGAGAGACAGCATCCCTATCGAATTCACCATCTCTTGTAGATATATATATTAAATAATGTAGGCGAGAGACAGCATCCCTACCGAATTCACCATCCCTTGTAGATATATATATATATTAAATAATGTAGGCGAGAGATAGCATTCCTATCGAATTCACCATCTCTTGTAGATATATATATATTAAACAATGTAGGCGAGAGACAGCATCCCTATCGAATTCACCATCTCTTGTAGATATATATATATTAAATAATGTAGGCGAGAGACAGCATCCCTATCGAATTCACCATCTCTTGTAGATATATATATTAAATAATGTAGGCGAGAGACAGCATCCCTATCGAATTCACCATCTCTTGTAGATATATATATATTAAATAATGTAGGCGAGAGACAGCATCCCTATCGAATTCACCATCTCTTGTAGATATATATATTAAATAATGTAGGCGAGAGACAGCATTCCTATCGAATTCACCATCTCTTGTAGATATATATATTAAATAATGTAGGCGAGAGACAGCATTCCTATCGAATTCACCATCTCTTGTAGATATATATATTAAATAATGTAGGCGAGAGACAGCATTCCTATCGAATTCACCATCTCTTGTAGATATATATATTAAATAATGTAGGCGAGAGACAGCATCCCTATCGAATTCACCATCTCTTGTAGATATATATATTAAATAATGTAGGCGAGAGACAGCATCCCTACCGAATTCACCATCCCTTGTAGATATATATATATATTAAATAATGTAGGCGAGAGATAGCATTCCTATCGAATTCACCATCTCTTGTAGATATATATATATTAAATAATGTAGGCGAGAGACAGCATCCCTATCGAATTCACAATCTCTTGTAGATATATATATTAAATAATGTAGGCGAGAGACAGCATCCCTATCGAATTCACCATCTCTTGTAGATATATATATATTAAATAATGTAGGCGAGAGACAGCATCCCTATCGAATTCACCATCTCTTATAGATATATATATTAAATAATGTAGGCGAGAGACAGCATCCCTATCGAATTCACCATCTCTTGTAGATATATATATTAAATAATGTAGGCGAGAGACAGCATCCCTATCGAATTCACCATCTCTTGTAGATATATATATTAAATAATGTAGGCGAGAGACAGCATCCCTATCGAATTCACCATCTCTTGTATATATATATATATATATATATATATATATATATATATATATATATATATATATATATATATATAAAATAATGTAGGCGAGAGACAGCATTCCTATCGAATTCACCATCTCTTGTAGATATATATATTAAATAATGTAGGCAAGAGATAGCATCCCTATCGAATTCACCATCTCTTGTAGATATATATATTAAATAATGTAGGCGAGAGATAGCATTCCTATCGAATTCACCATCTCTTGTAGATATATATATTAAATAATGTAGGCAAGAGATAGCATCCCTATCGAATTCACCATCTCTTGTAGATATATATATTAAACAATGTAGGCGAGAGACAGCATTCCTATCGAATTCACTATCTCTTGTAGATATATATATTAAACAATGTAGGCAAGAGATAGCATTCCTATCGAATTCACTATCTCTTGTAGATATATATATTAAACAATGTAGGCGAGAGACAGCATCCCTATCGAATTCACCATCTCTTGTATATATATATATATATATATATATATATATATATATATATATATATATATTAAATAATGTAGGCGAGAGACAGCATTCCTATCGAATTCACCATCTCTTGTAGATATATATATTAAATAATGTAGGCGAGAGATAGCATTCCTATCGAATTCACCATCTCTTGTAGATATATATATTAAATAATGTAGGCAAGAGATAGCATTCCTATCGAATTCACTATCTCTTGTAGATATATATATTAAACAATGTAGGCGAGAGACAGCATCCCTATCGAATTCACTATCTCTTGTAGATATATATTAAACAATGTAGGCAAGAGACAGCATTCCTATCGAATTCACTATCTCTTGTAGATATATATTAAACAATGTAGGCAAGAGACAGCACCCCTATCGAATTCACTATCTCTTGTAGATATATATTAAACAATGTAGGCAAGAGACAGCATCCCTGTCCAACTCCCCTTCCAATTGCACTCTCCTCGGTCATTTCCTTCCCTATTCTACTTTTTACTTGTTGGTTTGTATGTAAGTTTCTTCATGCGTTTGTTGGTTCACATATAAGAAAAGAATAATTAAAAAGATGAAAATATAGGTAAAAAAGACAAACCCTGTTGGTTTTCCTTTACCGAGCGAAGTAGCTCAAGTGGTAGAGCGTTAGCTTCGCATTCGGGAGGTCGTGGGTTCGATTCCCGCTGCCGACCATCCTGACTGAGGTTTTCCAGTGTTTTCCTCAGTCCTACCAGGCAAATGCCGGGATGGTACCTACTAAACAGGCCCTGGCCGATACCTTTCCAAATCCTTTCCATTGTTATTGTTGTTGTTAGATATCCAGTGTAAAATGGCCTCTGAGCTGTATCTGATGATTGTTAAATAAATAAATAAATAAATATTACTCTTACCTTAAGGAGTTTGAGGAGGTTAAAAGTATATTGGTATAGGAAAAAAAATTGCTTGTATAGCTTCAATTGACCTTGTCTATTTTCTGTTCCATTCTATTTCTGTAAACTCTTTAGGAGAGTTTTATTTCCTTCTGTTTCGTTATTTCTTATTACCTTTATTAGTACTGTTTTCTTACTTTCAATTACGTTTTATTATATTTTTATTTTCTTCTATTATTTCATGCAACATTAATTCATTATTATCATAAATTCCCAATTCTGGTCAGAGGGTGTACAAGATCTCTTCAACGATTTCTTTCATTAGAGATTCATGTTTCATCTTGCGTCTTTTCCCATCTCATTCCAATTCTTTCCTTGTCCTTTAGTAATTCATATTGTCATCTATTTCTTGGTTATCTTCGCGTTCGTTTTTATTGCCATTTTCAAATGTCAGACCGATAACCATTTTTATTTTGTTCTTTCTACGTGTATTACTAACGTAGCTTATCATTTTCTGTTGTGTTTTTCTTTGATATTCTTTTGATTGAGAGCATTTCTAATAATTTTACCTATTATACGATCTTGTCTTTCCGAGAATTATTCTTTTCTTTCATTTTAGAAGTTACATTTCCGTTCTTTGGATTCTATTTCTCTATCTTTTGTAATTATGCATTTTTCCTAGCATAGATTATTATAGGTTTGAAGTATCTATTGTGTAGTTACATTTTGGCTTCTGTTCTTTCTCATCAGATGTGGTAAAATCTTCGTCTTCGATATAGTGTATGTTTTATTTCTTCCTTTTTCATTCCGCCAACTACTGTCACTTTCAAAAAGTTTTTTTTTTTTTTTTTTTTAATATTTCTGTTATCTTCAATGGTTTCTGTTATAGCTTTATTCACTTTTCTTATTATTTGTTTATTGATATGATCAGATCTTTTCCTTTTGTTTATAAGGATTCCGCATTCTTCTGTATATAGTAATTCGCCCAAGTTGATAATTTTTTATAAAGTTTTTTTTTTTTTTTTTTTTTTTTTTTTTTTTTTTTTTTTTTGAGATTATTGCTTGTCCAGTCCGCACCCTTATCAACTAACTTGTCTTATGCTTCATCTTGCTTCACTAAACTCTCTTCACTTTCAACCTGGTAATACTGTATAATACTGTCAACTATCACCTGACTCTGGATGATGACGTTTCTCCTTTTCCATTGCTTTCTATAGTATTTTGCCTTTACCTACTTCAACTACTTAATGAAGCAAGTAGTAGTAACCTTTCTTTTAATAGTATTACATTATACTTCTTTCAAAATTTTCTGATAAATAATTTGTTTTCTGAGCCTGCTTTGGATGTATAACTATACAACATACCTTATTTCAGGTATTTATCTTAGGAATTCTACATTATTGTCGACTGATGAAACAAGTAATAGAGAAATATACACTACAGATGATCTAGAACCTAAGGTGAGTAAATTTAAATATTATTATTATTATTATTCTAATAGATTATAGTATTCGCGCCGAGTCGTGATGCTTGACCTAGATCTACCGATTTCACCACCCAATAGAACACGAGGGTGTGTTCTGGTCGTCAACACCCATCCATCACATTTTGTCAGTATCGTCTCTCGCGCTACACGGAAAACATCTCCTGAGAGTACAGTGTTGTCGGATTGGCGCCAAGTTCCGTTTTGTTAATTGTTTTTTGTTGCATTATATTCTCATTGTTACTATTCGTGTTTTTGTTACCGTTTTAGAATAATTGTTAGTGTTGTTATTGTTGTGCAGTGTTATTATTGGTAATTTTTAAATGTTTTTTTAAATACTTCTTTACACTGTCTTCAAAGTTTGGCAACATTGTTGGCGAATTTCAGCTGTTTTATGTTTCCCCAAGTTTGCGCTCGGGAAGCGGCTCCACGAATTATACCGAAGTTTTCCGATGTATCAGAGCTCAAGCAATGATTGGTTTAGAGTAGGGATGGGCAAAACCGGTTTTTATAAAAACCGGAAACCAGTTTCTAGAAAAACCGAAACCCGAAAAACCGACATTTCGGTTTTCTCCAAAACCGGTTTCGTTTTTCTTCAAAACCAGTTCGCTTTTCACCGAAACTTGTTTCGGTGAAAACTTTTGGAAAACACATAAAACTATTTCTGTGGAAACGAATTCGGTTTCCGGAGAACAACGAAACACTATTCTGGTCAGAAATAGAACAAATTTTGAAAAAAAAAAAAAAAAAAAACGCAACTGGTTTTGAAGAAAACCGAAACCGAATCCGGTGAAAAACCCATTTAGTTTTCTCTGCATTTACTTCTAAACCCATTTTCCTGCAAGCGTTTAATAAGATCTCTGCATTTCTTTCGATTGTTCTTCTATCATTCCCTATTAAATTTACATCATCAGCATATGCCATAACTTGGTGAATACCGTTCAACTCTAGGCTTTGGTTGCTATCTTTGATTTTCCTTATAACGTATTCCAGAACAAAGTTGAATAATAATGGCGACAACGCATCTCCTTGTTTCAGGCCATTTTCGACGTGATAGCTCGTGGACAAAAAATTTCCTACCCGGACTTTACTTTGGGATTCACTTAAACATATCTTAATTAATCTAATTAGCACCACTTTCCGAAAATTTCTTCTGTCATGTTTGCGTTTGGGCTTAAAGGAAAGTGAAGTTTTGCAAAATCAATTGTTTAAGTCAATTTTGTGAAAGTTGAAGGAAAAGGATTCACCGAGACCAGACACTAAGTATTTCCACGGCAATTCTTCATTCACACCGCAGATGCCTAAAGGCATTATTAAAAAATTCTAATTTAATTAAAATGTGCTGGTAGTTATTGGTGCAGCCCCGGTTAGAAAATCCTAGATCCAGCCCTGGATATGAATTATGTAGTTCCTCGTTATGAAGTTTCCGCCATTCCCTATTCCCTTTCCTCTTGGGTCCGAATATTTGTCTCAGGATTTTGTTCTCAAATACTCTCAGTTCTCAAACCAAACTCACTTGTTTTCTTTTTATTTATTTATTTATTTATTTATTTGAGGAATGTAGGATTGTGATTTGTGAAATGAAATGCTTGGAAAATTCTGATAGTGAGTGTATGAGTAAAATTCCAAGTTATAGCCTGTATTTATTTTTCTTTCCAGATATTAAATAATTATATTGGATTTGTTAATGTTTTCAACTTTGGATACTTTTGTCCCATGACGGCTCTTGTTCTTAAAATATCGGAAGAAAAAGCAGCTGGACTGAAGGTATATCAATTTCTAACACACTTTTTAAGTTAAATATTTTTTTCTCTATAAATATTTAAGTGGCTATTGTCACTATCAAATATTATGAAAGCCAAAATTAAAATGTATATAGACAGATAAACTCCAGGTCAATAATTGTTCTTATGAAACCCTTTGAATCGATATCTTAGTAATTACATATTAATTTATTGTAAGATGGAAGAGATGAAAAGTTACTTTCAGCACTTCTTTTTCCATAAATTTGCTTACTTTCTTCTAAAGATACCTTCAGCGGGTATTTTGCACCTTTTTGAACCTGCTCGCACGATTTTGGTTATGCCTCATAAATAAATATTTTAGTAACAGCGCTTTAATGTGGCATGAACTGTTTTTCCATTTTAAAAAAGTCCACAAGGGGTAGTGTGCTCATGGAGTGTTTCCTTGGAAGATTTTCGAAAACATATATTAACAAATTTGTTCATATTTAATAAATTAAATGTTTCAACAATAACTGCATCATGTCATGATTTAATTTTAAAAATTGGAGCAAAATATTTTTGTGCATTACTTTATGTTAGTCTGTACTTTATGTTAGTTTCAAACTCGTTCAATTAGTAAAACTTCACTGTTTGGTAAACTCGGAATTTTAATTGTCATTTCATGATCATTTTCGAGATGAAGAATAGAGGAAAACAGAGAAATACAGTATTATGAGATACAACAGGGTGTCTATTGGTCACGAAAATCACAAAAAAAGTCACGAAATCAGAAAGCGGTCATGAAAGTCAAGAAATTTAACTTTTGGCTCACGATTATTTTTATCTGTACAAATGTAAGTACAGGCCGGAATATTGTTTTCTATAAAAAGTCGAAATTCACCAGCAGAAATGTCTATAATCACCTTTAGACGCTTCCAAATAGCAAGCAAAGCCAGCTCTTATCACATACATGAAAATTCGGCCTAATTCGCACCCAAATTCGTTATTGAGAATGTTACGAAATTTTATGGTTTGGTAAAGAAAAGGTCACGAAATTTCAGTTTGAAATTTTAGTAGACACCCTGTACAAGGTGTCATTTCTACATTCCCGTAGTGTAGCTAAGTAATCATGCTGAGACAGGCCAAAAATAAAATCGAATGTTTGAATCATTCTCGTGAAGCAAATTTAAAAAATCAACCTTCATATCTCTCTAACAACATACACTGGAGTCACGATTATCCGAGTTGCGATTAATCGAGGTTCTGTATTATTCGAGTTTAATCCAAACAAACAAAATTCAAAACTAGTCTGGTTACAGCGATAAGCAGTCAGTAAGCCTTTGTTTCAGCAACAAATACAAAAAAAAAAAAAAAAAAAAAAAAAAAAAAAAAAAAAGACGTAAAGATAATCCTACCCCCCCCCCCCTATAACGACACCAGCTGACATGATGTTGCGACGTCTGGGCAATATAGCGGCCAAAAAACAAGGCAGCTTATAATGAAGCAGAAGATTTTGAAAAACTTTTTTTAAAAGATTCATATGTTTATGCTGAACACTACCTTATTTCTTTTGTGTTTTTATTTTACGTATCAATATCGATCCTACATTTTCTTTACTGTATTATGTCCAACTTCTTTTGTATATGTATGTACTGTACTGTATATCGAATGAAAATAATAAAGACAGTAATAATAAATAATCTGATAAAGATAAATAATGAATAAGCAATAATAATAAATACTATAAAAAATGTCTGTGTATCCATCCGTTTTAACCGATTTTTGCTTATCCGAGTTAGATCCGGTCCACATTAGCTCGGACAATCGGAACTCTACTGTACAGTTTTATCCTATTGTGAATATTGACACATAACACAAATATAAGTAAACAACAATTAAAATTAAATATTAATGAAAGGAGAAAATAATCGATTGATCGTTGTCGTTCCGATGGTAAACGACCTGACGGCATGACATTAACACCTTGGATGAGAGGCAAATCACTAGTATGGGATTTTACAAGTTCGGACACATTTGTCCATTCAAGTCGCCCATTAACTGTTGTGAATGCTGGAGAAGTTGCTAGACGTAGAGAGGCAGAAAAGGAAAGGAAATACAATAATCTCGATAAATTTATTTTTTTGCCCCAATAGCCATCGAGACTAGTGGGGCATGGGGTTCTAGAAGTCTTGATTTTATCAGAGAGGTAGGCAGACGCATATCTATCGTTTCTGGAGATGTTCGCTCAGTATCCTTCTTAGCCCAACATATATCCATTGCGGTCCAACGTGGCAACGTTTCGTCAGTTCTTGGTACGTTGTCGCCTGGAAGGGAATTGGAGGAGGTGTTTCTTCCCTAGTGACAAGCGAACAATATTATAACTACAAGTGTTAGTAAACTTTTAATGTAAAAGTGATTTCAGAAAATTCTTGTAACATAATCCACAACATATATGCTCAATTTTATTTATATTTCTAGAGATTTCAGTATGTCATTTCTATTTCTATAGTCTATTTATTGTGTCACTAAGATTTTGCATCTACAGCTCACAGATGACGAGAAGAACCCTAAAACAGGGGTAGCGGGGAAAGGTCAACGACACGGTCAAGTTCATTTTCGGTTTTTGAGGTGTGGTCTATACTTAGATGTCGTCTGCTACTCCGGGTAAAGTTATATGTGTGCTATTCCGTGGTGTCATTTGAAACCCCCGTGCGAAAAGTGGGCGAGCCCATACCTACGTCACACTACTTCTGCTAGGGTTCTTCTCGTCATCTGTGAGCCGTACTACTAGAAAGAAGAAATTGAGTGTTATTGATTTAAACTTATTTTTTATACACCAAATCCTCTGTAGATGCGAATTCAATAGCATACAAAGACTGAGAAAGTGAATAACTGGACCGGGAATCAAATCTGAGATCTCCTGCATACCGTGCCGATGCGTTAATCACTCTACGCCACACAGGTTAGCTACTGCGCTTGGGCAATCCAGTGCCTGTGGTACAAGCCGTGTGGTCTGAGTGGAGAGCACCGACTTCAGGAGTGAGTGTGTGCGGCTGTTCTGGGAAGCGAACTGGGTGGTGTAATGGTTAACCCATCGTCATGATATGCTCAAGATCTCGGGTTTGAGTCTATGACCAGTCATTCAATTTTTCACTCATTGTGTGTTAAATAATAATTAATAATAGTTTTAAAAAATGAGTTATTCCTTCAATGGTATCACAATCTAGTCAGGTATCTAATATTCGATGAGCCACGCTAATAAAGAGAGACGTATTGAAAGTTCATGTTCTGTCTTGCTATGTTTGAATGAATCATTTTTCATTGCCAATAATAAACTTATCTATTTCAGGAGTTTATGAAGATAATGGGCCTGAAATCGTGGGAAATATGGATGACATGGTTTCTGTTCAAACTATTCGTGGACTTGATAATCATCAGTATAGTCGTAATTGTAATGAGATTCTTGTTTATACCTACCAGTGATTTGTCTCTCATTTGGTGCTTGTTACTGATCTACGCTATTTGTGGAACAATATTTGGTTTCGCTATAAGCAGTATATTTTCTAGTAGTAAGTATCCGTAACTAAGACTAGAATAAGGGGGGGGGGGAAGCAAATTATAGAGTTTTTCTACAATATCTTCAAAACAGAAGCAAACATGTAGTGCACTAGATAATATGATTTTACCACCACAACTCACCTATCTGCTTTTGGTGTGCCGCTATTTACAGAACCTGTAAAACATGCTAAATCTATCGACAGTTGCAAATCGAAAGCAGATAGATGAGTTGTGATAACGGTATCACATGCAAAATAATATTGTCTCGTCTTTGCTTTTCGAATATTTTTATTTGTCTTTAAGATATTACGGAAAAAACTCTAAGATTAGCGGTAGTTTAATTTCGCTATGGTGATGATCTTTAAGAAACAATATATTGACACTCCAGAAAAACAAACATTTTATTGTTGGAAGGGCAATGTATTGGTCATATAATATTAGACCTAGATAACTGAGCATCTGTGTTAAGAAAGTTCACAATATTTAACACTCGTACATGCGCAAACATAAAAAATATACATAGAACAGCCCATGGAAAAAACAAAAAAAAAAAAAAAAACTGTTACAACTGCCCTCCAAGTTCCAAAAGGTATAATTAACGGTTTGCCAGATAAATACAAAGTTCGGGGTAGGTGGAGAAACTGGGTCGAGAATATTGTTGTATTCAGAGCTTTCACCAGAATTTGGAAAGTGACTAGTTTATTTCGGTAAGGGAAAGAGTGACATTTTATCCAAGATGTTTCTTTGCAATAATTTGAAAATGTTATGATTTGTAAAGTGTTTTGATAAAAAAAAAATAGGTAGCTTCCTGTGTAACCATCTAGTCCTTTACTCGTGGCTTTGGTGTGGTTTGAGGTTCGATTATCGATGGGACAAAAAATTGTTTGGTATTATAGTATTGTCCTGATGCAACTTCAATTAATGTGATTCAAATAATTAGCTGGCGCAGTTCAGCTTTAAAAAAAAAAAAAAAAAAAGCTTTTGTTTTAAATTGGTCTGGAAGGGAATCGCCAGAGTTTAGGCAGAAGTATGAATTCAGTTGAATAATTTCGAACATTTAGAAAGTTTTGACAATTTGACAATACAATACAATGCTTACAGCTGTTCTTAAAAAAAAAGTAAAAAAAAAAAAAAAAAAAATAGAAAGCAGACGATGAGGGAGTGCATTAGTTGAATTGAGTTGGTGATACTCTTCCAGCGAGACATTGGTGAAACCAATAATAGCATTTACGTTGGAACTCTGTTCTAGCATTTTCGATTAGAAACTAGATGAATTCAATACTACAAAAACAAGAAAACTATAGCAAATGAAACGAAATGAAATGAAATCTTTAAGTTTTATGTCCCACAGTTATGCCGACTACGATAAAGGAGATGATGATGATAAGAAATGAAGAAAATGATGGAAGAAAGAAAGAAAGAGAGAAAACAGGAGAACCCCGAGAAAACCCCGCACATGGTGTTTATCCCCCAACAAAGTTCACTTGCCGCGAGCTGTGATCCAACGAAGAACCCTATGCACCACAGGTGAACGCTCTAACACTGAGTCCCTGCGGCCCCTATAGCAAATTAAAGTAGATGAAACACAGTAAGCATCGTACGTAAGCTTGTTGTTCTATCGCGAGATATTATTACACCAGTTATGCCATTGATTACAAAATACTCATCAAAAAACAGTTCTTCCAACATCGATATCTATTCAGCAAAATAAAAACTGACTAACTAACTAACTCTATGTCCTATGGATCCCGGAGGTTCAATGCCGCGTTCACAAAAGCTCTCCATTGACTTCTATCCTTAGCTAACTGCATCCAATTTCTGCTTTGTATTCCAATCTCTGCGAAATCCATCTTAATATTGTTCTCCCATCTGCGCCTAGGTCTTCCTAATGGTCGTTTTCCGATTGGTCTTCCAGTCAAGACTTTGAAAGGGTTTCTACTTTCTTCCATTCTAGCTACATGGCCTGCCCACCTAAGCCTCCTAGACTTGACTACTGTAACAATGTTGGGTAAACCGTATAAATTATGTAGTTCCTCGTTATGAAGTTTCCGCCATTCCCCATTCCCGTTCCTCTTGGTTCCGAATATTCGTCTCAGGATCTTGTTCTTAAATACTTTCAGTCTATGATCTTCCCTCAGACTAAGGGACCATGTTTCGCAACCATACAGAACAACAGGCATGATTATCATTTTATATATTTTAAGCTTCAAATTTCTCGACAGAATTCGCGACGACAAGAGATTTTGAACCGAATAGTAACACGAATTTTTCTGCTTTTAGTCGACATTTAATTTCTCCGTGAATATGATTTTCGTCTCTTAATATTGATCCTAGATATTTGAAAGTATCCACTTTATCAAAAGTATTATTTAATATTTAAACGCATCCATAATTTGCCGTATTACGGTCCCGACGCACTTCCATGTATTTAGTTTTCTCTGCATTTACTTCTAAACCCATGTCCCTGCAAGCGTTTAATAAGATCTCTGCATTTCTTTCTATTGTTCTCCTATCATCCCCTATTAAATTTACATTATCAGCATATGCTATGACCTGGTGAATACCGTTCAACTGTAGGCCCTGGTTGCTATCTTTGATTTTCCTTATAGCGTATTCCAGAACAAAGTTGAATAATAATGGCGACAACGCATCTCCTTGTTTCAGGCCATTTTCGACGTGAAAGCTCGTGGACAGAAATTTTCTTACCCGGACTTTACTTTGGGATTCGAAAAAATCGGAGACACGAGAGCATATACTAGGAGCGGTCAAAATGTTCTCGAAATGTAATTTTGGCATTCGTGATGTAATCACAACACAATGAACGCAGTCCTTAGGTTGCCTAAGTATGTATCTAACAAGTGTCAACACATCTTAACAGGCAGTGTACGAATAGTGTAGCTAAAAGCAGGAGTGTGTAGTGATCACTTGACGCAATTTCACAGATCAAGCAATGCTCAACCATCAAGTCCATGCGCAAATGGGGAAAATCAGCTTCAGAGGCTCTGGTAGCCTTAAGAATAGTTTAGCATCAAGGAATATTTGGCTCTTCCCAATGCTAAAAATAGACCTCAGAGGTAAGTCAGAGAAGAGGCAGAAACGAACGTGACAGCTGAACTTTGGAAGATACCAAAAGAGGACTGTCGCCAGTGTTTTCAGTGATAGTAGGATGGCTGAAAAAAGTGTGTATGTGTTCTGAAGGTACCTCCTTTGACGGCGATTAAGAAAATATATACTTATATTGTGATAGTATTGTATTGTGTTGTAGTAAAGAACTACAACAAAATTCCAGAAACTTTTCTACTGCTCCTCGTATATATTTACAAAATGGCCCTTTTCAGAACTCAACTAACATATTACTAGATAGTTTTGATATGTATTTGCGTTATCATAGTTTTGAACGAATTATATTCACAGTATTTATCCATTGCAGTAGATCTTGCAGAAGTGGCAACACTTGTTATTTGGATAGGAACAGTCTTGCTGGCTGCTAATTATATTCAGAAGAAATATGAAGAGTGGATCATCCACCAAAAGATGGCAGCAACATTGTTTCCGGTTACTGCTTTACATATAGCACTAGCAAAGATTACTCAGGAGTGGGAAGTGGAAGGTATATTTTTTTTCTATTTATTTGTAATTACAAAGGTGATTCAGAAAGTAATGCCTCCAAAGTGATACCTTTATTTGTGTTTGACAAAAAAAAAAAAAAAAAAAGCACCGATACAGGTATCGGTTGAAAGCTTGCAATGTCAGCTACAAATGATAGCATCATTTTTCAACATTGTCCCAATTACGGGCAACACCCTTAGGCCAACGCGAAACAAGGTTTTTCATGCCGTCGGCGAAGAATTGTGGTGGTTACTACCGACACCTTTGACGAATTGCTGCTTCCACCTCCGCGTCATATCTGTACCGTTGGCCCTTAAGGTGATCCTTAAGTTTGGAGAAGATCCAAAAGTCTCAGGGCTCAAGATCCGGACTATAGGCAGGATGAGGCAGAATGTCAATAACACTTTGCTAGCAGATGGGACAGATGGGACAACTTTGAATTTTTTAACGGAGAAGAGGACGTGTGGAGGTACTCCATCGACTAACACTTCGTTTCTGGGTCATAATAGTGTATCCACGACTCATCTCCGGCGATGAATGTTCCTGGGCGCACAACCTTCCGCAGTCAGAAATTCAATGACAGCCCGTCGTTTCAACGGAACGTCATCACTGGATGCCATGGATTGCTCCATTACTCTGGAACGAGAAAAGATAGGAAGGTGAAACAAGTGATATTCTATAGCTTAAACACCAGTGCATTAATGATAAACAGTTCAGAATGTTTGCAGTACTATTGGCGAAGTAGTGGGCTTGGAGGCATTACTTTCTGAATCAACCTCGATATATTAAAATATTTCTTATATTTGTTTTAAAGCGAATGATTTGTTTTATTCTTAATTATTAGAATTTCTGCCAATGATAGGTTGTAGAGGTATCTTGAGATTTTCGGCTGATCTTCAACAAATCTTCCACAAATATTTCTCCCTTCATAATATCATCTGCTTAAATATAATGTTATAATTCATGTTATTAATAGTTGATTTAAATGTTGAAATTCATGCCATATTTAAAGTTGATTTTGAAGTTGGAATATTCTAGTGCTTTTCCAATGCAACAACAATGCATTAAATTAAATTTCTCACCTTAGTGTTTAAATTCATGTCATATTTAAAATTGATTTTCAAGTTGCAATATTTTAGTACTATTCCGGTGCAACAATAATGCATTAAATTAAATTTCTCATTTTCGTGTTTAAATTCATGTCATATTTAAAAATGATTTTGAAGTTGAAATATTTTAAGTGCTATTCCGGTGCATCAATAATGCACTAAATTAAATTTTCTCATTTCAGTGTTTAAATTCATGTCATATTTAAAAATGATTTTGAAGTTGAAATATTTTAGTACTATACCAGTTCAGCAATAATGCATTAAATTAAGTTTCTCATTTTAGTGTTGAAATTCATGTCATATTTAAAAATGATTTTGAAGTTGAAATATTTTAAGTGCTATTCCGGTGCATCAATAATGCACTAAATTAAATTTTCTCATTTCAGTGTTTAAATTCATGTCATATTTAAAATTGATTTTGAAGTTGAAATATTTAGTTCTATTCCAGTGCATCAACAATGTATTAAAATTACATTTCTCATTTTAATGCTGTGAGATAAGGTGTTTATTTACTAGTCGGGTCTAAAAACTCAGGGACTTGGCACGAATATAATGATTCCAAGTAAAAGCATTCCGGATGTTGAAACTAGGTTTTCAAGAGTATCTTAGTAAATAAGAGATAAATCTGAATATCAATATTTATATTGTAGAAATGTATTATTACCAACCCGTAGTTATCATTTGTGTGGTACAATTTGAAGCATTCTGACAAGTGAGAGGGCATTTTACAATCTGGACACCAGAAACTAGATTCCTTTCTAGAAACTTTGACAAGAAAATTATTTGATTTGTCAGAACATAGTTTACATACTGGTTGGATGACTTTCTTTTCAGCTGGAGTCATTGGAGGTATTTAGCCTGGAAAATTTCTCCCAACAGTCTTATTTTTGTGAGCAGATCGTGAATTTTCTTGGGCCAACATTGTGGTCCCTTATCAGCTAGAGAAGGGAACATTTCCATGCCACCTAAGCCCGACTCAAGCTCGTGCATCTGATCTAAAACATTAAGTAAGGATCTCTGAGCTATACTCGGGCATGGGGCGCTCAAACATTTTACGCTGCGCTATCTAGATCAGGCTTGGGTTTCAAAGTGTTAACTACACGAAAATTTTGTTTATGCTTTTTTGTAGAAAATTTCGCAGTACCAGGTAAATGGTTTAACAAAAAGATGGTTTAGGTAAAATATGAAACAGAAGATAAAGCGTACGTAATAGATTGTAGAGACAGCTGGCTCAGTGGCCACCTCTGATGTGTGGATTCCTTGTTTCGACCCCGACTCATCAAGTAAGTTTTGTAATGCACACACGTGTGTGTGAGTTCTCTTGAGGTTCCCTTGGGGTTCTTCCATTTCCTCCCCCTTCATCCTATTATTTCATGCATTATCATTACCGTTTCCCTTAGCCTTGGTGTATAATCGCAGAGTGTTAAACTAAAAATAAAAAATAAAAAAGAATATATTAATCCAGAGCCGAAGTAACGAATCCAAGTCTTCAACTCAATGTAGAATGAAAACAAATTTCCATCAGAATAAGTTATCTTTACCACGCGTAAAATAACCATCTGTTTTAATATTATCCAAATGATCCCAAATAATTTTGAGAAGTTCAAATATGTACTAAGAAAGAACTGTAATTATATTCAATGATTCAAATATTGTCTTATAGCTGGTGCGTTTTGGCGAAGATCCCTCAGAAGGCAACTCCACATTTAATATAATAATAGAATATGGCATAGTACAGGGACATAATTGATTGTACTATTTTCAAGTATGGATCTGGTTTACCAAAAATCCATTATATATTTGCCGTGTCTATCCATGTGTGTCTGTGTCCGTCCGGGAGACAAAAATTCTCAAGAGCTAGTCCATGGATAAGAAAAAAAAATAGCCAGGATGTAGAGGGGTCAGACGTTAGGAATTTGAATTTGTTGATTGAGGTGATCTACAAGAAGTGGTAGATATAAACCATTTCCAGTTTTAACGTTGATCACTATAGAGCCAAAACGGTAATAGATAGCGAAAACCGGTTTCCTCCAATCAGTTAAGAGTCCAAGAATCCATTTTATTTCCATCTTTAGCCCGTTGCTAATACCGGAAGTGATAGAAATCCACTACAACTTCCGGTTTCAATACTGATCTATACAGACCAAAACTGATAAGAAATAGAGAAATCCACTACAACTTCTGGTTTCAATACTGATCTATATAGACCAAAATTGATAAGAAATAGAGAAATCCACTACAACTTCAGGTTTCAATACTGATCTATATAGACCAAAATTGATAAGAAATAGAGAAATCCACTACAACTTCAGGTTTCAATACTGATCTATATAGACCAAAACTGATAAGAAATAGAGAAATCCACTACAAATTCCGGTTTCAATACTGATCTATATAGACCAAAACTGATAAGAAATAGAGAAATCCACTACAACTTCAGGTTTCAATACTGATCTATATAGACCAAAATTGATAAGAAATAGAGAAATCCACTACAACTTCTGGTTTCAATACTGATCTATATAGACCAAAATTGATAAGAAATAGAGAAATCCACTACAACTTCAGGTTTCAATACTGATCTATATAGACCAAAATTGATAAGAAATAGAGAAATCCACTACAACTTCAGGTTTCAATACTGATCTATATAGACCAAAACTGATAAGAAATAGAGAAATCCACTACAAATTCCGGTTTCAATACTGATCTATATAGACCAAAACTGATAAGAAATAGAGAAATCCACTACAACTTCCGGTTTCAATAGTGATCTATATAGACCAAAACTGATAAGAAATAGAGAAATCCACTACAACTTCCGGTTTCAATAGTGATCTATATAGACCAAAACTGATAAGAAATAGAGAAATCCACTACAACTTCCGGTTTCAATAGTGATCTATATAGACCAAAACTGATAAGAAATAGAGAAATCCACTACAACTTCCGGTTTCAATACTGATCTATATAGACCAAAACTGATAAGAAATAGAGAAATCCACTACAAATTCCGGTTTCAATACTGATCTATATAGACCAAAACTGATAAGAAATAGAGAAATCCACTACAAATTCCGGTTTCAATACTGATCTATATAGACCAAAACTGATAAGAAATAGAGAAATCCACTACAACTTCCGGTTTCAATACTGATCTATATAGACCAAAACTGATAAGAAATAGAGAAATCCACTACAAATTCCGGTTTCAATAGTGATCTATATAGACCAAAACTGATAAGAAATAGAGAAATCCACTACAAATTCCGGTTTCAATACTGATCTATATAGACCAAAACTGATAAGAAATAGAGAAATCCACTACAAATTCCGGTTTCAATACTGATCTATATAGACCAAAACTGATAAGAAATAGAGAAATCCACTACAAATTCCGGTTTCAATACTGATCTATATAGACCAAAACTGATAAGAAATAGAGAAATCCACTACAAATTCCGGTTTCAATACTGATCTATATAGACCAAAACTGATAAGAAATAGAGAAATCCACTACAAATTCCGGTTTCAATACTGATCTATATAGACCAAAACTGATAAGAAATAGAGAAATCCACTACAAATTCCGGTTTCAATAGTGATCTATATAGACCAAAACTGATAAGAAATAGAGAAATCCACTACAAATTCCGGTTTCAATACTGATCTATATAGACCAAAACTGATAAGAAATAGAGAAATCCACTACAAATTCCGGTTTCAATAGTGATCTATATAGACCAAAACTGATAAGAAATAGAGAAATCCACTACAAATTCCGGTTTCAATACTGATCTATATAGACCAAAACTGATAAGAAATAGAGAAATCCACTACAAATTCCGGTTTCAATACTGATCTATATAGACCAAAACTGATAAGAAATAGAGAAATCCACTACAAATTCCGGTTTCAATACTGATCTATATAGACCAAAACTGATAAGAAATAGAGAAATCCACTACAAATTCCGGTTTCAATACTGATCTATATAGACCAAAACTGATAAGAAATAGAGAAATCCACTACAAATTCCGGTTTCAATACTGATCTATATAGACCAAAACTGATAAGAAATAGAGAAATCCACTACAAATTCCGGTTTCAATACTGATCTATATAGACCAAAACTGATAAGAAATAGAGAAATCCACTACAAATTCCGGTTTCAATAGTGATCTATATAGACCAAAACTGATAAGAAATAGAGAAATCCACTACAAATTCCGGTTTCAATACTGATCTATATAGACCAAAACTGATAAGAAATAGAGAAATCCACTACAAATTCCGGTTTCAATAGTGATCTATATAGACCAAAACTGATAAGAAATAGAGAAATCCACTACAAATTCCGGTTTCAATACTGATCTATATAGACCAAAACTGATAAGAAATAGAGAAATCCACTACAAATTCCGGTTTCAATAGTGATCTATATAGACCAAAACTGATAAGAAATAGAGAAATCCACTACAAATTCCGGTTTCAATACTGATCTATATAGACCAAAACTGATAAGAAATAGAGAAATCCACTACAAATTCCGGTTTCAATAGTGATCTATATAGACCAAAACTGATAAGAAATAGAGAAATCCACTACAAATTCCGGTTTCAATACTGATCTATATAGACCAAAACTGATAAGAAATAGAGAAATCCACTACAAATTCCGGTTTCAATACTGATCTATATAGACCAAAACTGATAAGAAATAGAGAAATCCACTACAAATTCCGGTTTCAATACTGATCTATATAGACCAAAACTGATAAGAAATAGAGAAATCCACTACAAATTCCGGTTTCAATACTGATCTATATAGACCAAAACTGATAAGAAATAGAGAAATCCACTACAAATTCCGGTTTCAATACTGATCTATATAGACCAAAACTGATAAGAAATAGAGAAATCCACTACAAATTCCGGTTTCAATACTGATCTATATAGACCAAAACTGATAAGAAATAGAGAAATCCACTACAAATTCCGGTTTCAATAGTGATCTATATAGACCAAAACTGATAAGAAATAGAGAAATCCACTACAAATTCCGGTTTCAATACTGATCTATATAGACCAAAACTGATAAGAAATAGAGAAATCCACTACAAATTCCGGTTTCAATAGTGATCTATATAGACCAAAACTGATAAGAAATAGAGAAATCCACTACAAATTCCGGTTTCAATACTGATCTATATAGACCAAAACTGATAAGAAATAGAGAAATCCACTACAAATTCCGGTTTCAATACTGATCTATATAGACCAAAACTGATAAGAAATAGAGAAATCCACTACAAATTCCGGTTTCAATACTGATCTATATAGACCAAAATTGATAAGAAATAGCCAGAAACGGATTTTTGGAATCAATTTAACGTTCAAAGCATAGGTCCCATCCCCTCTCTTAACGGTCTATTCAAACCGGAAGTAGTACAAATCAATCACTTCCGGTTTTAATGTTGATCGCTTGAAAGTAAAAACGGTAATATATAGCGAGAAGATGTTTTCTGAAATCAATTAAGCATCCCAAGAAAATATAATACCATGCAAACCAAACTTCTTCACGTGGTGTACACGTGACACTGTCACTTTTTTTAAAAAAAAGTCTTTGTGCAACGCAGCAGAAGAGATACGCTGTATTAAAGGGATCAACATTGTTAGTGTCGTTGATATTCAGTATTTTGTTTTTGTTTTTATTTATTTCAGGTGATGGAGCTAAATGGGCCAATATGTTTCAGGTACCTACATCTGATGATACAATAACGATGGGGCACGTAATTGCAATGTTCTTTGTAGACATGATCATATACGGTTGTATAACATTTTATTTCGGTAATGTTTGCCCAGGAAAGTATGGAGTTCCAAAACCGTGGAACTTTTTATGTACAGTAAGTTTTAAGCGTTACTTCCTTCTTTCCAAATTTCTTTCTCATAGATCAGCTGCCTTACTTGTCGATTTTTTTTTTGTGAGGGGGGAAGCACATTATACAGGGTGTTTGAAAACAACACTGACAACGTTTGGGAGGTGATTCAAAGAAAAACACAGCTTTCTTACAAGACTGGCTAGAATATTTATTATAAAAAATTAACTAGTTTTCTAGTTTTTTTCTTAAACTTTTCTCGTTTATTTTTTAATAATAAATATTCTAGCCAGCCTTGTAAGAAAGCTGTGTTTTTCTTTATTCAAGATGGACACAAGGCCATATTGTCATAATATCCAGAGAGGTGATTCCTGACACCAAGATAAGACAAAAAGTATAGACCAACCTGGGTGCACAAATGCTTCCTTTCAGAATTATAGGCTGCCGAAAACATGAAAAAATGAACTTTATATGTCCATAGCTCCAATACTATGGGACCTACCGTAGTCGGGTTAAGACTTCACTTAGGAACTAGTATGTGTCCTATTTAAATATCAATGTATCAGAATCCTGCAGTACTTCCGCAACAATTTTTATAGAGAGAGTTTGGCTATGGGCATATAATTTGAAGAACTCACCAATTACCTCTATAAATAATGTCGCAGAAGTACTGCAGGATTCTGAAACTTGGATATTTCGATAGGATACATACTAGTTCCGAAGTGAAGTCTCGACCCGACTACGGTAGGTCCCATAGTTTTGGAGCTATGGTCCTTTAAAGTTTATTTTATTTTATTTTATTTTATTTTATTTTTTTTTTTTTTTGTTTTCGGCAGCCTGTAACTCCGAAAAGAAGCATTTGTGCTATACCCAGATTGGTCAATACTTTTTGTCTTATCTTGGTGTCAGGAATCACCTTCCAAGTTATCAGTGTTGTTTTGAAACACTTTGTATATATCACTGGACTAGATCAACAGCAATACAATTTTCAGAAATAAAAAGAATGGGATATCTCTATTGATATTATACCCTAGATTCAAATAGCAATTCAACTTCAAAAAGATACGTAACATATCCAAGGTTCAAGTTCTCGAATGAAATAAACAAATAAAATTAAAATATAAATTATAAAATTCAAATAATAAAACAGATAATAATAAATAATAAAAGATAAGTAAACAAAAAACTAACATATAAATATTATTTTCTAGAAATAATATTTATAGATATTCTTGTATTACATTATTGCAGAAAAAAATGTTTGAAAGGAAACGAATATTTTATAAAGTTGAGTTGAGTTGATTTTGAGTTTAACGTCCCGTTCAGCAACGGGGCTATATGAGACGTGGGCCTACTGATTAACGTAGAATCTGAACCATATGAGCTCCCACCGGGAATCGAATCCGGGCCTCCCACGCCAATATTCGATTTAGAAAATACATTTATTTTTTCCTCTCATACTCATCATAAAGTTATTATATTTGTTTTATGCGAAAGTAAGTCAAAAATTATCCGCAATTTTACATTACTCTTTTTACATTGCTTGTACTGCCCTCTGCCCTCGTTTGTTTCATTGTTATGCTGTTGTGGTCATGCTATGAAAGTTTGATCCTAATTCCTCCATTTGTCTTCCTTTTGTTGCAGATAGAGTATGGCCACTCCATTAGAAGTTTCCACCAAAGAGGAAGAACGAGCACTGATCCGGTTTTTTGTGGGTCGGAAAGTGTATCAGGGGGCCGCAATCTATCAAAGACTTTCGGCACAATACGGCAACGGTGTCTTGCGCAACTTAGTGTCTACGAATGGATTGAAAAATCAGTGAATCGAATGATTTTCGCCTAAATGTTACGCACGAGAAAGGAGCCGGATAACCATCTACGGTCACAAATGATGACGACATTGAGCGTGCACGTGACATGGTTCTGTCAGACAGACGAATGACTATTGATGAAGTGTCAATCGTCTGGAAATTAGTCATGGTTACTGATACACCTTCCGACTACAAAAACCGGATCACTGGTCGTTGTTCCTCTTTGGTGCAAACTTCTAATGGAACGCCATGATTTATCTGCAATAAAAGGTATACAAATAGAGGAATTAGGATCAAACTTTCATAGCATGACCACAACAGCATAATAAAATAAACGAAGACAATGATCACTATGAGCAATGTAAGATGAGTTATGTCAAAATTGTGGATAATTTTTTACGTACTCTTAAATGTGATAGATAGAGGTGATAAATAAAGTAAACCATCTCCACTTAATAAAAAGGGAGAATTCACTCGGCTAACAACTATTATTCTTGAAACGCTCATTTCTTAAGATGTCCACAGGAAATGTCCCGGAGGTATAAGTTATAAATTATAATCCAATATATGTTATAATACAAATACTTCTTACTGTTTTTTTTTAATTAGTTTTCTTTCTAGTTCAATAATTACGGGATATTCATTTCTGTGAAAGTTTACCTGAATACATTACTCCATTTTAGTATATGAATATGATTATTATCTGTACATCTACGTGGAAATCATTATTGTGTCATGATTGTAATTTTAATTTCTATAATGTGAAGTATTCTTTGATCTTGTGTATGAATGAACAATTAACTATACAAGTGGCAAAAGAAGGGGTTTTATTTAATTAAATAAATTTACAGTTAGGAATACTGTTAGTAAGTATTCTTATACTAATCTATGCATCTTAAATATGCTCGAATAATAAAAAAATAAAAAGAAACTATTGCAAAATCCCGTCACACTTACAAACAACACACACAAGAATCACCGAGCAGCCGACAGATGCCGTCTCAAAAAAAAAAAAAAAAAAAAATCAAAAAGAACTACAATTCCTCCATAGGCACCACTTCCAAAACTAACAATATAAAAAGCATCTCAAGAGGCAGAAGATCAGTTCCAGCTGATTGCTTCCTACCTTTCTCTCCAAGCTGCTTTGGGCGGAAGATACTTCCTAAACTTATCAATCTCCCCGCTGCACTGGACAAGAAACACTACCTACTTATGTGCAACTACGGGCAAGAGGTTCCTTTATTCTTTTCAATCTCCGAGCCACAGACTAGAATACATACAGACGAGCAACTTCCTATATGGGCTATTGAAATCAGTTTGGATTGTCTGCACAGCGAAAGAACCAATCAACGCTCTCGGTGGGCCGAATCTGTGTCGTCGTGTGTGGATAGCGCTGCCATCGGTCTTGGAATTTGACGTCATGGGTTGTCATAGTTACCGGCGGATTTTTTTCGTTTGCTTCGCATCTCAGTGTTAGATGTAGGGCACAAAGATCAGATAAGCTAATGTTCACTTTTTCTTGTACTGTCTCTGGACTGGACGTTCCTTTCCACCTTTTTTTATATTAATAGAATTTTCTTCCTTTTAAAAGAGTTCAGTTTCAAAATATCTAAGTTCCGCGAAATACGTAAACAGAAAAACTGTTCCCCAAATGCAACTAAACGAGCGAAAGAGTAATAGTTTGTAATAAAAATATAGATATTCCTTCTGGAAATGTGATCTGACAAGTTCTTATCCAAACTTGTATCAGTATACACGTAATTGTATGTACATTAATTGACAAATGTGAAAAGTATATTTCATATTTAATTAGTAAATTTGTTTTTATAGCAGAAAGATTGTATATTAAATATCAAAAATATCTCATGATTTTTCTTGCAAGCTGCAATTGCAAAATGTTGCGTCTGCGTTATTGTTCAGAAACTTTTTTTTAAAGGTGAATACTACTATCCAATATTACGATTGTATAAAAAAATGGAAGAAAAATAAGAAGAAAAAATAACCTAGTCTGTGGTCACTTTCGAAATTTCCACGTAGGTGACGTCAGATCGAGTGTTTAGTTCCGTCGTCGTGTGTTATCGGCGCTACTGTCGCCAAGTTTCCAGTTTTTTGCTGAAGTTGCGGTTTATATATTCTAGTCTGTACTTCGAGCTGCACCTCGCTGTAAATACTACCCATCTCTGCGCTGCTACGGCAAGAGGTTCCTTTCCAATCTCCGCGCTTCACTGGGTAGAAAATAGTACCCACCTTGCGCTGCTACAGGCAAGATATTCCTTGCCAATCTCCGCGCTGTACTGGGCAAGAGATTCCTAACCATCAGCTGTAAGACCTTCGCGCTGCCGTGGGCAGGAGGTCCAGACTCATAGCAAAAAAAAAAAAAAAAAAAAAAAAAAAAAAAATTTAAAAATATTTACTCGTTTATAATTCAGTGTATATGAAGTTATATAATACCCCCGTGTACCGCTTCTCTACATACATTACACCATTGTTCTGTATCTCGCTAAAGAGTAAAAGTTACCAGGATATACAAGTTTAGTTGCGTGTTTATCTACACTTTTATAACTATTTTTAGTTCTGTAACTACTACAGCCTAGTGAGCTTAATCTATTCCTATGCTCCTTTATCACGTTTTTTCGACAGTACTTCCGACATCATTTATTTCTGGTTTGTTCCAATGATGCGTGAGGTACATCTCAAATTTACAATGCTTAGGTTTAGCATTCACTTATAAATATTACAATAAAAGACAGAATTGCAATGTTTGTGTACGTTTCCAAAGATGGAAGTTAAAAGAAGCAAATGAACCAAAGATAAGGAAGATAGGGAAATTATTTTAGTGAGAGTAAAGTGAAACATACACTGCCCTATGCTTTCTTTACTTAGCAGGCGAATTGTTTGGAACCGAAAATGTGTTTTGAATCCTTGCACATAGGTTAAAAGCAGAAGTCATGAAATCACTTAATTCATCCCTTCTGAAAAATATGATACAGCCTTCCAGTATTTCCAACTGATTATATGTAGAAAATGCAAAATTTATTTAAATAGTGCAAAATCCGTAATTTCGGACCAAGGCTATAACTCGAAAACCAGATCTAATCTTCAAAGCTTGATGTCATTTTTGAATTCATTGGCCCCAAAATAATAGAGTTTAGCTAGTCTTATTTCCGTAACATTTTGTGTGTTAAACATTATATTATTATTATTATTATTATTATTATTATTATTATTATTATTATTATTATTATTATTATTATTATTATTATTATTTATTTATTTATTTATTTATTTATTATTTAAAATGGTGGAGTTACGGCATAATCTTTTCTTCCACTCAACCATTTACATTTTTCTTTTACAGTCGGATCTCATAAAAAAAATTCTTTTTCTTTTTCTTTTTTTTTACAACGAGAATAAAAAGGATATACACTTAGGCACGTTAAAGAGTTACCGACATACAGAACAATACAGAAAATAAAACATGAAAAGTGAAAATGAAACTTATTACATATAAAATAAACACTAAAATAAACAATCGACAATGCTAAAGACATGTTAAACTATACAAGGAGAAACAAAGACATTAATCTTGATTATATATAACATAAAATATATTCCTATGATTGACTATGTATAGATAAAATGATGCACATACTTAAGTGATTGTGTATAATGTATACGTTCATACACATATATCAGAAGGGAATAGAAAAGAAAATAAGAAGAAATAGAAAGAGAGAAAGAAAAGAAAAACGAACGACGGCATGGTAACGCAAGGAATAGTTTCGTGTGTAAGAACTTTATTATTATTATTATTATTATTATTATTATTATTATTATTATTATTATTATTATTATTATTATTATTATTATTATTATTGGGAGACTCTTGCTAAACTGGATTTACTAGTTCTTGAAGTTCGGCGAAATTTAAGGCAAATCAAATTTATTCATGATATAATACATGCTAGAGTGAATTTAATTGAATATTTATATATCAAAGTTCCCCTTTATAAGTCTAGGGTTTACCGTTCCATATTATGTAATAATCAATTGGTTGGTTCTCCACTATTTACTAGTGTTGACAATATAAATAAAAGATCTCTTAAAATTGATTTCTTTGATCCGAATTTTACAATACTTAAAAAACGATACTTGGAATGTTTTATTTAATAAATATACAAAATTCACTATGGTTTGGTATATTGTCTATTGAATTTTCATTGTTTTTCTCTTACTTACATTGTTTATATTTGTCCATGTGTATTATTATAAATCTTTTTCTAATTTGTTTATTTTTATTACGTTTAATATATTTTAATTCTTAATAATACATCCTGTTTAATTTAATAATTATTGAATCGAGGTTATGTTGTAATTTTATTTTATAATTTAGTTTGTATCAAACTTATGTCAAAATTTTTATTTACTTTTTTTTTTTTTTTTTTTTGTATTTGGTCGTGATGACTTGATGTATTTTTAATTTTTTCTTGTTTTGTTTGTATTTTTCTCGTAATATTTTATTGTATATTATTGTATACATGTGACCCTTTTGGCCTCGGCTGTGGTCTTTATCACCTACAATAAATAAATAATAAATAAATTATTATTATTATTATTATTATTATTATTATTATTATTATTATTATTATTATTATTATTATTATTATTATTATTATTATTATTACAGTGTTGTACTTTTTCAAAATTGAAACCTGAGACGACTACTACGCCGAGTTCAACTCATTTTGAAGTATTCGAGAAGACTGAAGTAATGATCCAACTGGAAAAATTAGTGAAAAAATTTGGAAGTCTAGTTGTGGTGGACAACGTGACTATGAACATTTATAAAAAAGAAATTACTATTCTTTTAGGCCACAATGGTGCAGGCAAAACTACAATTTTAAATATGATTACAGGTATAATTTTTGTAATATATTAATTTTTAAATTACAGAATTATTGAATATTTTATTGTCTTGTTATTAAATTTTAATGTTAATTGACAACGTACTTCGGAAATATAGCAAAGATAATAATTATATGGGGGCAAATAGTCTCGCTACTGACGCTTTCATTAAGCAACAATCATTCACTTATTTATAATAATTGTATACGAGGCATGATCAAAAAATAAGGTGGATAATTTTATTAGAAACGAAGTAATAAGCTTACATGGAATTTGATTTAATCTCCTTCAAAGTACAGCTCACAGATGACGAGAAGAACCCTAGCAGAAGTAGTGTGACGTAGATATGGGCTCGCTCACTTTTCGCACGGGGGTTTCAAATGACACAACGGAATAGCACACATATAACTTTACCCGGAGTGGCAGATGACATGTAACTATAGACCACACCTCAATAACCGAAAATGGACTTGACCGTGTCGTTGACCTTTCCTCGCTACCCCTGTTTTAGGGTTCTTCTCGTCATCTGTGAGCTGTACTGTCTTTGGCTACAATGCACTTATCCCAACGTTGAATCCATGACTAGAAGCATTTCTAAAAGTCTTCTTTTGGAAGGGCGTTCAGCTGCTGTGTCATAACTCTTTCAATGTCACGAATGATGTCCATTTTTCCCCTTTAAGCACGGTTTTGGGAAGAGCCAGAAGTCGCGTCATGTTATATGTGGAGAGTACAGTGAATGTGGACACACAGGAATATTTTTTCGGTCAAAAACTCCTGTTCGTCAGTCAAAAGTCCGGGAATGAATTTCGCATTCACTCTTCTCATTTCCAAATCGGTGGTTAAAGTGCTTTGTACGGAGCTGTACAAGATGTTTAGTTCTTCGGAAAGCTCTTGAATAGTTATTTGCCTGTTTGAGCCAGGGGCGGATCCAGGAGGGGGCGATCGCCCCCCCCCCCCAGAAGAGGAAACTTTCTTATTTTATATATATAAATAAAACCCATCCGAAAGTTTGGAGCCCTTAAAAGTAGCAGTAGGACAACCCACCGCCCCCCAGAAGTCGGTCCTGGATCCGCCCCTGGTTTGAGCGAACAATTTTTGCCACTTCTTGCTCGTTTTCTTCTGTTTTTGAAGTTAATAGACATCCTGAACGTTGCTTGTCTTCTACTGACTCATTTCCGCTTTTAAATTTCATATACCACTTGTAAACAATCTTCAGAATTACAGCATTATTACCATACACCGATTTCAACATTTAATGAGTTTCTTTGGCACTTTTTTTTTGCAACTTTAAACAGAACTTAATGTTCACGCGTTGTTCGAAATCCATGATGCGCAATAGACACGGTAAGCACAACCTCATTCTAGCGGCTCTGGACGCGGATTGACATGTCAGAACGTGTTCCAACTTGACGCTGCTTGTCTTAACGAATCAGGCTATAGGACAAATTACATCAAATGGTTATAGCGTCAGTAGTTGCTGCTAAAAAAAAAAGAAAAGAAAAAGAAAAAATATTCACCGTATTTTTTTTATCACATCTTGTGCACAGAAACAAGAAACATAATAACAAGACTACAACCAAGTGAAACATAGTAAATATAACAAGTTTTCTCTTGCTGTTGTAAAAATATAATCACTTTTCTTCCAAATGCACGTTAATTGCACTAAAGTTTCAGCAATCTCTGTTCCCTTCAGCAGTAACTCTTGGAAACTCACATGAAACAAATAAATTAATTACATACTACTTAAACAAAATCAATTTTATTTGTCAGTTTAAAAACAGAATATGCCCCACAGAACCGAATAAAATGTTTCAAATGATAGTAAAAATTGTGAAAATTTGGCTACTAATTAAACGCAGTAAATCTTAGAGAGATCTGCTGGTAATAAAACCAAAAGAAACAATATTATAATTAACTGAGCAGACAACAGTTTAACTGAAATTTTGTACAGTTTAACTGAATGTTAGTTCAGATCAAAAACTTATAGAAAATTAATGATTTGAAACTAGAAATAATTAAAAATCCATTATCAGTTTGAAGCTATTGCTTACTAGAAGTTTCAGGTAAGTTGAGAAAGCATATAATCTTGTAAGTTTATGATTACAACAGTCCTTTAAGAACTGCTTTCAATGCAGTAGCGGCGCTAGGTTCATAATAGTAAAGTGGGGGGGGGGCAAGAGGGGAGGCAAGAAAAATTTTGGGGTGGCGAGGCAGTCTCACTTGTTTTGCTTTGAATATTATTATTGTCGGTTGTACACATTATTATTATTATTATTATTATTATTATTATTATTATTATTATTATTATTATTATTATTATTATTCACCGGTTGTACATAGAGAAATGGGGGGCGAAAGAGCAGCGAGAAAAAATATTAGGGTGGCGGTCGCACCTCCTCACCCTCCTAAAGCGCCGCCACTGTTTCAATGGTGAATATAATTTTACAAAACATTTTCCGCACTGCATATGTAGTTAAAAAAGAATTTCTAATGCAGAGTATTCGCAGTTATAAGATTGTTTAAAAGAAGAATTGTAGTTGAGACTAGAGTTTAAGGGCTTTACGTTAACCAGTGTTTGAACCTTATCATTTTTCAACTAGACACAAGGAAAAGGAACAAAATATAATTCTGAGAAGAGAAAAAAAAATTTAATCTGAGTTTCCCAGAGCTACTGATGAAAGTAACAGAGATTGCTGAAATAGTTTAATGCAATTAATATGGATTTGAACGCAGTAGGTTGTTACTTTTATTTATTTGTTTATTTATTTATTTTTACTAATTATTGGAGCGAAGCTTTTCTTTACTCGACTTAGAGGTTAGGTCATCTGGATACTTTTCCGAGATGAATGAATTCTTTTTAACCAAATTTAATATGGTGATTCTAGAGCGCTCGCTGAGTGTCGTAAGGGCTCGCATGTCCAGATCGAGCATACCATTGAAAAATCATTGCCCATAAACGGAGTGCTCGTAGACTTAATATTGGCAAAGCATTTGGCTCACGAACAAAGATGAGGTTTAGACCTGGGATGGCTTTTATCATTTCACTTTGCCGGTGCAATTTAGGAGAGGAGGAGGGGGGATATATATATATAAATGATCAAAAATGACCGATATTACTGACGAATCCATAGTTTTCAGGGTTGCTGAGATGAATAGTGACACTTACGATGCCGTTTAAATCCAAATTCAGTAAACAATAGTAATATTTTATTTTTTATTTACATAAATTAATTATTATTTTCTGATTTTTCATTATATTTCTTTGTTTCTATCGATTTGAGAGCACTTCAGTAATAGTAAAAGTGACTGACTAATGGAACATGTTATTATTTTCTGATTTTTCATTATATTTTCTTTGTTTCTATCGATTTGAGAGCGCTTCAGTAATAGTAAAAGTGACTGACTAACGGAACATGTTATTATTTTCTGATTTTTCATTATATTTTCTTTGTTTCTATCGATTTGAGAGCGCTTCAGTAATAGTAAAAGTGACTGACTAACGGAACATGTTATTATTTTCTGATTTTTCATTATATTTTCTTTGTTTCTATCGATTTGAGAGCGCTTCAGTAATAGTAAAAGTGACTGACTAACGGAACATGTTATTATTTTCTGATTTTTCATTATATTTTCTTTGTTTCTATCGATTTGAGAGCGCTTCAGTAATAGTAAAAGTGACTGACTAACGGAACATGTTATTATTTTCTGATTTTTCATTATATTTTCTTTGTTTCTATCGATTTGAGAGCGCTTCAGTAATAGTAAAAGTGACTGTCTAACGGAACATGTTATTATTTTCTGATTTTTCATTATATTTTCTTTGTTTCTGTCGATTTGAGAGCGCTTCAGTAATAGTAAAAAATTAACTAACGAGACATATTAATTTTTCTTTTTTTAACCCTGCGAAGGGGGCAATTGACGCTAGGGTATTATATTTAAAAGTAGTTAAAATCACTACCATTGTATTTTAGGTTTTAATAAAGATAGAATTATAATGCAGTGACCTGTTTACATATTAGAGAAATTTGTTGCATTTTAACTTTGTCCCGTAACTTCTTTTTAGGAATATATCCACCAACAGAAGGTACTATTAGTATTAATGGACTGGACATTAAAACTCATCTGAGCAAAATAAGACAATTTATTGGATTGTGCCCACAAGAAAATATTCTGTTTAGTGATTTATCGACTATGCAGCACCTCATATTTTTCGCTATGGTAACTGCTGTTTTATATTTGATTACTCTTTTTTTACGCTTATTTGGTTGGTACTTGAAATAAAGATTTGAAGTAAAACCTAAATGCATTTGAAGTAAATTCAATGTTATAGCGTCTACCGGTTATAATATCCAGGGGAGAGTTTCAATTTCGATAATCTGCATTGAAATAACAGGGTGTCTACTGGTCATGAAAGTCACGAAAGTCATGAAAAAGTCATATATTTTGCTTAGTGGTCATGAAAGCCATGAAAAAGTCCTTTATTTACCCAACTGGTCATGAAAATCTGAAATCTCAGAGTATATTTTTATACTTCATACTTTTATACCTCATACTGCATGTACTGAAACAGTTGTCAAGATGTCTATTTTTGTGTTCACTTTATTTTTAAAGTTTTGATGTGATACTAGTATGCAGACTGGGAGAAAAAATATTTGTAAAATTACCCTTGAAAAAAGAGAAGAAAGAAGGCATCAGACCCCATCCAGGATGAAGGTTCCATTATGAACAAATTCAGTAGGTCTTATCAGTATGTTTATGCACGCTAATTTCAAATATGACACGATGGAAAAGAATTGGTTATTTACGTAATCAGTCTTTTCTTGTAAACGAAACTTATAAATTTAGAATTCAGAGTACATAAAATGCAGATAAAAAACCTAGCTGAATGTAACGGGACTGTTCACAAGATTTTTTAAATCTATAGAACCTGGTAAGCCTTAAACCCATACTTGAACCGCAATTAAAAATTTGTTTACTGCCTTTTAAATTGCTCTTGCATTTTAAAATTAGTTGTCAGCTAATCGACATTATGTACATTAGACAAATAAGAACATAATGTGATCTTCATCTTAACTGATGCACCACTGATGGTAGGGGTTTATTATTACTAATGGTAATTTTTTATCGCCATGGTCATGAAAATTTGAACAAAAAGGCCATGAAAAGTCATGAAAAAGTCATGAATTTACTTTCTGGTATTCCAGTAGACACCATGAATAACGAAAAAGTATTCTTTTTGATGAGAAAGTTTCTTCAGGTCATAAATTGTATATATACAGATGGTGATCAGAAAAATGGAAACACCTGTAGTTGGCAACATGTCAGATGTATGGGTTGGCAGTGGTGTCGTGGCGCCCGCAGTGCCGGACCGCTGGTTGTGGTGTGTTAGGTCGGTCTCCATACTACGTCAGGCACAGTGGAACAGCAGTGTCCAGTGGCTGCAGCAGATGGAGGTAGTGTAAAATGGTAGACCTCTCAGATTTTCAAAGAGGGCAAATTGTTAGTGCACGGTTATGTGGAGTGAGTGTGACGGCAGTGGCTACTGTGTTAGGTGTGTCGCGTGGGACAGTATCGAAGGTGATGACGGCCTACACAACACACGGAAAAGCCACATCGGGGAAGCGGAACAGTGGGCGCAAAAAAATCATGAGTGACAGGTCACGCCGGGTATTAAAGCGCATTGTCACGCAGAACCGTCGTGCCACTGCGGAGCAACTGACGGAGGAACTCAATCAGCACCTCCCCCACCCTGTTTCGACAATCACAGTCCGCCGCGAATTACATGACATGAACTTACGGGGTCGTGTTGCACGGGCCAAACCGCTCATCAGGGACCATAACGCTTTCGCACGCCGCAAATGGTGCCGCGACCATGCAACTTGGACCGTTGAGGACTGAAAACGTGTGATATGGTCGGATGAGTCATCCTTCACCCTATTCCCAACCACGGGCCGTGTTTATGTCAGAAGAACGTCCAAAGAAGCTTATGATCTGCAGTGTCTCCGCCCAACTGTGAAACATGGCGGCGGCTCGGTGATGCTGTGGGCCGCCATATCATGGTTTTCATTAGGTCCTGTGGTCACACTTAGCGGACGAATCTCTGCCAACGATTATGTCGCAATTTTAGGAGACCACTTGCATCCTATGGTCCGGATGTTGTTCTCGGACAATGACGCCATCTTTCAGGATGATAATGCACCTATTCACCAGCTGGCGTTGTTGCAGCGTGGTTTGAGGAACATCGGGATGAAGTTCAAGACCTCCCCTGGCCCGCCCAATCCCCAGATCTCAACATAATTGAACATCTGTGGTCCGTCTTGGAAACACGACTCTGATTTCCACCTCCATTCTCTCTCACAGAACTGGCCGATGCTCTGCACAAGGAATGGTGTAAAATTCCACTTGCTACCATTCACGACCTCAATGCCTCCATCCCACGTCGCATCAAGGCTGTTCTGAAGGCGAAAGGTGGCCCGACGCCATATTAATCTGGTAAGTTGCAATTTCGTTCAGGTGTTTCCATTTATTTGAAGTTTAACTTTTCTTTCAACAAGAAGACTATGTGTACTTTCACCTAGAGTTCCCTCATCATAATCGAGGACGTTTAACAGTCAACCACAAACAGGGCCAGTTCTACCATATGTGCAACACGTGCATTTGCACGGGGCGGCAAAATCTGTCATAACTATATTATTTAAAATAAATATTTCTTGTTGGAAACAGACTTCATTATAATGATAGTTAAATTTACTAAGCTGACCATCTATTTGGATACTACATTCATAAATCGCATTAGTTTAAGGTCACATGGACAGTGGTAAAGCAAATAGTCAAACACATTCCAACATCAATTGTTTGATTGTTGTCAAATACAAAAGCTCAATTCTCGAACAATAGCGAACACTTGTTTGATTAGGTTAGCTATCACAGTTTTCATACGAAAACTAGTGTCGTCTTTGTTACAAACAAGTTCCTTATCATTGAAGGTGCAAACAAGTTTTTTTTTTTTTTTTAATTAACAGCTGTAGAAGGAAAATGAAAACATAAAGTGATAGTTGTGCTAGAATTGTAAACTGATATATTAAGATTGAAACTCAATATTCAATTCTATAAAAAGAATTACCATTTTTTCTCTGCAGGTGTGTTTGCTTTATCTTAGATTATTATTTTTTTTTAAAATAGACACAAGATTGTATTTGTAGTATTTAGGCCTTTCTGAGTGCGAATGCTGTTTCCCTCCCTTTCGTTGTTCATGATGGGGGTAGCATACTCAAAATAGTGGCTTTTAAGATTTGTTCTTTCTGGAGAAGAGAGGAGAAGCAAATTGCCTAGGGTCGGCCCTGGCCAGGAATGCCAAATTTTATTGAAAATGTAAATTATTATTTATTCAAGTTATTACTTGTTTTGTCGCAATCCAGATGGTACGTAAAAGATTTTTTTTTAGGTTAATGGAAAAAATTTCCAAAAGTGTAGAAAATATTATCTTCGGATTTGCGTGACTATATGCACCAGATCAACTAAGCAACATAAATGTTGATAAGTGTTGGCTTACTCACTAGTAAACTGTAGTGGTTAATAATTTTGCTTTAAATATTTTTTTAAAAATATATTCCCAATGTGCAATACATGAAATATATACAGAGTGTATCGAAAAGGACTTTACAACTTTGAAAAATCATATTTATTTATTTATTTATTTTGCATGAACTTACAAGTATGAGGAATGTTCTCAAGTAAATGTAACATGCGTCATATGTACAAAAATTTACATGAGTAAAATAAAGTAATATTACCTTGTCATGATATTTACTTACTCCTCAATCGTATAACAAGAATTTTCTAATAGAAATGATTTTAACTTTTGTTTACAGACATGGTTTCAGTGTAATTTTGTAGCAAAATACATCAAGCTTTTTTCCCCTTATACCTAAAGAGGTTCAATGTGACTTTCATTGGCGATGCGGTACATATCCCATCTGAAGGCTATTTGTTATTTCAAAATAAATCGTGTTGTCTGAAGTACATAATCAAAATATTTAAGGAACTAAGGAAATTGAGACAAACAATAGGATTAATTCCTTGGAGTTTATCGTAAAAGAAAATATCTTAAGTTCCATGAAATTTGTACCATAATAAGACAACAAGCACTCAGTATATACAGGGTGGTAGGTAACTCCACCGACAAACTTTGGGAGGTAATTCCTTATACGAAATGAAAGAAAAAAAAAGTTCTAATAAACAAGGACCGAAAAATGCCTCCTTTCAGAGTTATGATCCTTTGAAAATTCGAAAAATCATTTTTCAAAACTCCCTAACTTAGAAACTATAGGACCTATCCCAAGCGGTTTAAAGAATTACACAGGAACTAGTATGCTCTCTATCTAAATATCCATGTTTCAGAATTCACCGGTACCAGCGAAACGAACGCATCATTAGTACTTAAAGGAGTATCGCTATACTTCAACTTCCTTTTCACAGTTCCTTTCACCGATAACGGAAGATGGTAAAACATGGATATTTAGATAGAAAACATACTAGTTCCTATGTAATTTCTTAAACCGCTTGGGATAGGTCCTATAGTTTCTAAGTTAGGGAGTTTTGAAAAATGATTTTTCGAATTTTCAATGGAGCATAACTCTGAAAGGAGGCATTTTTCGGCTCATGTTTATTAGAACTTTTTTCTGTCATTTCATATAAGGAATCGCCTCCCAAAGTTTGTCGGTGGAGTTACCTACCACCCTGTATATATATATGCAAAATTCGACATACTCGGTACATAAAAGCTAACCTAAAGTTGAGATTTTTTTTCCTAGAGTGTTACAATGATACTCAAATATAAACAAATAAAACAGAAAGTTGTGTTATGAACACTTGAAAAATTGATGGTTTCTTGTTTGATTTAAAGTTTAATGTTCCTTCTTACTATCGAGACCGTATGAGTCATGAGCCTACATCTTACTGTGAGGTCCGAATCACACGAGTTTCTACCGGAAATTAAACTTGGATCTCCATCTCCGATGGCGCGTATGCAAATCACTAGAGACTGGATATTTAGGCATTAAAAACCTGAAAAATAGACACTTAAAATTTAAAAATAGGCACTAAAATGTAACTCGAAATAACGAAGATAAATACTCAATACAATTAAAAAATAAATTTAAGTCCTAGATAATGTTCAAAGAATACAGAAACATACCTGTTTGTTAATATCTTCTTTTACTGTATGTATAAAAACGAAGCTTGACATGTATTTGATGTATATTTGGTAAATACATTCTATACAGCACTTTATCACTACACATAACAATCCAAATTTTACACTTTTTCAGTACTTATTTCAGTCCAAAATTTTACGGCATCTTATCACTAGAAACATCACATATTTTTCGGAAGAGGCAGAACCCTTTCTTGAAATACTAAATTATATATTTTTCCCAATAAAGTCTTATTTTGACGAAAATGCATAAATAGGCAACATTAGGCAATAAAGCAATTATTTAGGCAGAAAGGAGCGAAATAGGCAAAATAAATTGGCTTAAATTGCAACTATAACCCCCATATGAACTTTAAAACTATATTTTTGATCATATCTTTAATATTAAAGAATAGGCATTTTGCCTAACATCAGGTCTCTACTAATCACTTGACCAGAGTTAGCTTATTTTATTTTTTTTTAAATGAATCTGGAATACTAACGCCAACATTAATCAAATTTCTGGTATGAAGGAATCAATAAGGTTATCAGTATTGGCGCCTTATAAAACAATTTACAAGGATGTTCAAGAAACAAAATCTCCACTTTAGTATCCTCACAAGGGAAAACTTTAACGGAATATAAAAGTATTTTTCGTTAGTTTCTTTAAACAACATGAGCTTACAGCTCTGTTCCTGTACACATACGTGTATAATGTATGGAAAACAAAATTTCATATCAGAGAATAAGAACAACCATGACGCTAAATACGTACAACGATGTTTCCAGATCAGATTTGTGAAGAAGACGAATAAATACCTGTGAATTCCCTCCTCTTAAGCAAGGTTAAAGATATTAATGGCCCATGAGGCATCTTGGTCTTACCAGATCATTAGTTACCTATGAATGAACACATACCTAATTAGTAACCCTTGTTAGTTTCTACATATATAGGGTGTTTCAAAACAACACCGACAACGTTTGGGAGGTGATTCCTGAGGCCAAGATAAGACAAAAAGTATAGACCAAACTGGATGCACAAATGCTTCTTTTCGGAGTTGCAGGCTGCCGAAAACATGAAAAAAATGAACTTTAAAGGTCATTAGCTCAATTCGATCAAGACTTCACTTTTAACTAGTACGTGCCCTATCCAAATATCCATGTTTCAGAATCCTGCGGTACTTCCACTACAATTTTTATAGAGGTAATTGGTGAGTACTTCAAATTATATGCCCATATCATAAATCCTTCTATAAAAATTTTTGCGAAAGTACCACACGATTCTGAATCTTGTATGTTTGGATAGGGCACATACTAGTTTCTAAGTGAAGTCTTGACCTGACTACGGTAGATCCTACAGTTTTGGAGCTACGGACCTTTAAAGTTCATTTTTTTCATAGTTCAAGAGCTTATAACTCCGAAAGGAAGCATTTGTGAACCCGTTGTTCTATACTTTTTGTCTTATCTTGGTGTCGGGAATCACCTCGCAAACGTTGTCGATGTTGTTTTTAAACAATATATATCATATTCATTTCTATATGGCTAAATTCCTTTCCTTTTGTAATTATTTATATTTTTGTGTTATTTACGTTTTTTTTTTAATATGCACGTGTTCGGAGAAGGCTGCGAACTTAACTTTGCCACGTAAAAGAAGTCATAAAAGAGTTTAAAAAAATTAAAAATACAGATTACAAGAAGTCCTTATCATATTGGAAGACAGCAGGGATGAATTCAGGGGGTTGCCCAGGGGGAATTTCCCTCCGGAGAAACTCAAAATTTCAATCACAAAATGTAGAAATTACTTCACCCAAACTCCCCTCCACCCCAAGAAGTTCACATCCCCCTTCCCGGGTGAAAATGTCTGAATTCGACACTGGAAGACAGACGTATGGAGCTTTTTTCAGACGTATGGAGCTTTTTTCAGACGTATGGGGCTTTTTTCATTAGATCTTTACGTGATTTCTTGTCAAATCTACCGATATGGCAACATAAATTTGGTATTGAAGAATTAAAACCTGGAACTCTAAAAGATGGAGCAAAGTCAGTATATTTTAGCCTTATGAAGTGTACATTTATATACATATTGTGATACAGAAGTCCATAGTTATTTGAACTTGCAACTTATAACCTTCAGTACCGGACAAGTTTCTTATTATTATTTTAGAATAGTTTATCAAAAATTCATATATGCAATTAACTATGTCATATTTTAATTTCTCGTAGCTACGGGAAGACAATATATGCAAAGCCAAACAATTGGCGGAAACTTGGTTGGACAAACTAGAACTTTCTGATGCAAAGGACAAGCTTGTTCAGAAGTTATCAGGTGGAATAAAGAGAAAATTGTCTTTAGGAATTGCCCTGATTGCTGGATCTGAGGTTAGGCTTATTAATATATATTTTAGTAGCATATTTATTTAGAGTAATAACTAATAAAAACTCATAGATCATAGTATGAATAATGAAAAGTCAACATAAGCTCTTTTAAAAATGATTTCAAAGAAAACTAAATATTAACGAAATGCTTCTAAAAATTTGAGTACTCAATAGGAAGTTTCCCTAGAGTTCAAATAATCTTCTTTGACAGGGTGTCTATTGGTCACGAAAGTCATGAATGTCACGAAAAAGTCACGAAATCAGAAAACGGTCATGAAATTCACGAAAAAGTCACGAAATTTAGTTTTTGGGTCACGATTTTTTCTTTTTTTTTAACTGTGCAAATGTAAGTACAGATTGGAAAATTTGTTCTATAAAACGTCAAAATTCACCATCAAAAATGTCTATGGCCGGCTTTAGACGCTACCAAATCGCAAGAAAAGTAGCATGGATGAAAATTCGGCCTAATTCGCACCCAAAGTCGCTCTTGAAAATGTTAGGAAATCTTATGATTTGGTAATAAAAAAAAATAAAATAAAAAAAAGGTCACGGAAAAGTCACGAAATTTCATTTTGGAATTTTAATAGACCTCTGTTTGAACATTTCCGTTTTTTTTTTTTTTTTGTTTTTTTTTTTCATATTCCTTGTCGTCTTAGTTGCATGCTTCTTTCTTTAAGTTATTCTTCTCTTCCAAGAAAATTGGTCTGAAATTTAAACTGACTATCCTAATTATATAAAACTACATGAACTGATATAAATTAAAGGGGTACTTCTGGTTGACGTGGAAAGTTGAAATTTGGCATAATTGTAGCTTTCCGGGACTAACCTACAGGAAAATTGTCAAAAGTGAATCTTTTTAATTTTTAGGGGGTCTAAAGGGGGGATGAATAATTTCCCCATGTTATTTAAATGGGTCTTTTTTTGGACCTATAACTTCATGTTTCAGGTACTTGAAATTAGAATAAAAGCTTGAAATTCGGTATGCTTGTACGTCTTCCGTAGTATTACCTAAGTAAATCAATAAAAATTTCCAACTTTAGAGTGGTTTAATGAGGAACTGAAAAATCTTTACCATGTTATTTATATGGGACACCTTTTACATCCCAAAATTATTGGGCACTTCCTGAAGGGCTACAATGATTAAAGACGTGATTCTAGCTTTTCGGGACTAACCTACAGGAAAATTGCCAAAAGTGAATATTTTTAATTTTTAGGGGTTCTAAAGAGGCGAAGAAGAAATTCCTCGTGTTATTTAAATGGACCTTGTTTTGAACCTATAATCTCATATTTTAGATACTTGGAATTGGAATAAAAACTTGAAATTCGGTATGCTTGCACGTTTTCATTAGCGTTATCCAAGTAAATCAGTAAAAATAAAAATTTTCAACTTTAGAGTGGTTTTATGGGGAACTGAAAAATCTTTCCCATGTTAATTATATGGGACATCTTCTCCACCCGAAAATGTTTAGGCACTTCCGGCACCATTAAAATGATGGAATTTGGCATGATTGTAGCCTTCCGGCACTAACCCTCAAGAAAATTATCAAAAGTGAATATTTTTAATTTTTAAGGAGTCTAAAGGGGGGATGAAGAAATTGCCATGCTATTTATATGAGCGTTTTCTTGGGATACAAAAATCTTATCTTTAAGATAGTTGAAATAGGAAAAGAAATTTGAAATTTCGTAGAATTGCGGGATAAGAGGTACGAGGCCATAGGCCGAGCAAACTCGGGGGTCTAAGTGCGGAGTCCTCAAGCTAGCCGAAGGCTAGTTAATCATGGTATAGTCAAATTAAAAATAGTGAAAACCTGCTTTTCCAACTATCTATAATCGAACTAGTACAAATGAAATATCTAGTTCAGTGCTCCATCCGATGTCTTGCAGGCTAAAGAAGATGGATGGTATGATCAATGAAGTGAAGAATTATGAAAGAATTTGTAGAAGATGATGATGATGGGCCGGAAAGGGAAGACTTCCGAGAAAACATACTTAGGGGAAAATGGGGCACAGTGAAACAAGGCACACAATGAAACAATTTGATTTACTCAGTACCTATCGGAAGCAAACGTTTTAAACTCAGATGGCAACACTACTAGAGTAGTACTGGCATCACGTGCTAGATTGCAAATGGTTACCAACTGTAGTTTTCGAGTTTTATATGATTACTGAATTTTTTTTAATGAAAAGTAAAATTTTGAACAGCTATATAATTTAAATTTTATGTTACTTAAGATGCTAATATTAATTCACTTTACATTAAAAACTATATCTAACGATAAATTTCCTAAAAATTACTTTATCTCCGTGAAATCTGAAGTTCGCTTCGTTTGAGGCCTTTGAATGGAGCTTGTTGCTTATAGTTAAAACCAGAGATCAGGAAAAACATATTTAAGGGCAACTTTAACAATTACTAGATCTTTTCGAACATGTGCATGTGCTTTCTTTAAAGCTCCCTAAAAGATATTTGCTTGAGATTGAAATCAGCCAAGAGAAAAAGTGTGAATTTTCCATAAACATTGACTTGAGTGTGTGCCATCTCGCGGATAAGGCCTGAATTTACTCCAACTAAAAAAAATCAGGATACCTTCCTTTTGAAACTCCCGATTTTCATTAAACTTGAATTGAGTTTCCTTTGAGATTTGAGAATTATTTCCATTGCTTGGAATTAAAATCGGTTAAAGAGAAAGCGACCTCCTTATAAATTAACCCATACTTACAGTGCATGACACCATCAGAAGGTTGTTTGGCTTACACCATGTACAACCCACCGATTTTCGAATTGCACTCAAACCATTGGGATAAGTATGGTTTGCTGGAAGTAGGCAGCATCCATCTACACGTTCTTGTCTGCCTCACTTACCTCCAACTTCCCCTATTCGATGACAATTACGATTTTCTGTGAGAAACTTCCTCTACTCAGACAGTAAGCCTCGTGCCCCTTACTAGAGGTATCAAGGTGCAAAATTGGCCGAATGATACGATTACGCGCGCGGGACAAATGTAGGCCTCTTCTGATGTAACAATCGTGTTTCATTTTGAGTACCGTCTCTCTTTTCCTGTGTCTTTCCTGCAGTTTGCCGTACTTTCAGCAAGGTGGCACGTACGGAAGTTGTTATTGAGAGTGGAGGCTGTCAGATTTAGTCTCTGGGACATGTCTCGTTTAGGTAGTGAAATCTTCTATAGTGCTGCCAAAATGTCTTGAGCCGTGGCAAATATGCGAACTAAAGCTCACACCCTCGCCACACCCACGGTTGAGCCAATAACGGTTCAACTGTTACTAAGCGGGAGAGCCTTAGCCAAAGGAAGTGAAATTCCCTTAGCCGATAGCTGCGCTCGGAACGGAAGACTAGGTGTCAAGGCAATGTGGTATATCTATAACTTGCTTGTCAACGAATTTCACAAAGCACTTCATGTATACTTTCGCTGGTAACCTTTGAAAAATACCTTTTGTTGGTGAATGTTTCTGCAAGGGTCTCATTTGTGCTTGGTTGACCACGATATCTTTAGTTAGCTGTGGTTATTCTACTGATTAAGTATTTTCCTGAAAGTGTTTCTCTGTATCTTTATAGAAAATATGTGTCTGGAAAAGAGCCATGATGTAGCCTTTCCAATGACGAGTTACTTTCGGCACTATTTTGCTAGAATCAATACGACATCGGTTTCATATTTTTAGGACAACACCCAAGTGACAGTAGCGTTTCAAATTGGTAGAATATAAACAGAATAATCTTATGTTGTTCTGTCAATAAAAAATAAAGAATCAAATAACGTTACGCTAATGCAACGAGTACGAAGAAATAAACACCAACGTCTAATTTTGACTCAAATGTAGGTGCAATCTAGAATTGATATATAATGTCATAACACCAGCAGAAATTGTATAAAGATTCGATTCAGAAATACTGGCATTCTAAATCAGTTGGATTTATGCAACAGAATTAAATACGATAGACGAAACATACGTTTTCCCTTAATGATGTTGTTGGGCCTTCATTTTTCTCCTGCCTAACGAATAACGTTTCTCCTTTTTCTTTTAAGTTTTAGATTTATGTAATTGATTTATGATAATTTTTAGGCCATATGATCTTCGGTTGCTTGAATCCTTGGTTTGGTAATCAAATCCCTGGTTTCGGAGTTCAAATGGACCTTTCTCGGTCTTACAAAGTAAAGACTCTATTAATCAGAACCCGTGATTTTATTTCATCTTTCTTTATCGTTTCATTAACATAAGAACTTCGAAAAACCCCTGACAGAGACTCATACCCTCAGAACCACCTAATATGGAAAATTAAGTTGTATATCATTTTGTGTTCATTTAATAATTGGTTGGTACAATTTTCTTTATCATTCAAGAGTATCCAATAAATTACTAACTAACTAACTAACTCTATGGCCTATGGAACCCGGAGGTTCAATGCCGCGTTCACAAAAGCTCTCCACTGACTTCTATCCTTAGCTAATTGGATCCAGTTTCTACTTTGTATTCCTATTTCTGCGAGATCCATCTTAATATTGTCCTCCCATGGGTGCCTAGGTCTTCCTAGTGGTCGTTTTCCGATCGGTCTTCCAGTCAAGACTTTGAAAGCGTTTCTACTTTCTTCCATTCTAGCTACATAACCTGCCCATCTAAGCCTCCTAGACTTGACGACCCTAACAATGTTGGGTAAACCATATAACTTACGTAGTTCCTCGTTATGAAGTTTCCGCCATTCCCCATTCCCGTTCCTCTTGGGTCCGAATATTCTTCTCAGGATCTTGTTCTCAAATACTTTCAGTCTATGTTCTTCTCTCAGAGTAAGCGACCATGTTTCGCAACCATACAGAACAAGAGGCATGATTATCGTTTTATATATTTTAAGCTTCAAATTCTTCGACAGAATTCGCGACGACAAGAGATTTTGAACCGAATAGTAACACAAATTCACTGCTTTTAGTCGACATTTAATTTCTTCATGAATATGATTTTCGTCTGTTATTATCGATCCTAAATTTTTGAAAGTATCCACTTTATCAAAAGTATTATTTAATATTTTAATGCAGCCACAATTTGCCGTATTACGGTCCCGACGCACTTCCATGTATTTAGTTTTCTTTGCATTTACTTCTAAACCCATGTCCCTGCAAGCGTTTAATGAATTACTCAACTCGTAATAAAATATATAAGAACTACTATGAAAATATCTCATACTGTCTCAAGTAATTTTATCTGTACACTAGTACTATTTATTAACGAAGTGGCCAGATTGAATACTTGTTAGTTTCATATCTTTTAAATATGTTAGAAAACAACACTATATATCATAAGAAATCAATGTGTATATATCATTGTAAGACATGCATAATTACTTGGCAATTCTGATTTGCTTTTCTTTATCATACAGGTAATAATTCTTGATGAACCAACCAGAGGAATTGATTGTCAATTTAGAAGACGTATATGGGACATTTTACTGGTAAAAATAGATACTTACTCATTTTTTTTTTTTTTTACGTATTTAACTTTTATTTTTTTAATGTTTGAATACAAATTATCTGATCCATCTTAATTTTTCAGGCTATTGGTTTATGTAGAAAAGAATTCTACTATCTTGAAATGAACGGAGATCTTAGTGATGTAAATTTAATGTTTTCTTTTTCTTCATATATATTTAAATATCCCTTACGTTGTCAAAATGATGCTTTCTATCTATATGTATATATATAGGGTGGTAATGAACTTGCCCGACAAATTGAAATATGATGATTTCTCACGTCAATATAAGAGAAAAGTTCGTATGGATCTGTGGGGGAGGGGGGAGAAGTGCATATTTTCGGAGCTAGGGCCGTCCAAAATCGCGATGGAAAAGACATCGCAACGCGCGTTTCTTCGAGCACGAGGAACTGTGAAGTGGTGGTTGATATCAGCTTAAGAAAGTCACATACATCATCCAAAAAAGCATATTTTAATAATGTACAATGGGTGGACAAGAAGTTCCTCATAGAGCGTAAGGAATTTCCAGACATGCTCGAACTTAAAGGTGGATCCAAAGTAGATGTAAATTAAACCTTAACAGTAGTGAAATTGGAATGTTCCGGCGGGTATTCGGAAGTGTAATGAACCGCCAGATCTGCAATTTTTCGTGTTCGAGGTATGATGTATTGTTTTATACTTTTGAGTGATCTAAGCTTCAAAATTATATACTTTTCTGTACGTGTCCATATGAACTTCCTTTTTTTCTCCTAATTATGATGTAACGAATCTCTTACAGTTTATCGGTCGATGTAATATTTCTTAAATTAGGTTTCATTTATTAATATTAATACTATTTTGTGGGGCCTTGAATAAAGAGTGAGAAAGACTCATAAAATGCTTCGTGTGGAGTATTGACTGTATGGGTCAGAAACATGGACATTACGTAAAAGTGATGAAAAACCACTGGAAGCTTTCGAAATGTGGGTGTGGAGAATACGTGAGAGAATTAGCTGGGTCGAGCGGAAAACGAATGAGAGAATGGTAGGGGAGAAAGAACAATTTTAGATATTATTAAGAAGAGAAAGAGAAACTGGTTGGGACATTGACTAAGAAGGAACTGCATATGACAAACGTGCTAGAAAGTATGGTGGCAGGAAAGAGAAGGAGAGAGCGAAGTAGACTAATTAATGGACGATATCAAAACAGAAAAATCGTACGTGAAGACGAAGAGGTTAGCGGAAGATCGTGGAACATGGAAGCTTCTCAGCTGCTACAAGTGACCTGGCAATAATGGAAGAATATCTATGTATATTGATGATGATGATATGAAAAATATATAATATAAAATATAGTTTTTACAAAGTTAAAGACATTTAGATATGCCTGAAAAAGATATCAGTAAAACCAATCTTTAAAATTCATGTTAATTAAAAAAAAACGTGTAAATAAATGGACTGAAAAAAAAAGGATGGTGAAGATATTTAACACCCTTGAAGATGTTGTATTAGAAAAATATTTGACTGCCAGTATTCTTCAATATAACTATTTTTACACCTCGTAGATCTACGACTCAATATCACAAAATCATTCATGCCTCTATTAATTTCACATAATTGAATATAAACTAATTATTTGCTGAGCAAAACTATATATTTTCATTAAAATTCAACACGTGTTACAGTTTCGCTAACTAACTCTTTGGCTTCATCAGACACTATGTAATACAGGATAACTGTACAATCGTATATACAATGTAAGGTATATACGATTGTACAGTTATCCTGTATCTCATTGTGTCTAATGAAGCCAAAGAGTTAGTTAGCGAAACTGTAACACGTGTTGAATTTTAATGAAAATATATAGTTTTGCTCAGCAAATAATTAGTTTATATTCAATTATAACAAGGAAAGCTTCTACTTATGGAAAATATCACATAATTGAATTACGCTGCAGAATATACATTTAATCAAACTTCATCTATCACTCTAAACAAAAACATTTATATGACAATTCACTTTTTTACCTATTGAAGATTATTGCTAAATGTAAATACATACAATTAAAGTGATTTGGAAATTTACTTTTCAGGTACTGTCAGTGAACAGACGAACCGTAGAAGAGCGTAAATAGTAATTCCCTGCGGCGAAGGTTCATCAAATGTTCACACACTCACTGATAGTAACTGAAAATATAATTTCCAGGTCAACTTTAATTTTATATATTTACATTCTATCAGACCTTGCTTTCATATCGACAAACTAAACACAACAACACACTGTGCAAGGCTATGTGATAATATATTAAATATATAAAACATACAATCAGTAACAGTTTCAACACAATAACTGTGTCTTCATCAGAGTTCCACTCCTTCTGGCTACTGGGGAGTTCGTCACTTCTTATACACTTCCCGGAGATCAACTTTAAATTAGGTTCTGCTCCTTCATTAAAAGGCAAAAAGTAATACTTGTGCTATTACTTTCACTTGTACAGCTGAGCACTTGTGTCCACACTACAAGTTGATCTCCCAGAAGAATACAAGAGGTGACCAACTTCCAAGTAGTCAGAAGGAGTGGAAGTCTGATGAAGACACAGTTATTATGTTGAAACTGTTACGTGATTGCGTATTTTATATATATTATCACATAGCCTTGCTCAGTGTCTTGTTATGTACATTTATCAAGAGGTATAAAAGTAAATTAACGTCGTCAAGAAACTTGATTTCCTGTTTTCATACGGAAGAATATACAACCACCTCCAAACAGTGAAAGTACCTATTAAATCATTAACGGATTTTAAGTCCAATACAGCTTTCAAAACTGAAGACTTCATTTACTTTGCTCTCTGAAGGGCTCCGTTGTGATTTACATGGTAGGAAAACATAGGCATTTTTTGGGGTCAAAAGATCCAATATATTTCAGGCAAAAATTTTCTTGTACCCCTCATATCTGGAGAACTACATATAGTGTAGCAAAACTCAAACTATCACTTAACTCAGTATGATGTGAGTAGTAATCGCGTGACTTGAGGCCATTTTTCCGCCCCCTGGAGCGTGGCGCCCGCCGCCATAATTTTGCGCCCGGCGCCCCATTTTGGGGTTATGCGGCCCGGGGTCAATGACCTAGCGCCCGCCGCCGCCGCCATAATTTTGCGCCCCGGGCGCCCGGCGCCCAATTTTGGGGTTACGTGGCCCGGGGTCAATGACCTAGGGGTACATAGGACCACCCCTTTTAGATTTTGGTAGGAGTACCATGGCCCACCCCCTAAATTTTGGCAGGGGTACCTAGGACCATCCCCCTTAAATTTTGGAAATTGCCAAATCTAAAAATTTGGTGTGGTAGCCTAGGACCATAGTATGTACACCTTGTCTCAAAAAGGTTGAGCGCATTCTTTATTGGTGTTTTGAGACAAAAATTTTCTAAGTCCAGCTTCGGGTATCTTCGGGAAAAAGTAAGCCAGGTTCGAACCTCCAAGCCAGCCTTTGCAATCGGGAAAAAGTTTGCAGATTTGTTTTTCTTCTTTTAAATATAATAAGACTTGTTACCAAGTGTTTAAAAAAGCAACATTGATTGAAATACTTAATGATACAATATTTCGAAACTTTTTTTTTAAATGTCAGCACATGCTTGTTTGTCATTTAGCTCTCCATACGTAATGGAACATTTAAATACGTTAAAGAATCTTTCCATATGTAAAAGAATGCTCAAAGTTAAGAAATAGAACATAATTATCGCCTGAGTACTAAAATAAAAGTCAAAGTAGAACAGAAACAGCGTTTGTAATGGATATGAATGTCATAATTATCTTGAGATCCGTTATACATCGCTAGAAGCATAATTCTAGAAGTAATTGCGTTAGCTCATTGGTAAGCTGTCGGATTTCAAATCTTAAGGTTGAGAGTTCGAATCCCGTCTAGGTTAGTCCTTTTTTTTAAATTATATTTTCCGCAATGCATGAAAAATTATATAAAATAATTACATTAGAATACATAAGTTGTGTATATATAACATAATCATTGCAGAACATAGTAATTATTACGTTTAAAATATAACATCTGAGATAATTTTCACAGTAGGTCGGTATTATATATGAGGATGTAAATACAACTTAAGAAACTCGTTCAATAGCAATAAATAAGTTATGTAGTGTATTTATTTGCATCTATTTGTCATACAGATGTAACTTCTCAATATTCTCATTACAGCATGTCATTTACATTCGTGAAATACAATATATTCCTACGGATATAGAAAGTGTATAAACAGAGTATCCAAAGTCGTATCCTGCTTCAAGACACATAACTTTTCCCGATCCCCTTAACGTCACGGGAAGAAACACAAACTCTCGTTAGAACGGAATGTCGTTACTTAGAGTCTCATTCGAATACGTTGAATATGCTTTTGTATATTCATCTCTCTCTCTCTCTCTCTCTCTTTCGCTTTGTTTATGTGTGTGTGTGTGTGTGTGTGTTGCGGAATATCCCAAGTTGAATACAACATTTGTCAAGTATATGAGCATCATTGTCATCGAATACCAGAAATTGAAAGTCGTGTTTCTTCAGGTTGGGTTTGCGTGTTCATGTTAGCTCACTGGTAGAGTACGGACTTGCCAATAAAGAGGTCATGAGTTCAAAGCCTACAGCTAATAATCATTCTTTTGTTAGTAGGATTGCACAGAAATCGGATACAAGGAGTGGTTTATTTCTAGAAATATTTTCAGAAGCGTTTAGGAAGCCCTGAAAAGGGCTGTTTTCGGGAGTTAAGGCGGGGACATTAATATTGTGTCCAAGACCCTTCTGAATTTATTTCACGCTCCATTCTTCTGGGCATGGAATCTATTACATGGGTGACAAATCTATCTCCTTCCCCTACCTCCAGCCATGCTTTGGAAACAAGATGCCACAGGTCATCCTGAGTTCTTGGTGGATCTGCCTCAGGCCAACTTTCCCTTAGAGTACGCTTCACTTCTGCCCACATATTTTCCATGAGATTGAGGTCTGCTCCACGAGCGGCCAGTCGATTAAATCAATCTCAGGATGCCCTGCGAACCATTCCTGAATCACACGGGAAGTATGTATTGGCGACTGGTATTGCTGGAACTGAATTACACCATCAGGCTGAAATACTCGTACAGATAGCACCATGATATTACTGATAATGTCTAAGTACTGAGCATTGTCCAGATGTCCTTCAATTCTATGAAGCTGTCCTGCTCCGCGACTGGAAATCCAACCCCAACATAAAATAGATACATGGCCACTGCGATTGCAAGCAGCCACATATCCATGGTCATATCGGGTGACTCTCGGACGATACACAAAACGGCGCCCCTCCTTTGATGTTGTGAATATGGATTCATCTGAGAAAACTACGTTTTCTCAATTGAGACCCACATTCGCCTGTGCAAACGCGAGACGGTAAATTTTGTGGTCGTCTGAGAGTTTTTCCTTCACGGCAGCAACACGGCCACGTAACCCAGCATGACGAAGCCTTCGCAGAGCTGTATGCTTTCTACCAGGAAAGAGAGAAACTTCCCTTAGCTGTCTAGACGTCCTTAGTGGGTCTAACCGGGCTTCGTTTACTAATCTCGCATCTTGGGCTTCGGTTGACACATGCGGACGACCAGGAGATCGTAAATTATCAGTCTGACCTGTAGCACCATATTTCCGAATCCATCGCCTTCCTGTAGAGGCCGGGTCACCTACTCGCCTGCTAGCTGCAGTTGCAGAATAACCTTCCAACTCCCATAAAGTAATTACTGCTGTACGTCTATCCATAGTTACCAATGTTCTGAGCTGTGAGAAGGAAGCAATAGGTAAAAGCTAGTACCTGACGTGTGATTGGTTACTTGCACGACACGCCTATTGTGTTGAACAGCGTTGCCAGATCTAGCATAATGATGCTAGATCTAGCATAATTTGCATGTCTCTAGCATCTAGCATCTTGCTTTTAGCATCCTGCCCAAATCTAGCACAATTTCAGCAAGTTTATCAGAAAGCCGTAAAACTTGGAGATGAGAAAGAAGTTGGTCGTGGGAAGAAAAAGAACGGCAGAAATGTATCCTCTTCCTCTTCCTCTTCTGCCGCCCCCCCCCCTAGCAGACGATTCCCAACTCCCCTTATGCTGCGAAGTAATTTTCTTTCAAAATATGTAAACAAAAACTTTGCATTCATTTATACGATATATACGCCATTGAGTCTGGCAACGACTGCATTAATTTAGCTGAGTTAAAATTTTGGTGCGTGAAGTATTGCATTCTTGCTCTCTGTGTATTTTAAGTTATGTTATCGTATCTCAACTTCGTTTTTTTTAAACTCCTGAATTAGTAATTATGAGGATCTAGCATAATTTGACCGAATCTAACATAAGTTCGATCAGGTTTTGGAATAATTCCGAGCTGTGAGTCTGGCAACGCTGGTGGGGAACGACTTGGTCAACGACTCGCGAAAGAAATCTGAAAATGGTGTGCCGTAATAATAATATCAAAAACAGTTTTTATAAAGGAATATTAATACATACGAAAAGCTGTTTAAAGAATGAATTGTTATACTGACTTTACACGTATAAAAACATATACCATATACCAAACAGATTGAGCGATATGATGATAGCTGTTTTGGGACAAACTCTTTCGAAGTCCAACTTCGGGTATCTTCGGAAAACAGTAAACTAAAGCTGCTGGTTCGAACCTCCAAAGCCAACCTTAGTAATCGGGAAACGATGTACAGATATGTTTTTCCTTCTGTTAAATATAATAAGACATGTTGAAATGGTATTAAGTGTAGAAAAAAGTAACATTGAAATACTTAATGATACAATATTTCGAGACTATGTATTCACACTCTCGTTTCGTCATTGTGATTTCCATACGGAAAAGAGCATTTACGTATGAGCTCAGTTATATTTCAGAAGCAGCTTCCGAAAAGCGGTCATGTTAGCTCAGTGGTACACCACCGAGCGTTTAAATCGTGAGTTCGATACCCGTTCAGGTGAAATTCTTTTATGATATTCTACTTTCCTCAATGCATGAAAATTATGTAAAATAGTTACATTACAATTCATCAGTTGTATATATCAGTTGAATATATATATTCATATCATCAGTTGTATATATCAGTTGAATATATATATTCATATCATTTCACGACATAAGTAATTCTTATCTTTAAAATATAACATCTGAGGTATTGACAGAACGTCGGTGTGTTATGTGTGAATATTGAATACAAATTTAAAAAATCGTGTAATAGCAATAAATAAGTTATGTAATGTATTTATTTGCAGCTACTTTCATCGCAGATAACTTCTCAATATTCGCATTACAGCATTTAGGTAGAGCATATCGAAAATCGGATCGTGGTCCAAGACAAAAAACTAGCTAGCCCCAAACTGTCACGTAAGAAATTCGCGAATCGCAAAAGTAAAGTGAAGAGATTGAGAGCGGTAATTCCTTAATCGCTCTCTCTCAAATCTCTCTTATCTGCATTTATACACATAAAAGTGTATGTATGAATGTTCCAACATAACTCATGTATGCCTAGGGCAGGGTTTCTCAACCTGGGAGTCGCGGCCCCTAGGGGATCGCGAAGATAGGCGGAAGAGATAAATATAGTTAGAATCTAATACCAGAAATTATTTTTAAATATTATTTTTAATTTTGTTCTGATAGGCATACTTTTGTTTTTTATACACACTGTAAAAAACAATAAAAAATAAGTCTACTGAACATTTTCAAAGGGTGTAGAATTCGTGTTACTATTCGGTTCAAAGTCTTGTCGTCGCGAATTCTGTCGAGAAATTTGAAGCTTAAAATATACAAAACGATAATCATGCCTGTTGTTCTGTATGGTTGCGAAACATGGTCGCTTACTTTGAGGGAAGAACATAGACTGAAAGTATTTGAGAACAAGATCCTTAGACGAATATTCGGACCCAAGAGGAACGGGAATGGGGAATGGCGGAAACTTCATAACGAGGAACTACATAATTTATACGGTTTACCCAACATTGTTAGGGTCGTCAAGTCGAGAAGGCTTAGGTGGGCAGGTCATGTAGCTAGAATGGAAGAAAGTAGAAACGCTTTCAAAATCTTGACTGGAAGACCAATCGGAAAACGACCATTAGGAAGACCTAGGCGCAGATGGGAGGACAATATTGAGATGGACTTCGCCGAGATACGAATACAAAGTAGAAACTGGATCCAATTGGCTAAGGATAGAAGTCAGTGTAGAGCTTTTGTGAACGCGGCATTGAACCTCCGGGTTCCATAGGCCATAGAGTTAGTTAGTTAGTAGAGTTGTTTAAAAATGAATTTAAATCAAAGAGGTATGATATAAAACTAATGAGAACTGTATATAGAAATACTAGAAAAATACACATGCAACAAAACCTGCACATTGAAATACAATTAAAATTAAAACCTAATGAGACACCTAAGCATGGTGTAATTTCACTAGTTCAGCAATGTCCGGTTCAATCTTCATGACGAACATTATCAAGCCATTTTCAACTGATAAGCGATTTCTTATCTTTGTTTTAATGTTTACCATAAAAAACACACTTTCGCACAAGTACGATATAGCAAATGGAATTATTACTTTTAAAGCAGCAATCCCCAGACCAGGATATTCTTCTCTCCTCATCAGGCAGAACTTGTCCAAGTCTTCGTTACAAAAAAACAGTTGCAAAGATTTGTCGCATGATCATTCTATTATTTGGTCAAGAAGTTGTGGGCTTAGATCGGATACGTTAATGGCCTCTTCAATGAAGGAGTTTAACATCCATCTTGAACCAGCACCTTCGTCGTTGGGAATATAGATATTACAGTTACTGTATCCACTGTCAGTGCCGGGCGCCGAAAAAAGGGGCCACACATTTCGGAGGAAGTGTGTTACTCGTGTTAGGAAAGTGCATGTGCACATGGGTAAAATAGAAGGAAAAACGTAATAAAATGTGCTCAAAATTAAGGAAAGGTAGGGTTTATTTTGAAAATGTTATTGAGCTTCGTGCCAACCATGGTGGCGCTTCGTAGCTAGTCTGTCGACGTCACTCATATATACGGTGACATCGTACTATACTCTCGCCCCGGGCGCTGATTTTCCATGGCACTGTTCACTATAAACAAAAAATGGATTCTACTATTATAGAAATAGGTATGTTAAAAATCCCACACAAGCTTATTATAAAACAAATTATAAAAGGGTCGCTGGCAAGAGCGTGTGATAAAAGGGGATCGTGATAGGAATTAGATTGAGAACCACTGGCCTAGAGTAATTTTAACCACATTTCTTATAGTTTCGAAAAGAGTGCTGTCGGGTTACCTATGGTGAATGGGAGGGGGATACATATAAAAGATTGGTAGAAAATGATCGATATTAGATTCATAGTTTTCGGGGTCGCTTAGATAAATAGTGAGACTTTCAATTTCGCTTAACTCCGATTAAGCTCTCATTAGTAGGGATGGGCACGAACGACTTTTCTTTGAAACTCGACTCGACTCGAAACAGACATCTTTGAGGTCTACTCTTGGACTCGGCGCGAAAAATATCTTCCAACTCGACTCGGATTAGTAAAGTCGAACCAAAACGAGCAAAATCCTGTGTGTAGTCCTCCCTGGACAATACATAGACAATAATTATTCTATCATCAATTATACTACTATTACTACAAATAATAATAATAATAATAATAATAATAATAATAATAATAATAATAATAATAATAATAATAATAATAATAATATTAATAATAATAATATTAATAATAATAATAATAATAATAATAATAATAATAATAATTATTATTATTATTATTATTATTATTATTATTATTATTATTATTATTATTATTATTATTATTATTATTATTATTATTATGACAACACCGTGTACAAACATGAACAATATATGGTTAGTAAAGGAATACTAAAAGCTAGTTGACTGCCGACGTCGGTAGTCATGAACTCTACAAGGCAAAGACATCGTTCATTACTCTAACCTGTAAGCGTCGGTGGACTATAGATGGTCAACTATTGACCTCTCGCCAGAAATTGGTGGCCCCGCAGCGACGATCCGTGGTGGCCCAAGTTCCATTTTGAAAACTTTACTACCAGCAGCAGAGACGCGATGAAACGCCAACGAACCACAAAATTACTCTCCCAAAATATGTCAAAATGCCTATATGTGTGATTTGTTTATATTTAGGTGAATCAAAAAACACAAAACAAATACCCGGGGTGGACGCAAACTATCAATATTACGATTACTAGGCACGTGTTCTTCTGACTTCCCCACGGAAACGATCATAAAAAGCTTGGTTGTTTAAGGATAAATCATTGACGTCTTAATTTAGCCAATCAGACAAACCCCTACATCTCGAGTTCTAGAAGGTGATACCGTGAACCGTTTCAGATTTATTGCTTCCTGGTGGAGTACTATCCATGAGCAAAATTTGAGCATAATAGCCGACATGCATCTTCGGTGCCTCTTATCTTTAGTACAATTTTAACCAGAGATGGTGTGGGTCAATGAAAATTTGATCCACGACCCACCATGACCCACTATCATCCACCACCCAAATGCCCCATTGGCCCACTCTGATCCATCAACCATCGTGATCCACTCTGACCCACCACCAACTATGAACCACTCTGAACCATTGTGACCAACTCCGACCCACCAAAACCCATCGACATCAACTCTGACCGATGGCCCACGTCCTCCTCTCCATTGGCTAAAGAGGTTACACTTGTAATAAAACAAGACTGTGAAATTGTCATTTATCGGAGTTTGAATTTCTACCGTTAATGGCTCAAGCACCTCTCTGTTACAATACTGGTGGGTCTGACCTTTACGATATATAATGGCAAAGTGTTTCTCATCTTCCAAATTAAAATGAATTTAAATTTATCATATATAATTATTTCTTTGTTGCCTTACAGACACATTTCAGTAGAAAATAGGGTGAAATTTGAAAGTTTCAAATCAAGGAAAAGTAGACCAACGTAAAAAAAAAAACAGAGAGAGAGAGAGAGAGAGAAACTAATTTTCTATATAATTAAGCATGCCGTACTAATTGAAAATGCCCATGTAATTAAGTTTAGAATACAAATTTTATGGCCATTTTTCTCTAACTTTATGGCTTGATTGCCTTATGCTCGGAACGCTCCATATATTAAACACCAGCTTCAGCAATTATAAATAGAAAGCAGTGGGTATAAAATTCAAAAAGAACTTTAATTTGCATTACTCAATTTGTTTCTCAACTAATATCAATCGTTTTCGATTATTTTTACAAATCAACCCACTACCAATTTCCAATATATAGAAAATGCACCCCCGTCCCCCCGCTCATAAAAGATAATTTTAAAAAATGCCAGGACATATTCTCTTTATTTTTAATAAAGAGTTGTATGCTGAATTTCAGCTCTCAGTTGAACGGCTTGTGAGATACTCAATTTTTCGCTCATGTGGTTCGGATTCCACGTTAATCAGTAGGTCCACGTCTCATATAGCCTCGCTGCTGAAAGGGACGCTAAACTAAACTCAACTCAACTCAATTTTTCGCAAAAATTCGGACTTCTACTCCCCCTAAGGATATGTATTATAATGAAAGTGACACGCGTATGATAGCTTCCCAGTTGGGATCGGAGCCTGATTATATACCAAACGTCAATTTATTTGACTTTGCAATTAGACCGTGATGATTACGCAGACATAGTTACTTTCAATTTTTTATGATACATATCCTTATTTCATATGTTACAGATGATTCAAAAATACTTTTTCAAGCAGTTAGCTCCTCTAGAATCTCACAGGCTGCATCCCAAAATCCAACTCCTACTATCCTATGACAATCCAAAAGTGACTGAACTGTTTTTATCAGGAACAAATGACAAAAGAAAAATGGAGATCTTGAAAGTAAAATGTAGAAAAGCTCGGTGCCCCCAATAACTACATATTTATCCGCCCCTTCATCCCGAACTTAAAAATAAAACTTAATTCGAATATGGTTAATTAGTGAATTTATTACAGTTAAATTCCACTCACTACATGGTACAGCTACAACTATGTAACAAAAAATAACAACTGTGAAACATGTTCTGAATTACTATTAGATTTCTTACGCTATTATTAAACATATTAGAATAGTAAAAGAGGATTGTTCGTGAAATAGTATATTTGCTCTTGATTTATAACTTTTTCATACGGAAAAAAATAAAATATTATTCAAGTTTTAAACTTTGCACTCTGCAAATATGTTGCCCTCTAGGCAATGGGACTAATGTGAAATGTGGACTATTGTGGACTAATGGGAAATGCTGCACTGTTAGCGGCGCTGAAAACTTACGATTCGATTCTAATATCGAATGATTTCGATATCTTTATGTCGCTACGTAACCACCCTGGGTGCTAATGGGAGCTTAGTTTTACTTGAATTGAAAGTAGAAACATTCACCTAAGCGACCACGAAACTATGGATTCGATACTAATATCGACCCGTTTCTAGCATTTTTGATGTATCCCGACAGTACTCTTTTTCCAGACTGTAAGAAATATAGTTAAAATTGCTCTAGATATATCAGAATTATGTTGAAATACACACATAAATCCACTTTTATATTCTGTATAAATAGAGAGTGAGCGAGCGAGCGAGCGAGAGAGGGCGACAGAAGGCATCACCACTTCCACATTGCAAAAGCATATATCAGGAATTGAATTGAAAATCTATGTAAAGACTTTCTGCTGTGGCATGCTTCATAAGGACAATTCCAGTCTGCTCACGTGACCTTTGGGGTTCATGAATTTTTTTGTGAGCGTTCCGACTTTGGATTCTCTGTTTATACCTTCTGTTTATGCATCGAATAACTTTTCAAGAACATAAATGACATTCTGTATTATGAATGTTGAGAATTACCCTCTATATGACAAATAGCTGCAAATAAATATACTACATGATTTATTTATTGCTATTGAACGAGTTTCTTAAGTTGTATTTACATCCTCATATATAATACCGACCTACTGTGAAAATTATCTCAGATGTTATATTTTAAACATAATAATTACTATGTTCTGCAATGATTATGTTATATATACACAACTTATGTATTCTAATGTAATTATTTTATATAATTTTTCATGCATTGCGGAAAATATAATTTTAAAAAAAGGATTAACCTAAACGGGATTCGAACTCAAAACCTTATGATTTGAAATCCGACAGCTTACCAATGAGCTAGCACAAGGACTTCTAGAATTATGCTTCTAGCGATGTATAACGGATCTCAAGATAATTATGACATTCATATCCATTACAAACGCTGTTTCTGTTCTACTTTGACTTTTATTTTAGTACTCAGGCGATAATTATGTTCTATTTCTTAACTTTGAGCATTCTTTTACATATGGAAAGATTCTTTAACGTATTTAAATGTTCCATTACGTATGGAGAGCTAAATGACAAACAAGCATGTGCTGACATTAACAAAAAAAGTTTCGAAATATTGTATCATTAAGTATTTCAATCAGTGTTGCTTTTTTAAACACTTGGTAACAAGTCTTATTATATTTAAAAGAAGAAAAACAAATCTGCAAACTTTTTCCCGATTGCGAAGGCTGGCTTGGAGGTTCGAACCTGGCTTACTTTTTCCCGAAGATACCCGAAGCTGGACTTAGAAAATTATTGCCTCAAAACACCAGTAAAGAATGCGCTCAACCTTTTTGAGACAAGGTGTACCTCTATCAGTATTGGGTGTCTATGTCGTTCCCTTTCATGGGTAAAAAATTGCTAAAAATTCAAATTTCGGGGGTTTTTGATCTAATTTATCCCCTTTGATGAGGTATTATTACCCTATATAGTTATATGGGCGTATACAGGGGTCCATTACCTTTCATAACATATGGGTATATTAATGCACCCCTTGAAAATTTGGGAGTGGTACCTTGGCCCACCCCTTAAATTTTGGAAATTGACCAATTTAAACATTGGGTATTATAGTACAGGACCCTAATATGTATCATGATAAATTTGGGCGGTCCACCTCGTTTCCTTCTAGGGGTACAAAATTGCCAAAATATAAACGTAAGCAATACGTTATACCACGTGTTTGGTTTTTGGTCGATTTTATCCCCTTTGATGAGGTGTTATTATCCTATATAGTTATATGGTCATGTATAGGGGTCCATTACCTTTCATAACATATGGGTATATTTGTGCACTCCTTTAAAAATTTGGAAGGGGTACTTTGGCCCACCCCTTAAATTTTGGAAATTGCCCAATTTAAACATTTGGTATTATAGTACCGGACCCTAACATGTATTATGATAAATTTGGGTGGTCCACCTCGTTTCCTTCTAGGGGTACAAAATTGCCAAAATATAAACGTAAGCAATACGTTATACCACGTGTTTGGTTTTTGGTCGATTTTATCCCCTTTGATGAGGTGTTATTATCCTATATAGTTATATGGTCATGTATAGGGGTCCATTACCTTTCATAAGATATGGGTATATTTGTGCACTCCTTTAAATTTGGGTGGAGTACTTTGGCCCACCCCCTTCAAGTTTGGAAATTGCCCAATTTAAACATTTGGTATAATAGTATAGGACCCTAATATATATTATGATATCCCTTTTAGGGGCACAAAATTACCAAATTTTACTACAACCACGTGTTTGGTCTTTTGGCCCAATTTATCCTCTTGGATGAGGCCCTATTACCTTATATAGTTATATGGACGTATACAGGGTTCATTATCTTTCATAAAATATGGGTATATTTGTGCACTCCTTTAAAAATTTGGGAGGGGTACTTTGGCCCACCCCTTAAATTTTGGAAATTGCCCAATTTAAACATTTGGTATTATAGTACCGGACCCTAACATGTATTATGATATCCCTTTTAGGGGCACAAAATTACCAAATTTTACTACAACCACGTATTTGGTATTTTGGCTCATTTTATCACTTTGGATGAGGTCCTATTACCTTATATAGTTATATGGACATATACAGATGTCCATTTCCTATTATAAGACATAGGTACATTTGTGCACCCCTTTAAAAATTTGGGAGGAGTACCATGGCCAATCTTTTAAATTTTGGAAATTTTCCAGTTTAAGCATATACTACTGGACTCTAATATGTATCATGATAAATTTGGGTGGTTCACTTCGTTCCCTTTTAGGGTACAAAATTGCTAAAATATAAACATAAGCAATATGTTGTACCACGTGTTTGGTTTTTTGATCCAATTTATCCTCTTGGATGAGGACCTATTATCTTATATGGTTATATGGTCATGTATAGGGGTTTATTCCCTATCATAAGACATAGGTACATTTGTGCACCCCTTGAAATTTTTTGGGAATGGTACCTTGGCCCACCCCTTAAGTTTTAGAAATTGCCCAATTTAAACATTTGGTATAATAGTACTGGACCCTAATATATATTACTATAAATTTGGGTGGTCCACCTCGTTCCCTTTTAGGGGTCATTTTGTTCCGCTTTAGGGGTGAACATGGATACCGTACATGTGTTGCAATCGTCCCGAGTTCGATTCTTGGTGCTAGTTTCAGGAAATGTTGAATTTAACGTCTCCGCAAAACGATGATGATGAGAAGTGATAGGACGAAGACATGAGAAAACATGAACTTACTTGATTGAGGATTGAAGCAGGGACCTCACACATTAGTGACAAACGCGGATGGGATGATGTGATTTTGGACCTAATTAGTAACTCTCGTTTCCGTTCATGGATTAAATAAAAAGATGACTCTTTGCTTAAATCTGATTAGTTCATTGTTCGAGCGATTTTTAAACGCTCAGCGTTTGTTGATCAGTAAGCGCTTCATTGATGGAAACAATGTTGCCAGATTTTGAAAATCTAAACTGCTCCGATTCTTTTTCGAAACGGTTCCGCTGAGTGCAAGAATTTTCAAAACTAAAAATTTTGAAAACTAAAAATTTTCAAACAAAAAATTTAAACTTTTCAAAAAAAAATTTCGAACTAAAAAATTTCAAATAAAAAAATTTAAACAAAAAATTGTCAAACAAAAATTTTCAAACTAAAAGATTTCAAATAAAAATTTGAAACAAATTTTGAAAATCTAAAATTTTTAAAACTAAAAAATAAAATCAAACTTTCTGGAACGAAATTTTTTAAACTATAATTTTCGAACTCGAACCGAATTTGAAAACTAAAAAGCTTTTCGAACCAAATTTTCAAACAATTTTTTTTCGAACTCAGAAAGTTTCAAACTTAAAACTTGCAAATCAAAATTTCAAACTAAAAAAGTTTTCGATCTAAAATTTTGAACTAAAAAAATTCGAACTCAAAGTTCTCACTAAAAATTTTCGAACTCAGAAAGTTTTAAAATCAAAATTTGAAACTCAAGTTTCGAATTAAAAATATTTTCGAACAACAATTATCAAACTCAAACTTTTCGAAAATCTTAACAGAGATTGAAAGTGATCACTCGTCTTCGCGAGCCGTAAGCCGTAACTTTTAGTAATGTAACATAGTTTACGGTTTAAGATTTATATTGTCTTGAGAACGATTTAGTTCGTTTATGTAATGAACCCGTTGGCCAGCCATAGCCTGATTTCACATCGTAGCTCATGAAAGCAATCTTGTTGTAGTTGTGTAGCCGTGACCATTTTTTCTGGACATAGCCTGTACGATCACCAGGAATGAAATACTACTTAGTTTAGCGATCATTAAGACGTGAAATAAGATGAAATCTGAACCATCAAATGTTAAGACATCCTGCGATAGAACAAACAAAAATGTGTGTTTCCTTACCTGGAGTCGAACCCCGGATCGATTAGAACTTTAAGAAAAGGACATATTTCGTTTAGCACAGCGATTCATATCTTATGAGCTGGGAACTCGGACCTCAAAATCGACGTCTGCTTAGTTGTTAAAAGCAATGAACCAATTTTCCATTGACATTGCCAAACACTTTAAAATATTAAGTCAGCTTCTGTCATATTGAAATTGCATTTAAAAAAATCACATGCGAAGGCGAAGATGACGAAAGAGAGGAGCGGCTTCTTGCACAAGTTTCGTAACGAAATGAATTTCATTACTTCAGTATCATAGTTCCTTTGTCATAGATGAAGAATGCAGAATTTGCAGTTTTTCTTTATAACATCATTCAGCTCTGTCATATTGCATTCTCTCTCTTTAAATTGTGTTACTGTTGCTTAGTTACTAAGATATCAGTTCTGTGTTTGTAACATTGAACTTGTCATTTACTGCAATAGTGATTACCGTGTTACCTAGTGATGCTATAATGTTGCATTGAATCCAATTTTTTCTGGTGCAAGAGGTTTTCAGTTCGATTCCTTTAGAGTGCTTCCCGTCGTTCTTATAGGATTATCATGTTACTTATTTCATGAAAGATCGTGCCAGTAGTGAATGATTCTACATTGAATTCAATTTACTATGGTGGAAGAGCTTCCCTCATAAGATTGTAAATGAAGAAAGAAAAAAAAAACTGTTACGATACCATGGTTCGGCTTTCCTTGTGTCAAGAAATGAACGATTTATCGTTTTGATCTCATATTGTTTTGTACCATGGTGCTGTAATACGAGTGATTTGTATTAAATAACATTCACAAGAAGGTCGATTCCGGCTGGAAAACAATTTCATAAAAGTGAACAAGTGCATCTAATGCGAAAAGGATTCTAGTTTGATTCTGCTGACGTTCACTATTTTAAGTGAAGTTTTTATACGATAAAAGTATTGCACGAACAGTCTGTGCTTACTGCTAAAACTTAATTACATTTTCATTGAAATCAACACAAGTAATATATTTGTATTTAAAAAATGTAATCAGTATGTACTGTAATAAACAACATTGTGTGTTTGTGTGTGTGTGTGCGTGATGTTAGTCTAAACAACAGTCTTTTTCATGAATGGTTTTTAAATTATTGTTGTGGTATTTGCTTCTCGAGAAAAAGCTGAGGCCTGCAAAATGATCTTCCTCAACTCAGTGACCTTGCTTGTTTCATGTTAAGTGTATCATTATCTGCTTACGTCGTGATGACTCAATGACAGAGGTGTGTAAGGTCGCTGGTTCGATCTTAGCTAACGCCAAGTTGCTTTGTAGTGAACAAAAAAGCCGTGTGCGTGAGTTTTCTCAGGGTTCTCCCCACTATATTTAATCCATCATTACATTTATTTCTCATCATCATCGTCTTCTTTAGCCTAGTTAGCATAACCGTAAGACGTAAAACTCAAAGATTTAATTTCGTTTCTCTGAACCACCACGAGTGTTTTTTTGTTCTCTTGACAGTACCGAGGACGTAAATCTTGTGTTCCTAGACTGCATAAGACGTGAACGATAAAATCTGAACCACCATAAATGTTTTATGTTGACTTAACAATATCGAGGCTGTATAGGACGTGGACCTACAGTTCAAAGTGAAATTCGAATCATCATAAATGTAGCTATAAACACCAAATATTTGTTTCTATTTTACGTATAAGATGGAAAGTGTTTATGACCTTAGACTGTATAAGACTTGAACGTACTTCTGTGGGTTGTGTACTTAAACCCGTAATAATAACGCCAAAAATCGAACCTGAACTTAGCCACTGAAATCTCAAATGGGCTTAAGGAAAGATTTTTTTTTTTATTGTAATGCTTTAAACCTGGAAAATGCTGATTAGCACCTTGACCTTCAAGTGAGAGGAGTGAGAGGTAAGGAAATACTTCCGTGCTTGACGTCACATGAATGAAATTCTGTCCATCTTAGCATTTTTTCGTTCTGTGCTTTGATCAGTAAGCTGTTATTCGTTTCATACAAGTTCAAGTGTTAATGTGGCTAATATTTATTAAATCACGTCTTAATGGTCGCTAAACTAAGTAGTATTTCATTCCTGGTGATCGTACAGGCTATGTCCAGAAAAAATGGTCACGGCTACACAACTACAACAAGATTGCTTTCATGAGCTACGATGTGAAATCAGGCTATGGCTGGCCAACGGGTTCATTACATAAACGAACTAAATCGTTCTCAAGACAATATAAATCTTAAACCGTAAACTATGTTACATTACTAAAAGTTACGGCTTACGGCTCGCGAAGACTAGTGATCACTTTCAATCTCTGTTAAGATTTTCGAAAATTTTGAGTTTGATAATTGTTGTTCGAAAATATTTTTAATTCGAAACTTGAGTTTCAAATTTTGATTTTAAAACTTTCTGAGTTCGAAAATTTTTAGTGAGAACTTTGAGTTCGAATTTTTTTAGTTCAAAATTTTAGATCGAAAACTTTTTTAGTTTGAAATTTTGATTTGCAAGTTTTAAGTTTGAAACTTTCTGAGTTCGAAAAAAAATTCTTTGAAAATTTGGTTCGAAAAGTTTTTTAGTTTTCAAATTCGGTTCGAGTTCGAAAATTTTAAGTTTAAAAAATTTCGTTCCAGAAAGTTTGATTTTATTTTTTAGTTTTAAAAATTTTAGATTTTCAAAATTTGTTTCAAATTTTTATTTGAAATCTTTTAGTTTGAAAATTTTTGTTTGACAATTTTTTGTTTAAATTTTTTTATTTGAAATTTTTTAGTTCGAAAATTTTTTTTTGAAAAGTTTAAATTTTTTGTTTGAAAATTTTTAGTTTTCAAAATTTTTAGTTTTGAAAATTCTTGCACTCAGCGGAACCGTTTCGAAAAAGAATCGGAGCAGTTTAGATTTTCAAAATCTGGCAACATTGTTTCCATCAATGAAGCGCTTACTGATCAACAAACGCTGAGCGTTTAAAAATCGCTCGAACAATGAACTAATCAGATTTAAGCAAAGAGTCATCTTTTTATTTAATCCATGAACGGAAACGAGAGTTACTAATTAGGTCCAAAATCACATCATCCCATCCGCGTTTGTCACTAATGTGTGAGGTCCCTGCTTCAATCCTCAATCAAGTAAGTTCATGTTTTTCTCATGTTTTCGTCCTATCACTTCTCATCATCATCGTTTTGCGGAGACGTTAAATTCAACATTTCCTGAAACTAGCACCAAGAATCGAACTCGGGACGATTGCAACACATGTACGGTATCCATGTTCACCCCTAAAGCGGAACAAAATGACCCCTAAAAGGGAACGAGGTGGACCACCCAAATTTATAGTAATATATATTAGGGTCCAGTACTATTATACCAAATGTTTAAATTGGGCAATTTCTAAAACTTAAGGGGTGGGCCAAGGTACCATTCCCAAAAAATTTCAAGGGGTGCACAAATGTACCTATGTCTTATGATAGGGAATAAACCCCTATACATGACCATATAACCATATAAGATAATAGGTCCTCATCCAAGAGGATAAATTGGATCAAAAAACCAAACACGTGGTACAACATATTGCTTATGTTTATATTTTAGCAATTTTGTACCCTAAAAGGGAACGAAGTGAACCACCCAAATTTATCATGATACATATTAGAGTCCAGTAGTATATGCTTAAACTGGAAAATTTCCAAAATTTAAAAGATTGGCCATGGTACTCCTCCCAAATTTTTAAAGGGGTGCACAAATGTACCTATGTCTTATAATAGGAAATGGACATCTGTATATGTCCATATAACTATATAAGGTAATAGGACCTCATCCAAAGTGATAAAATGAGCCAAAATACCAAATACGTGGTTGTAGTAAAATTTGGTAATTTTGTGCCCCTAAAAGGGATATCATAATACATGTTAGGGTCCGGTACTATAATACCAAATGTTTAAATTGGGCAATTTCCAAAATTTAAGGGGTGGGCCAAAGTACCCCTCCCAAATTTTTAAAGGAGTGCACAAATATACCCATATTTTATGAAAGATAATGAACCCTGTATACGTCCATATAACTATATAAGGTAATAGGGCCTCATCCAAGAGGATAAATTGGGCCAAAAGACCAAACACGTGGTTGTAGTAAAATTTGGTAATTTTGTGCCCCTAAAAGGGATATCATAATATATATTAGGGTCCTATACTATTATACCAAATGTTTAAATTGGGCAATTTCCAAACTTGAAGGGGGTGGGCCAAAGTACTCCACCCAAATTTAAAGGAGTGCACAAATATACCCATATCTTATGAAAGGTAATGGACCCCTATACATGACCATATAACTATATAGGATAATAACACCTCATCAAAGGGGATAAAATCGACCAAAAACCAAACACGTGGTATAACGTATTGCTTACGTTTATATTTTGGCAATTTTGTACCCCTAGAAGGAAACAAGGTGGGCCACCCAAATTTATCATAATACATGTTAGGGTCCGGTACTATAATACCAAATGTTTAAATCGGGCAATTTCCAAAATTTAAGGGGTGGGCCAAAGTACCCCTCCCAAATTTTTAAAGGAGTGCACAAATATACCCATATGTTATGAAAGGTAATGGACCCCTATACATGACCATATAACTATATAGGATAATAACACCTCATCAAAGGGGATAAAATCGACCAAAAACCAAACACGTGGTATAACGTATTGCTTACGTTTATATTTTGGCAATTTTGTACCCCTAGAAGGAAACGAGGTGGACCGCCCAAATTTATCATGATACATATTAGGGTCCTGTACTTAATACCGAATGTCCTATGTCTTATAATAGGAAATGGACATCTGTATACGTCCATATAACTATATAAGGTAATAGGACCTCATCCAAAGTGATAAAATGAGCCAAAATACCAAATACGTGGTTGTAGTAAAATTTGGTAATCTTGTGCCCCTAAAAGGGATATCATAATACATGTTAGGGTCCGGTACTATAATACCAAATGTTTAAATTGGGCAATTTCAAAATTTAAGGGGTGGGCCAAAGTACCCCTCCCAAATTTTTAAAGGAGTGCACAAATATACCCATATTTTATGAAAGGTAATGAACCCTGTATACGTCCATATAACTATATAAGGTAATAGGGCCTCATCCAAGAGGATAAATTGGGCCAAAAGACCAAACACGTGGTTGTAGTAAAATTTGGTAATTTTGTGCCCCTAAAAGGGATATCATAATATATATTAGGGTCCTATACTATTATACCAAATGTTTAAATTGGGCAATTTCCAAACTTGAAGGGGTGGGCCAAAGTACTCCACCCAAATTTAAAGGAGTGCACAAATATACCCATATCTTATGAAAGGTAATGGACCCCTATACATGACCATATAACTATGTAGGATAATAACACCTCATCAAAGGGGATAAAGTCGACCAAAAACCAAACACGTGGTATAACGTATTGCTTACGTTTATATTTTGGCAATTTTGTACCCCTAGAAGGAAACGAGGTGGACCACCCAAATTTATCATAATACATGTTAGGGTCCGGTACTATAATACCAAATGTTTAAATTGGTCAATTTCCAAAATTTAAGGGGTGGGCCAAAGTACCCCTCCCAAATTTTTAAAGGAGTGCACAAATATACCCATATCTTATGAAAGGTAATGGACCCCTATACATGACCATATAACTATATAGGATAATAACACCTCATCAAAGGGGATAAAATCGACCAAAAACCAAACACGTGGTATAACGTATTGCTTACGTTTATATTTTGGCAATTTTGTACCCCTAGAAGGAAACGAGGTGGACCGCCCAAATTTATCATGATACATATTAGGGTCCTGTACTTAATACCCAATGTTTAAATTGGTCAATTTCCAAAATTTAAGGGGTGGGCCAAGGTACCACTCCCAAATTTTTCAAGGGGTGCATTAATATACCCATATGTTATGAAAGGTAATGGACCCGTGTATACGCCCATATAACTATATAGGGTAATAATACCTCATCAAAGGGGATAAATTAGGTCAAAAACCCCCGAAATTTGAATTTTTGGCAATTTTTTACCCATGAAAGGGAACGACATAGACACCCAATACTGATAGAGGTACATACTATGGTCCTAGGCTACCACACCAAATTTTTAGATTTGGCAATTTCCAAAATTTAAGGGGGATGGTCCTAGGTACCCCTGCCAAAATTTAGGGGGTGGGCCATGGTACTCCTACCAAAATCTAAAAGGGGTGGTCCTATGTACCCCTAGGTCATTGACCCCGAGCCACGTAACCCAAAAAATGGGCGCCGGGCGGCCGGGGCGCAAAATTTTGGCGGCGGCGGGCGCCCCCTAGGTCATTGACCCCGGTCCACGTAACCCCAAAATGGGGCGCCGGGCGCCCGGGGCGCAAAATTATGGCGGCGGCGGCGGGCGCCACGCTCTAGGGGGCGGAAAAATGGCCTCAAGTCACGCGATTACTACTATGTGCTTATTCCGTAAAAAAGTACGAAAACTCGATTTAGAAGCCGTTCAAAAATGTTGTAGCCCCTGATCCAAAAATGTATCAAAACATACAATATATTTCAATCAAAAAATTTCTTGTACGCCATATATCTGGAGAACTGCATATAGTGTAGTCAATCAGTATGATGTGCTTTTTCCGTAAAAATTACGAAAACTCGATTTAGGGGCAGTTCAAAAATTTTATTTCCCCTGATCCAAAAATACATCAAAACATCCAATATATTTCAATCAAAAATTTTCTTGTATGCCTTATATCTGGAGAACTACATACAGTGTAGCCAAACTTAAACTATCCCTTAACTGAGTGATAATTTATCACCATGATATGCTTATTCCGTAGAAAGTACGAAAACTCAATTTAGGGGCCATTCAAAAATGTTGTGGCTTCTGATCCAAAAACTAATTATTGGTCAAGATCACAATCTTTTGACACATTTTTTTGATCGTTCCTAAAATTTTTGTTTTATTGTGAAATTATAATATCTTTCAAGCGAATTATGCAGTATGTATTAATTTACCATTTATACCTTGCTTTTGTATTAGGAAGAAAGATCTCACAAAACAATTCTAATAACAACTCACCACATGGATGAAGCTGAGGTATTAGGAGATCGAATTGCCGTATTACATCATGGAAAGTTACAATGTTATGGAAGCCAAGAATTCCTAATGAAAAGCTATGGTGAGTAATACTTGTTATTACAAAAATTATGTAGAAAACAAAATAATGGCATAAAAGACTCAATATCATTAAAGTGAACTTAAGTAAAGAAAACTTAACAATTAAATATAATCAAAATGATTATCTTTATAAATGTCCAGTCATCATTTGCAGCAATTAAGATTTGCATACGTCTTGCGGGAATTTAAGGAACACTCTCTTTAATTTTCAACGAACTTAAAAAGTTCGTTACTGAATTCTCTGCGTCTGTGTGTGTTTGTGTCTGTTATTTGCGATTTTATCAATTTTGAGCCCTTCATTCGATAGAACATCAAATACTACCTGGAAAAGTGATTGAATTTTCCGCATCACTCTTACCATTCCCGAGATATTGGCCAAAAGAGTTTCGAAGATTTAAGAAACCATATCTCGGAAATCGTAAGTCATAGAGGCCAGTGTCTACCAGTTACTATTGGTACCAAAATGTTTAGCATCCTCTAAGATATTGATCAACACCAATATCATCTCTATATGAACTTACCATTCCCTAGATATTGGCCAAAAAAGTTCCAATGTCGGGAGATTTAAGGAGCCATAGAAAGATGATATTTTGGGAATTTTTCAATTTTTAATTATAAATGAATAGACATATTACAAGAATTGTGTAATGAGTATAATAATAAAGTACATAGAACAATTGGTATAAAGCCTGCAGAATTTAATAAGAAAAACTTATTCTTTTTAAGTTCGTTGCGGCAATGCTCATGGAACATTCTCAACTGGTTTTCTGTAAATTACAATATTTTTCTTCACTGCTATCATATTTCTAAGAATATTATTTCTTCATAAACACAAATCGCTAATTAAGAATTAAGTTTAATATTGTATTCTCCACCATTTTTTGACGCCATGTTCTTCTTTAACATTTCATTTTATGTGACTAACTGTTCCTACTAGATATTCAAACAAAATTAGAGTGATTAAGTTAAGGACTCAGCGTGTGGATAATAGACAAAACAAAAGAATATTTTCCACTGTACAAGCTTTGTTTTTAGTGGACTTAAATCCGATTTAAATTACTCGTTGAGCAAAACAATACTTTATTATAAGAAATATTAACGTGTAACGCTTTTGCCAACTATCTACTTTGGGTTCATCAGACACTATAAATATACAGGTAAAGACAGATTATATATATATATAAGAGATAGAGAAACAATTTCTGAATGAGTCAAGTGTAGGCCAAGAGGAGAGAAGATTAGTGAGAAAATGGTAAAAAGCAAGATTCAATGAAATAGAAAGTGATAGGATCCTAAACTGGAATTCAGGACGTAAAATTGATCAACAGTGGAATAAATTGTTAAGGAGACTTAAAGAATGAATATGTTAATTGTACAAGTTATTTTTAGTATTGTTTCAATGATATTTATTTAGTATTCATATTTAAGAGTTATTTGTAAGCTTATTTTCTAAATTAGATATGGATGTATATGGTGTCAACCGCAGGGGTGGGAAAGGGAATTAGCGAATTTTGTTTGTGTTTTACTTTCTGGTTTCGTGATTGAAGGGGGTTGGCTGAATTAGCCTGTGGTAGCCAATCAGCATTCAGCAACTGTTTTATTGTCAAATATATATATATATAACATCTGTCATTACGTGTGTATTTACAGTGTCTGATAAACCCAAAGTGGATAATTGGCAACACTGCTACACGTTAATAATTTTTGCAATAAGCGTATTATATTGCTCAGCGAGTAGTTGAAATTGGATTAAACAAAAATACTAGTTTCACACATTTGGATGCGGTATTTCTCCACAAAAGTTCCTATCTGTCATGTTAATTTTTAGTAAAATAATGTTATGATGTACTGTTGCTGAAGTAAAAACACATCTAATACTCTATTACTTTATTGTTCAGCAAATTGGAAATTTTATTTAATCATACTCAGGGCCGGCCCTATGCAAATTGCCGCCCCCCTACAAAGGCATCATTTGCCTCCTCCCTTTCTCCAGAAAGAATAAATCTTAAAAGCCAAGGTTTTAAGCATGCTACCCTATCATGAACAACGAACGGAAGGAAAGTGCACTCTCACTCAGAAAGGCCTAAACACTACAAGAGCTATAGTATCGTTGTGTCCGTTTTGTTCTTTAAATAATAATCTATTATATTTGTGCTAGATAACTAAACACATTTGCAGGGAAAAGATGGCAGTCTTTTTTTTTTGTTTAAATATAGAAATCAATATCGAGCTTCAATTCAATCTCAATATATCAGTGCAATTCCAGTACAAATATCTCTTTTATCTTTATTTCTTTATTTCTTTATTTCTTTATTTTCCTTCTACATCTGTTAAAAAAAATTAAAAAATAAACTTGTTTCCACCTTCAATGATAAAGAATTGTTTTTGATAAAGACAAGACTAGTTTTCATATCAAAACTGTGATAACTAATTAAGTGTACCAGATGTTCGCTACTGATCAAGAATTGAGTTTTTGTATTTGACTATAATCAAACAATTCATGCTCCGATTTGTTTGACCATTTGCTTTAGCACTGTCCGTGTGACCTTACACTAATGCGACCTAAATATGATTTATGAATGTAGTGTTCAAATAGAAGGAGAGCTTAGTAAGTTTGACTACCAACATCATGAAGTGTGTTTGCAACAAGAAATATATATTTTAAATAAAATAGTTATGACAAATTTTGCCGTTCCTCGAAACTTACCGCTCCGTGCAAATGTACGTTGCGCATATGGTAGACCCGGCCCTGATCATAGTTGTTCATTTCAACGGTCATTTTTATCTTATTAAACTACATAAATTACTTATGAGGTATTCAGTTTCGAAACAATTTCATAAATTATATTGTTTTGTTACATAATATAAATTTAAAATGTTACATTATTATTTTAATTTTTTTGAGACATTTGTTATATATATTTCGACAAACATGCCAATTTAACGGAAACATACAATAACATTCAATTTCTTCTTTCTAGTAGTAGATGCAAAATCTTAGTGGCACAATAAATAGACTATAGAAATAGAAATGACAATGAAATCTCTAGAAATATAAATAAAATTGAGCATACTTGTTGTGGATTATGTTACAAGAATTTTCTGAAATCACTTCTACATTAAAAGTGTACTTAACACTTGTAGTTATGATATTGTTCGCTTGTTCGTGTTGTACTAGAGAAGAAACACCTCTTCCAGTTCCCTTCTTATCAAATAATTTAGTTAAATATAGAGAAAATATTTTTTACGAAGAACTATAAAATCAAAAGTTTATTTTATAGTTCTTTAAACTATAACTTTAAAACAGACGGAAAGAACTTTAAAAATAAAAAAACTCTTGTAAGATTGTTTTTGTAACATTGATTTCAATTTCTTAACTCATTTTGCTAGGAGCTGTTTTTGTAACGTTAATTTCAATTTCTTAACTCATTTCGCTAGGTGCTGTTTTTGTAACATTAATTTCAATTTCTTAACTCATTTCGCTAGGAGCTGTTTTTGTAACATTAATTTCAATTTCTGAACTCATTTCGCTAGGAGCTGTTTTTGTAACATTAATTTCAATTTCTGAACTCATTTCGGTAGGAGCTGTTTTTGTAACATTAATTTCAATTTCTTAACTCATTTCGCTAGGAGCTGTTTTTGTAACATTAATTTCAATTTCTGAACTCATTTCGCTAGGAGCTGTTTTTGTAACATTAATTTCAATTTCTGAACTCATTTCGGTAGGAGCTGTTTTTGTAACATTAATTTCAATTTCTTAACTCATTTCGCTAGGAGCTGTTTTTGTAACATTAATTTCAATTTCTGAACTCATTTCGCTAGGAGCTGTTTTTGTAACATTAATTTCAATTTCTGAACTCATTTCGGTAGGAGCTGTTTTTGTAACATTAATTTCAATTTCTTAACTCATTTCGCTAGGAGCTGTTTTTGTAACATTAATTTCAATTTCTTAACTGATTTCGCTAGGAGCTGTTTTTGTAACATTAATTTCAATTTCTTAACTGATTTCGCTAGGAGCTGGATATATTTTTACATTTACGAAGACGATACGCACTAAAGTGGCAGAAATATCAAATAACATTTTGACGATGATGCCTGGTGCAGAGATCAAAGAAGAAACTGATATGTATATTAAATATGTGATTCCGATGCAGTTAAGAAGTAGATTTCCATTTCTTCTGGAGTACTTAGAATTAAATAAGGAATCACTAAAATACCAACAACTACGGATTTCCGTTTCTAGTATGGACGATATTTTCATCAAGTAAGTTATTATATTTTCAAGTTTGCCATTATTAATAGTTTTATATTGTCACACTATAATTTTTTATAGTTTTATTTATTTTTAATATACGATTGGGTAATCGGGGACCTGAATTTAAAAAATATTCCAAGTCTATTTTTTCGTATTTTCAGTTTTCTTCTTATTATTATTGGTTGATATTTATGTTTCGAGGGCTATTTACATGCATAGTGTAACAGCCCAAGTCCAACTCAAAATCCTCTTTTCAGCGAACTTAAAAAGTTCGTTACTGAATTCTCTATGTCTTTCTGTGTGTGTGTATGTGTGTGTGTGTTATTTGCGAATTCTTCAATTTTGAGCCGTCCATTCGATAGAGTATCAAAAACTACCTAAGAAAGTGATGAAATTTTTCGCATCACTCTTACCGTTCCCGAGATATAGGCCAAAAATGTTCCGATTTCGGGAGTTTTAATGAGCCATATCTCGGGAACCGTAAGTCATAGAGAGATCATATTAGTGTTGGTCAATATCTAAGAGAATGGTAAATATTTTGGTACCAAACAGAAACACGTGGCCACTGGCCAACTGGTGACTGTTCCCTGGATATTGATCCAAAAAGTTCGGATTTCGGGAGATTTAAGGACTCATATCTCGGGAACTGTAAGTCATAGAAAGATCATATTGATGTTGATCAATACCTAAAAGGATGATGAACATTTTAGTACGAAATAGTAGTCGGCGGCCACTGTTCCCCAGATATTGGCCAAAAATTTCGGATTTTGGGAGATTTAAGGAGCCATAGAGAGATGATATTTTGGGAATTTTTCAATTTTGTGACCTCCATTTTGAGCATGTGTCTTCGTAAAACAATATATCGTAGAACGTTTTAAGAGAACTCTTAAACAAAACACGTGGAACAAATTTAGTACTGAAGGAAAGTATAAATGGATAGATATATTACAAAAATTGTTTAATGAGTATAATAATAAAGTCCATAGAACAATTGGTATAAAGTCTGTAGAAGTTAATAAGAAAAGTTAATTCTTTTTAAGTTTCTTCTGGCAATGGTTTTGGAGCATTCTCAATTGATTAATACTAATTTCAGCTGAATAGAAAAATATTCAATTCAGTTGAGGAATTTAGAACATTTTTGTATTCAGCTGAATCATATCATTGCAATGGAAACTTTAATGACAGAAATATTTTATTAGGCTATAATGCTTGATTTGACATTAGTTGCAAACAACGAGAAACCAAAGTTAATCGCCTCTCAGACATTTAATAACAACATTATTGGACTCTATTGGTCACTAACAATATAAACAATATAAAAGCTCATTCATGAAATAATTCCTTACTTCCTGTGTTAGCCATTTAGATTTATTATTTGTATATATTGCAGAATTGGTTTGGAAGCTGATGGCAAGATGGAAAGGCAATCAATAGAAATAGACGTTGAGATAGTTGATCAAGGTACGTTCCAGTAAGTGCTCACTTTTGGTTATTTAAAAAAAAAAGTTGATGAAAACTTACTGACTCTATGGCAAAAATCATATATACCAATTTGAGACAATTCAATCCAAATGTATGCGTTATTTAATGACGATACTCCTTTTTGCGATTACAGCGCCATCTAGAAGGATAACGAAAAAGTACTTCAAGTAAAAGTTGAGTATTTTAGGTCGCGGAATCCGAATCTGCAATCCTCAGTGGGAAAACATATTGTACTTTTATCAAATTACTCACTGCATTCTCTTGAAATAAGAAGAGACAATTTTCTTCTTACGTTTTTAGAATAAACGCATGCGCAATGAGATATATTCACCAATATTACGACCAGAAAGTATTCATTTCATGTTTCAAACCAGAAAGTACGCTTACAACTGCTAACATTTCACAACCATCACCAAGTACGAATATATTAAGTATTCGACCTTTAGAAGAATGTGCACAATATATAATACTGTGTAAATAAATAAGGCCCACAATCAATGGCGTGGAATGTCTTTTCTCATAGAGAACTAGGTTTGAAGACACCTCTATCTTAGGCGTGAAATAATTCAGAAATCGAATAAACATGAACTTCACATAATTCGACAATATAGAGAGGTACATTAATAAATTAATTAGAAAAAAAGGTGAAACAATCAAATATAAATAAGTTTATAGAAGTGCAAAATTGAAATTCTTCAATGATGACACATAGCCTCTTGCAGTAATGAAGGTTTCAGTGTTCCAGTTACCGGCATTTTCTGCAATGCTCTCTAAAAAGCCGTAAGAGCTGTGTTTGATTTCATGCACTGATGTGTTTGATTTCATTCAAGTAAAAAAAAAAAAAAAAAAAAAAAAAAAAAAAAAAAAAAAAACCTTGATTTTGAGCGTGACGTAGATGGATAAATTATTTTATAATAAGTTTAATATGCAACTATGTAAATAATCGTTCAACATTCTTTAGTTTTAAGTATTGAATTCTCACGGGTAGATTACAAATATTGGATATAATTTCGTTACTACTTCTTGTTTTGTATTAACTTTTGCTATTACATTTTAAAAGAAGTTTTTCTTTCTCTGAGACAGATATAAACAGATTGACTGGTATATCTTTGTGCTTCATGCAGTTTCAAGGATTGATATGCAAAAACATCACATTTATGCTGACTAATTGGGTAATATACGTGTATCAGGTAAAAGTATTTATTGATATTTTTATTATTATTATTATTATTATTATTATTATTATTATTATTATTACCACTTACATGTTTATTTTAGCCAAGAGTCTAGACGTGTTATGTTACCCATCAGACATTTCGAACGTGTTGACGCTAAATCTTGTAGCCTGATTATTCTCAAAAGAATTTTCAGGAGAGAAAAAACATAGCTTATTCTCATAAATAAATATTTCCTCTCTTAGAACCATTCTCAGACTTTTACTTAATCATTGTTTTCTTCATCATATCATGGACGGAAAAGAGTTAAGCGACGCGGGAGCGGTAGAAAATAAAATTGTGGCCGACCGAACTTTCTGCAAGGTGAAGCAGAGGAAAGACATATTTTCTAAACCGCTAGTACTCGGCGACAAGTAGGGGCATTCAGTTTGAGCGACCGTTGTGCAGACAGCTCAGACAATGCAGTTTTAGTCGCTATGGAGCGTAGAGCATTGTGTGTTCGCGTTCATGCAGTTTTCTGGAAACAATGATTCTGTGGTCACGATTCAACGTCTTTTAAGTCGAAAGTTTAATCTCGAGCATTGAGGTACAGTGCCAGATCGAAACACTATACTCTGGTAGGTTGCAGCGTTCAGAAGTACTAATCTGTGATGAAAAAGAAACCATCTGGTCTTCCCCGTTCAATTCGAACTCCGGAAATCGTAGATAAAGTGAAAAGGGCAGTTCTTGCTAGTCTGAAATGATCCGCTAGGCGACAGGCTGTATCGCTGGGTATGTCACGTTGTTCGATTCATCGCATCTTACATGATGATCTCAAATTTTCCTTTTCATTACAGATCCAGTACTTCTGAACGCTTTAACCCATCGCAGTATAATGTTTCGATCGACGTTCGACACAACTTTCCACGCAAAAGACGTTGAATCGTGAGCACAGAATCATTGTTTCTAAAGAACTGCTTGACCGCGGAAACACGGTGCTCTACGCTCCAACGCTCCATAGTGACTGAAACTGCATTGTCTGAGCTGTCTGTCAACGGTTGCTCAAAATCAATACCCTTACTCGTCGCCGAGTACTAGTGGTTTAAAAAACATGCGTTTCCTCTACTCCACTCGGTACATCAACGCTTTACTTCGCTCCTACAGGTGTGTCTTGAAAACACATCGCAAGTGTAAAAAGTACAATACGTAGGTTTCTAATTTCTGTTGGCGACTAATTTAGTTATGTGAACTGTTTAGCATAAATATTGTAACAAGTAACCGTTTACGTTTCGCTACTCCGTTTCTATATCTTTCAAGGAACCTAATACGAGGGGCAGTCAAGAAGTTCCCGGAATTCTATTGTAGTTCTTTATTACTACAATATAAATATACTTTACTTAACCGCCTTCAAAGTTGGCACCTTCGGAACACTCACACTTGTTCCATCACTTCTGTGATTGGTGGGAATACCGAAGAAAGGTCTCTTTTGGTATCTTCCGAAGTTCAGCCGTCACGTTAGTTTTGATTCTTCTACGTTGGCGAGACGGAAAAGGTCCATTTTTAGCTTTGGAAAGAGCCAAACATCCAATGATCCTAAATTGTTTTTAAGGCTATCAAACGATATGAATCAGATTTTCCCCAATTTCCATATGAACTTAATGTTTGCGCGTTGCTCGATCTGTGAAATTACGGCGACTGATCACTACACACTCCGCCGTTTAGCTACTTGCGCGTTGCTTGATCTGTGAAATTACGGCGATTGATCACTACACACTCCACCGTTTAGCTACTTGCGCGTTGCTTGATCTGTGAAATTACGGCGATTGATCACTACACACTCCGCCGTTTAGCTACTTGCGCGTTGCTTGATCTGTGAAATTACGGCGACTGATCACTACACACTCCTTTGTTCAGCAACATTACTCGCACACTGTCTGTTATGACCTGCTCATACTGGTCAGTTTCATAATTAGGCAGCTTAAGGGCTGTACTATACAAAATTCATTGTAATTGCATCACAAATGCCTAAACTACAATAGCATTCCGGAAACTTTTTGATTGTCCCTGTATTTCTATAGTAAGTGGTAAACAGACAAAAATTTACTTAGGCCTTTTGAGAAATACTTAACTTTATAAAAGAAACCAACAACTTTTTATACCTAAAAGAAAGCAACGTTGTAATACAATAAAAATAAAATTTACATCTTTCTAACTATTGTGCACTGAGTAGATTTGTTTTCTTTAACAATTACAAACATACTGTATTTCTGTAATATATAATGCTTATAAAAAATTGTATATATAATATTTATAAAAATTGTAGGGCATGAAGACATAGGTGAAACAAGCATGATTAATATTAGTATAAACTAACTAACTAAGTCTATAGCCTATGAAACCCTAAGGTTCAATGCCGCCTTCACAACAGCTCTCCACTGACTTCTATCCTTAGCCAACTGGATCCAGTTTCTACTTTGTATTCCTATTTTTCCTAGATCCATCTTAATATTGTCCTCCCATCTGTGCTGGGTCTTCCTATTGGTCGTTTTCGGATGTTTCTTCCAGTTAAGACTTTGAAAGCGTTCCTATTTTCTTCCATCCTGGCTACATGACTTGCCCACCTGAGCCTCCTAGATTTGATGACCCCAACAAGGTTTGGTACACCGTATAAATTATGTAGTTTCTCGTTATGAAGTTTCTGTTGTTCCTCATTCCCATTCCTTTTGGGTTCGAGTATTCATCTCAGGATCTTGTTCTCAAATACTTTCAGTCTACGTCCTTCCCTCAGAGTAAGCGACCATGTTTCGCAGCCATATAGATCAACAGGCATGATTATCGTTTTGTATATTTTAAGCTTCACAGAATTCGCGACGACAAGAGATTTTGAACTGAATGTGATTAATATTAGTATATATGAAAAAATACTTCATTAAAAATAGGTAAAAGAAATTTAGTCAGAGCTCTCGACAATAGTCACAGGAAGATTCACAAGAACATTTTAATAGACTAGTAACCGTCTGCTCAAAACTAACAAAATATAAACTTCTCACAACATAATTTCACCATTTCAAAATTTCCCAATCAGTAATTTTGTTCAAAATTGATTACCAAAAATTATTTGACAACAATGTAAAGCTTTATACGCAGCGGAAACAAATCAGAATGTATCATTTTGCTAATTAACTGTAATCAATTTTCAAAATTATAGCTAATATTTTGAATCTTCTTATATTTACTTAACCTAAAAATATCCTAATTGTGGTTAAAAAAAATTGGAGATAGCAGCAACGTAAAATTACATCTACACTTTGAAGAAACAGAGTATCTGTAACTATTAGTAGATATAAGATCAGATTCTACTTCAAATATAAAATTTTCGTGTCATAAAAAATAGAAAAAAAAATAATACCATTTTAAACTTAATTCATTAGTATCTACTTAAAAATCAGCAAATTTTATCGGTGAAATGAAAATGAAATGAAATGTTTTATATCCCAGGTTATGTCAGCTAGGCTAAAGGAGACGCTGATGATGAGAAATTAATAAATTGGTGGAATGAAGAAATTTGGAGGAAACGGGAGAACCTCGAGAAAGCCCACGCACGCAATGTTTGTCTACCACAAAATTCACTTGGCGCGAGCCATAGGTGAACGCTCTACCACTGAGCCCCCAAATTTTATCAGTGTTTTCAATCAAGTTTCTATTTGGCTCACCTCCATTTCAAAAAGTAAGATTTTCTTTTATTCGAAAAACTCCATTTCGAACATCAGAAACTCAAATTCTCCTTAATTTTGTTTTGAAAATCAATTAATGTTTGTTTTTATTTTTCGTGTGTTTATTTAATGTAAGATCTTAAAAGAGAATGAAGAGAAGAAACGCGATTTAGACAAAGATAAACTTAAACTAAACATATCGATAATAGCCAATTTCTTCTGTTTTTAAACTCTTCCCCGTGTGTTAACAAGAACTCAAAATGCAAGATTTATATGCAATTATGTATTTATAGTCTCGTTTATTTTGTAGTGAGTATATGGAAACATATTTATTTTTTTCTTAAATAAATAGTTTAGTATCATATAGACTCAATGCAATGTTGTTAAAGTCAAATGAGGAGACTTTCATTTTTAATTAAATTTATTCTTATATATTCATTTCAATTAAAATTAGATATCTTATTAAATATCTTATTAAATAATAATAAAAATCCCAATGAAAAATATCATCTAGAAAACCAAAGTACAGAGAGAGATTATTACGTATATATATATATATATATATATATATATATTGAGATGCTGCCTGGTTTATACTCATAAATCAATTAAAAATATAGACAAATTGACAATTTACAACAAATCATCTTGTGTTTATGCTTGTTTAACTCATATTTCCTCATTCTATTACAGCACTTGCATTTACTTTAAAGTATTTACCTTAAAAACAACAACAACAAAAAAAAAAAGCTGCTATAATTATTATGTAGGCGCATAAGAGGATTATTCAAATTACAAGAAATTAGTTACTTATCAGTAAGTCCTCCCATGGGGAAACTAAACACTCTCCACACGTATCGAAACAAGAAGTCAGTTCCGTCTTGAATGGTAAGGTAACAATAATAAAAATAGACAAGAGAATAAAGGTAAGGAAAAAGGAATACAGGACACGCTAGACAGGAATCTGATAACTGTCTTCCATTTTTAGATTTACTGATTATCCGATCACACAATAAAATTATAACAAAAGTATAACGAAAACCTGCTGCGGGCACTACCTACATACATCAACAGTCAACCTATCTACCACTCCACAAGTCCAATATTTAGAAAAAATGTCTTTTCGTAGGGCATTATTAATTTGTGATTGTCCAAATTATCTAAAGGACGAAATACATTTTTTATATCAAACAAGACAAAAAGTATTTTTATTTATTTTATTTATATCAGACTCCAGGCCGCAACAAGTCTTGGACACACTTTAAGGGGCAATACAATTACATTGCTTATACATATTGAAATACAAAATTAAATTACTTATGCATAATAAATATACATATACAAGAATAAAAATAAAACAATATCTGTTAAGTTTATCCTTCCATTTACTTGCTACTTTTTTTAATGCTGTTCCTTCTACACTTACACTTCATATTCATAGTTTTTGCCATAGCTCTCTTATCCGTTTTTTTGAATAATGATTTTGATTTCAACTGTTTGCATTCAGTTGGAATTTCATTGAAGCATTTTATGAGATAGTTCTTAACCCCTCCTGTTTCGTGTGTTTCTGAAGAATAAGATTCCGCATGTATTTGTTCTTTATGTCTTGTCTCATAATTATGAAAGTGACTATTTTTATTTACTATTATATTATGATGTATATTATTATTCATAACATTAAACATATATTACATAGCTGATTCTTTGGCTAAATAATCTATTGATAGTACTTTAGACGTTCTATAAATATTTTAATTTGAGTTTAAGCGTGGCAAATTGTAGAGGGTACGTAATGCCCTATTCTGCAAAATTTGTATTGGATGCACTGCACTTTTGTTCGAACGTCCCCATAAGATGTTCATGTAAGTTAGATGAGTGTGTACATATGCATAGTAGATATATTTTTCTTTTTTAAGATTCGGCGATAATATATTTCTAAATCTATTAAGCTCCCCTATTATTTGTAAGTTGTTTTTTTTTTTTTTTTAACACAAAAATGCTATGTGTGGTCCCCATTCAAGATGCTGATTATTATTCCTAGGTACTTAGTTTCAGTGACTTCTTATTTGTTGACCTTGCAAATATATATTTATATTATGGTCTACATGAATATCTGTTTTCTTATAGAAACTTATATATACAGTTTTCTCTACATTTACTGAAAGTTCACTGCAATTCAACTAATCCTACAGTAGATTTAGATGCTGCTGTATTATATTTTCTAATGTATTTTTATTTTCCGCTGTGCATGATATATACATATCGTCAGCGAATAATGCTAAGGTACCATTTAGTTTGATGTTTGCTACATCATTTATATATATTAAAAATAGGGGAGGACCCAAACAGGAACCTTGTGGCACTCCACATATAATTGTCTGTTCTGAACTTGTGAAGTTGTTTATCTCAACATATTGCTTTCGTCCATTTAAATAACTTTTAAACCACTGCAATGCAAGTCCTCTAATTCCTAAATTACTAAGTTTGTTAAGCAGAATGTCATGGTTAACTGCATCAAAGGCTTTGCGAAGATCAATAAATAACCTTTAAACTACGGCATATTTTGTTTTCAAAATACCCTGTTTCTTGTCTTAACTACGGATATTTCGATTTAGAAATAGTACTACAATAACTTTTTTAACACGTTTTGTTTCATGTGTCTTCGACAAATAGAAGTGAAGAAATGGACTTCTTTGTAAACCCTTACGAAAACGCTTTAAATGTAGTTTAAAGGTTAAAGGTAAATTACCTCCGTAGTTTAAAGGTTAAAGATTTACCTCCGTAGTTTAAGGGATAATCCTGCTGATGCCTGTCCTTTATCTAAAGCTTCTTCTATCTTAACACTAATGTCTAAAACTGCTGATTGTGTTGAGGAAACTTTCCTAGACCCATACTGGTGTTCGTAAAAAAAAAATTGACAGATTTTAGCTAATCTTCTAATCTAAATTTTACACTTTTTTCAATTATTTTTGAGAACACAGGCAAAATTGATATAGGTCTATAGTTATTTAGTTCTTCAACGTTTCCGTTTTTATGAACTGGAATTACTTTAGCTATTATATTTTAAAATTAGTGGGCATTGTTTCCGAAGTGAATGAATGACTTATAAGATGAGCAATGTATATGCTTAATTGATCCTTGTAATTAATCATAAATTTATTGTTTGTTTTGTCTGTAGCTGCACTATGTTTCGGTTTCAACATTTCTATTATCTTCTGAATTTCGTAAGCTGTGACTGGGCTTAGGAAAAACGAATTGCTATTTATTGGCTCTTTCGTATATTTGTTAGGACTTAAATCTTTAATACTTTTAGCAAGATTTGAAGCTATAGTGACAAAGAAATCATTAAAAATACCTAGTACATGTTCCGGAGGAACTATTTTACCTTTGTTTATTAGGGAAATCGTTTGTATTTCTTATTACTTTATTCACGGTTTTCCAATATAAATTACGTACCTTATAAAAGTGGCTTAATCAAACACCCAGATCGGTGCAAGCCTCTAAAACAGTTATTCCCAAAGAAGCAAAAAATTGGATAGGAATTCCTTTCTTTCCACTCTTGCAAAGCATAACCTATCTGCTTCTAGTATCCCTCCGAAAAGTCTACAAAAACATCTCACCGGATTTAAAAGTTATTTTGTTGATCCACTAAATAAGAGTCAGGCATTTAACGCGTTCAATGCGAATGTGACTCCTCATATACAGGCCAAACGAAACGCAATATTAACACCCGAATTAAAGAACATATTAGACAATAAAAACAAGTCACAAGAAGAGGGCGTGTCGGGATTGGCGCTTCATTTAAAACAACATACACATAATGTAAAACAGGTTAATGTAATAGGTTCAGCAAAAATAAAGAAACAACGGAAGTTTAAAGAATCATTCTTTATTCATAAATACAAACCTACTTTGAATCTGAATGCTGGCAACATTGATAGATTTGGTTATCTACCTTTTATATACGAGGTGTGGCAATTAAATAACGAGACTGGTGTCATAAATGTGATGTATTACAAAGAAAGTTACAATTGACTGTTATCTCCTTCAATATACTCCCCTTCCCTATCTATACACCGCTGCACACGTGCCTTCCATTGTACAAAGCAATGCTGTAGGTCATCAGATCCCTGGTCACCCTGTTCAACAACTCTGCCGTTTTTCGTTTCACCTCTTCCATAGGCTGAAAATGTGTTCCCTTCAATGCACTTTTCACTTTTGAGAATAGATAAAAGTCACAGCCAGGTCTAGGGAATACGGAGGATGGTCGAGCACAGGAATGTGCTTGGCTGCTAAAAACTGCTTCACAGAAAGGGCATTATGGGCAGGCGCATTGTCTTGGTGGAGGATCCATGCATCGTTCTTCCACAAATCGGTCTCTTCTTCCTTATTCTTTCCCTCAGCTTGATTAGTACTTCTTTGTAGTAGGTCTGATTCACCGTTTGACCCTGAGGCACCCATTCAGTCATGATGATGCCCCTGATATCGAAAAAAAACGATTAACATTGCCTTCACTTTCGACTTGCCCATTCGTGCTGTTTTCAGTCTTGGCGATGTGGGACTCTCCCAGTGCATGGATTGACGTTTAGTCTCGGGGTCATACTGGAAAATCCATGTTTCATCACTTGTGATGACACGTGTTAGCAGGTCTGGTTCTGCTTTGGGTAGTTCCATGACGTCACAGCAAATGGTCTTTCGAATGTCTTTTTGTTCCTGAGAGGATTTTACACAATTTTTACACAAGCTTTTGTCATGTTTAAATTGTCATGCAAAATTTGTCCTACTGTCTCTTTGTTAATATTCATCATGTCTGCGATCATCCGAATGCTCAGACGTCTGTCTTTCCGTACAAGTTCATTAATTTTCGTCCGTTCTTGGACTCAAAGGGCGACCGGGTCGTTCATCATCTTCAGCCTCTTCCCTACCTTCTGAAAATCATTTGTGCCATTCGAAAACTCGCGCACGTGACAGCATTATCACCATACACCTCTTTTAACATTGCACAACATTCCGTCCGTGTTTTGTTTCATTTCATCAGAAATTTGATGTTAATGCGCTGCTCAACATTATTGTTCACCATGATTCCGGTACTACTACAGAACACTGTCCTCTTCGTGCAAGCCTGCAAAGAAAAGAAAAGCTTTCAGAAACATGAAACAAACAGTGGCTGCTCATGAAAGTTCATGATCAACAACCCATCATTAGCTATCCCCCATCCCCCCCCCCACGATCCTGCGTGACAGGAGGTGGGCAGTCTCGTTATTTAATTGCCACACCTCGTATACTTTGAATGTGGCATTAGTGACGTAACATAGACATCGTACTTTCTTCGATACAGTTCACTTTTTTGCGCTTTGCTCTGCTCGTGGCATTTCAGGATTTATTCTTTACTTTACATTTATTTATTTAGTGGCATGTATCCCTTATCTCACACCTTTTATCACCAATCCGTTATTATCCTTCTTACCTTGCCACTGAAGACGAACCCAGCTTGGCGTTCCGAAACGTATGAAAAATATTTAGGCTTCCTAAGGAAGGATTCATTGGTAAGTAGCCGATTTTTTTTTTTTTTTTTTTGTTAATTTGAATTATTCTCTCATGTGCCCATATAATTTTAAATTAGCTGTTAATTCCCTAAATTGAATTTTTCGAAGAACAAAATTTACCTTATTTGTTAAAGTAAAAACAACATCAGAAACAAACATTTTGCTCTAAAATAACGAAGTTTGCTTATATTTGAGTAGAGTTAATTTGAGTTAATTTGATTCTAAGTTTAACGTCCCTTTTCAGCAGCGAGGCTATACGAGACGGGGACCTACTGATTAACGTGGAATCCGAACCACATGAGCTCCGCCGGGAATCGAACCCAGGTCTCCCGCGCCAAAGGCGAGTACGCTAACCGCTTAGCCACGGAGGAGCTCTATATTTGAGTAGAAACTAATACATTATAGTATAGAATTATGAGATTGGGAACCACTTTGTTTTATATTGTATGTAAAGCCAAAATTTCAAATTCGACATAGAACCCGCAAATTATATCTACTAATACAAAATTTAGTTAAAGTTTTGCCAGAAATGAAGAACATAGTTCCCTATATGATATACAAACCCGAACTTATTTTCTTATTTCTTTCTTTCCAAATTATTGATAAATGATTTTTTTTTTTTTTTTTGTTTCACTACATTTCATGAAAACTAGAAACTTTGAGTTAAATAGCTTATAAACGGTATTTTTTCTATCTTTTCCAGTTTCTGTTTCATATTTCATTGATAATTCTGTTGTTGCAATTTGAGCCAATGGTAACTAAGATCAGGAAATCGATTATCACTAATGTTGACCAGAGGAAACCGGTAAGATTTAATAATACATTATTTCACCTTATCATTCTTTCCCTCATAAACAGAGGCGGATTTAGCCCGGGACAGGGATGCTAAATACCCCCTCCCTTCCGTTTCTTCAGTTACAAAAATAATTGAAGCTATTACTTATATATTATTGAAAGTTTATAGCAAACTCTGAGAGTTCGCGGCAAATGATGTAATTGCACGGGCGGTAAATTGCCTAGGGCCGGCCCTGTAGTAACGTATTTTTTTTTTTTTTAACAAATCGTCATTTTTAGTACTAACATCTTTAACGAAGAGTTAGAGTGTAGAATACTTGAAAATTAATAAACAATGCATGATGCCAATGTTTACACGTAGGAGCAAGTAAAATTAATGAGAATTTGTTTAGAATTTATCATTAATATTACTTTTATTAAATTTTATTTTTCATTGCTGGTTATCTTTCTCTCTCTACTTGTTTTCCAGGAAGGTTATTTTGTGAACCATGTGGTAATGGTGTCTATAGTGTTACTCAGTGTTGTGGTAACTCCCTGTCTGTTATTAGTCATAAGTGTATCTGTTACATTACCAATTTACGAACGGACATCGAATTTGAAACACCTGGAGATTATGACTGGAGTTTATTCTGCCATGTATTGGTTTTCCTTCTATTTATGGGACATAATAACTTATGCAATAGGCACTGTTGCAATCGGTTGTATTGTGGTGGAGTGTACAGATAAAGTGGGCGTGCTTCGTGGACATCTAGGTGAGTATGCTATTAATAAAAAAAACTTAAAACTTAATTCGCTGGCGTTACAGTTGATTAAGTGCTATGGTCAACCAAACGCTTTTACTTGTTAGTTTCGAGCGAGATAGTAGAGAAAAAGGTATGAAAAATGTATGGTGGTCATGAAAAAATAAATCGAATTCGAAACGTTCCCACAATTTCTATAAGATTCTCCAGGGCTTTTTTTTATTCATTTTCTTCCTACCTCAAAAATAAGTCTAAAGGACAGAGGCGTATTTAGGATTTGGTTTAGGGCGGGCTATGCACAACACAGGGAAGCAGGAGCAATTGCCCACCTGAGTTTGAGAATTAAATATACAGGGTGTATCAAAAAGATTCATCCACTTTGGCAAGTCTGTATTTCTGAAACTAATAAACATATACAAATAGTTTTTGTTTTGTATGACAGTGAAACTCAAAAAGTTTGTATTGCACCTGTTCATAGGTGTTCAATGTGCCCCCCGTGAGATGCACGGCATATGTCCATGCGGTATTCAAATTGGTCCCAAACTGCAGCTAGCATGTCTTCAGTTACAGCTTCCACAACTGCCGTTATGCGATGTCGCAGTTCATTCAATATACTTGGTAACGGAGGCACATAAACGGAGTCTTTTATAAACCCCCACAAGAAAGAATCACATACAGTAAGGTCACGCTGAACAGTTATCACTGACTTGTACTCCGCAAAACGTAGCACACAAAACGCTTTCTGTTGTCCAGATGCCATTTTAACCAGAACCGTAGTGGGCGTTCACTCAAGCACACTGCTGCCACCTAGCGGAAACCATGTACAACTAGAGATGTTCCTCTTTCCAACAGTACGTTGTTCACTCACATCTTTGAAAAGACAGAATAGATATTATTGTTTAAAACCGGATGATTATTTTTGATACACGCTGTATTTTAATTGATTGTCTACTAATATGCTAGGAAAAAACGTGAAACTCGTATGTCGGTGGAAGATCTTAAGCCATCCCATCCCCCACTAGGCAAATCTAAAGTGACGTTCTTGGTGCAAACACAAGTTGAATATTTGTAATCTCATTTTAACTTGAACAGATTTCATTTTAGAAAAAATGGAAATATTCAGTTTTATCTGTGTACGTTTTTACCTGAAAGAAAATGTTGGGACAAAGTTGAAGCTGAAATATACTAATTGCAGTTTTAATGGCAAGAATTGCAGACTTGTGTATCTTATGTGATATGATACACACACAAATTTAGCAGTGAATCTAATCTTTTATTCTATTCACAGAAGAAAAAGGACGCATCCTCTTGACCTACCTAATTTCCAGGGCTACTTATTTTCCCTCTCTTTATTTTCTTTAACTCAAACATTTACTTTTCTTTATAACTAAACGATGTAAATATTCCTTTGCTATAATAACTAAAGTCCCGGTATGTTGATATCCGTGCAAGTTGGTGCGGAACACCAGTTTCGCTTATCAGCTCCTCTTAGATTTGGTGTTACTGACGACGCGACGGTCGACTTGAATCACAACTAACAACGGTCGAAAGTATGATAGGTGAAACGAAAGAAAGTAACAACTAAGAAAAAGAAACAGAAGAATAGAATGGACGAAAGAAAGAAAAAAAGAAACAAAACGCAGTTCTTACATGAAATGAAATTTGACAAATACAATATTATTTCTGAACAAAGAGCACATGAAAATGGAAAATCATTGAGACTTTTAGAAATGGTAAAAGTTATTGTTTTATGTGCAATGTGAAAAACTACCAGATTTATTTCGGGGGGCTGGAGCCCGATAGCCCCCTAAATACGCCACTGTTAAAGGGCGAAAATGGAAAAAATCCGAAAACGGCTCTAATGATTAGTTTATTCTTCATACATCTATATTTCATTAATAACCCTATACTGTGGAATAAGTCATTTCTCTGGAAAACTCCAGAAGGAGTAGATTCCTCTTGGAATAATTTTTTTTTATTTTTTATTTATTTATTTATTTATTTATTTATATTTACAATTTTCTCACTAACTAGCTAGGCAATTTTGTTCGTATTTCATAAATAAATATTTCACTAATAACCTGATAATATGGCATAACTGGTTTGTCCTGAAAATTCCACAACGAGTAGTTTACTTTTGAGTTTTTTTTTTTTTTTTTTTTTTTTTTTTTTTTTAACGATATCCACTAAAATGACTCAGACGAGTTTGTAAATATTTCACTAATAACCCTATAGTGATATTTAAATCACTTCTCATAAAGGTAGCTAGAAGGAGTAGTTAAATTTTGGGATGAGATTTTTCTTTTCTTTCTAATTTCTTTTTCCTTTTCTTCCTTTTTCTTCCAATTACCTCAACAGGGTTCCTACTGGTCATGAAAGGCAGGGAAAATGGTGTAGGTCACGAAGCTAAAAAAAAATAAAAAAAAATGAAAATCAGGGAAAGTCGGGGAAATTTTATAAAATACATTTTTTTCTAACATTAATTGTACACCAATTTCAACTTAGCCCAGTGGTTAAATTCAGCCGGGGCCCACCGGGGCTCGGCCCCGGTTCTTTTTGGGGTGCCGGGGCTGAGCCCCGGATCTTTTCTCGTTGCTTTTTTTTAACTTTCTCCGCATCTTAAATAATGTTGATAAAATCCGTACTTTAACTTTCCGTTTTCACTGTTTCGGTAGCCCGGTGGCTCACATAATGTAAAATTCAAGTGCATTATTGAGGCAACCAGGGAGTGAGAAAATAGCAGAAACAAGTTTCTTTTCTCTCTGGACGCTGCTGGCAGTTTCCTTTTTTCTATTTGTTTTTCAACAGGGGTATAGCTGAGCTATAAAATTCTTGGGGGGGATAGAGACAGAAACTAAGAAGTTCTTTCTTCTGCTGCCTTCAAACAAACTACAAAATAAAAATAAAAAAGAAAATAAGAATACTCATTACCTTTCCTCTTTTTCTGAAAGCTATAGAGGCGGAAATTTCATCTTGCAAACTCAAAATTGACCGTCTATACTTTCTATGGCAATAAAGTAATTCGTAGGGTTTGCCAAATGCTTGCTAATTCTTCTTCTTCTTTTCTTTTTTCAAGAACCTCCTTTCTGGCTTCACTGGTGTTGTTTTCGCGAAGTCAGAATACAAGGAAGCTTCTTGTTTCTTTTGGTTATGTCAATTTATGTATGCCTTTCTTTCTTTTTCTTTTCTTTTGGGACACACTGACACTCCGACAATTTACAATTTTACATCTTCCGAGGGCTATGTGGTAACCTTTTTTTCCCCCTCTCGCATGGTAGTGTGTGTACAAGTGACGGCAGCTTTGGCAAAAATTTCTATAAACTAACATCAAAGCCTGTCGGATGGAAAGGTTGAACCATGTGAGGCTACTTAATTTTTATAAACAAGAGGTCCAAGAAAGAAAGCTAAACAGACAAGTAGAAAATGAAAACCTCATAACAAACCTCCTTCTTGATAGATGCCAAATGCAGGCTCCATTGAGAGAAGATTGTCCCTTACAGAAACCGAAAAGAAAGGTCCGAGATCTCTTACATTTATTTTCAATATCGGGTTTGATGGCAGGTCATTTCCGTGGAGAAGGAGGGTCATTGGCCATGCAGCACTTCCTGTCTCTATTGCCACCAAATTTCCATGAGTTCGTAGCCGCAAAAATAGAAACCAATAAAAACATTAAAGTGAAAATTCGTTCTGTCCCGAAATAAAGTCCTTTTCTGAAGTAACAAAGAAGCGGCTGCTAGTCTTTGACGGATGCAGAGTTCTATGTCCACATAATTTGACAACTTTATTTAGAAACTTTTCTTTTTTCAACCCGAAAAGTTGGTTAGTTGCGCTCTTTAGTGCAGAATAAGACGACGGTAGTTAGTCCGGTGCGATAGTTGTGCGTTTGTTCGCGATATTTTGGTTTCGTTACCGTAGTTATTTGGTTAAGTAACATTTCGGTAATATAGGCGTAAGACGCATGTGCTGACGTGAAGCTGATCAACAGTACAGTTTAACTAGTTAATTTTAATAACAAAGTGAAAAAGGTTTCGTTGACTTCGTACTCGCATTGTTGTGTATAAGACAAGTGTTTTTTTTTTTTTTTTATATATACATGTAATTACTCGCATCAACAATGGAAAAATACATTGGAACATTTTTTAAACGTAAGAATAATTCGGACAATACGGATGCGAGTGATGCGAAACGAAAGTGTAGTGACAGTGTTCATGTAGTGTGTGAAAATAATTCTGAAGCTTCCGAAAATATTTCTAAGAATGATGGAGAGGTTCAAAAAAGTTGTAGTGAACACGAAGATAACGAATCAAACAAAATGGAGGGCATACCGGCTTGTTGGACACATGAGCAATGGCTACAATTTAAAGGTAAATACTCTTGGTTATTTTATAACAGTGGGGCATTAGGATGCTTGACGTGTAAGGAAGTACAGACTCTAGGCGTGTGTTTTTCTGAGCAGGGTATTCATATTGCACCAGAGTGGGCAAAAGCCTTGATTCGTATTAGAGGGGGACGTTGTAAAGCTAATCAACAAAAGCAGCTCAGAAAGAAAATTTATGAGCATAGAGATTCAAAAGCACACACAAAAGCGGAAGAAATTCTTAAAAGTAGAAGTGATGATCCACTGCGGAAAGGTATGGAGAAGAAGAATACAGCCGCACAGGAAGTCACATGTCGCGTGTTTCGCACTGCTTATCACATTGCAAAATACAATCGTGCTTTTTTAGATCATCCGAAATTGATCGATCTACAAATGCTTAACGGTTTAGATATTGGGAGCACTTTGCAGAGTAATGTCAGTTGTACGGAAATAGTACATCATATCGCGAAAGAAATGAGACACAAAATTGTAAATAGCATTATTGATCGTAGAACCAAAATTTCCATTCTTGTAGACGAAAGTACCACAGTAGCTAACCAAACTGTGCTTATAGTGTATTTGAAAGGTGCAATAAATGATGGAACTGTCACAACAATATTCTTCGATTTGATTCCTTTAGAAAGGACCAAAGCGATTGATATTAAGAACTCGCTCATGGAATGCCTTGAGAAGCAAGGGTTGAGTAAAGAATTGCTCCAGGATATCTTGATTGGCTTGTGTATGGATGGAGCTTCAGTAATGCTAGGGAAACGAGCAGGTTTGGCAACATTGATGAAACAAGACTTCCCTCGTATTGTAACATGGCATTGCGTAAATCATCGACTTGAGCTTGCAGTTCACGACGCATTGAATGACGTTACAGCAACAAACCATTTTGTAGCGTTTCTTGATAAAATATATTCAACTTTCAGTATGTCTCCAAAAAATCAGCACGAGTTAAATAAATGCGCTCAACAATTATGTAGCAACCTAACGAAAGTGGGGAAAATTTTGTCAATTCGCTGGGTGGCATCAAGTTTTCGAGCTGTGGAGTCCGTGTGGAAAGGCTATTCGTCATTGTATAATTTCTTTGTTAATGCTGCTAAGGATGTAAATCGCGATCGGAGAGAGAAATCAACGTTTCAAGGGCTAGCAAATAAGCTGGAAGAAAGTCACTTCATCACAAGTTTGGGAATAATGATGGATGTCTTGTGTGAGCTTTCTAGCCTTTCAGAGTCCTTGCAAGAAAAGACTATAGCCCTACCGAAGGCAAACAAACTCATATACAGAACAATCGAGGTGTTTAAGGCCCACAAAGAGAGAGGAGGCATATACTGGAGAGAAGTACAGAGAGCCATAAAAGAGAAACATTTTAAAGGAGTTCCCTTGAAAATGAGTGACAGTAAAAACAACGCTTCGGAAATTAACAAAGGGTAGTTTTATGAGAGTGTAATTACAAACTTGAACAGAAGGTGCTTGACTGAGAAGGACACTGTGTACTCCGAAATGACGAAAATTATTTACCCTGAGTACTGGTCGGAAAATATTAATGTCGACTATGGAGAACAAGACTTGAAAGAATTGTGCGAATTGTTTTCTTTATGTTTTCGAGAAACTATTCAAGCTTATCGTGACTTTAAGGATAGTGGAGGCAGGCAGGTCTTGGGGGGAATGAAGGTACTAATGCAGTGTGTGCAAACGATACCAGTCAGCAATGCTGAGTGTGAGCGGGGTTTCAGTGTAATGAATAATGTTGTCACGCCAATTAGAAACGCGCTATCGCTTGGAAGTGTGTCATCTTTAATGACAATAAATATTAATGGTCCGCCATTGTCATACTGGGATCCCCTCCCGTACGTTAAGCGCTGGATATCCCAAGGAAGAAACACCGCCCTCTCAAGTTGCAAGAAAAGACAGGAGGCAGAGGAAGACAAATCGAAGGAAGCTTTATGGAAACTACTGTGACTTAACTGCATCCATTGTCTTATAAGAGGTAAGTTCAGCTATTTTGATATTATTATTCACATAAAAATTATGTGAAAATACTATGTTGTCATGACATTTGTTTGATTTGTATTTGCACAATTTTTCCCAGTATGGAAGTGCCTGGAATTTAAGTTACAAGATTTGACTAAACCACACACATATATATATATATATATATTTGGTAGCCAGGAAGGGCCCCGGTACTTTTTCATCAGGAATTTAAGCACTGATTTAGCCAATCATTATAATACCTGTTTGGTATTATATGGTCACAGAATGGGACGTTGCTCAGATTTTTATGGCAGGTAAGTGGAATGTACGTATGAGCAACTGATTACTATTTGTATCTATAGAATAAATGTTCTCATATATAAATATTCACCGTTATTTATTCCTTATTTATATGTCAACAGCATCCGACACCTGTCCTGAAAGTCAGGGAATTTCCTGCTAAAGATCAGGGAAATTCAGGGAAATAGGAATCAGTAGGAACCCTGCTCACGTAATCCTAATATATGGCATGTCCTTTCTCATCAAAAATCCAGAAGAAGTAATTTACTTTTGGAGATGAGTTTCCTTCAGACGATGTTCTCCGAACATCTTTTAATTTTGTTTGCAATTCATAAATAAATGTATCAGTAATAACTTTAGCATAACATGATTTAGTTTAACAAATTGGAGAGATAAAAGTTTAACACGGCGGCCCGTACCTTTTATATGATATGTGGTCAACACATCAGTTGCCCTCTAATTGCAGATTTCTAAAGCATAGTGCGTAGTTAGATAATTTCAGTGGCTTCCCGATTGCCTCACCATAGTGAATCAACGCTGAAAATGTTCGTTTACTGGTAATCAAAACTACAGTCATTTGCATTTTGACTATACTTCTAACCACAATATATCTATTAATATATCAATATATTTTTCTAATACTCTTGCTACAGTCTTTATATGCTATTAAAAATATATTTGCTTTGTTACAAAGCAATAATTAAAAAAAAAAACTTCATGATAATTATAAATAATAAACATTATTTCATTTCTTTGTAATTTAACTTACAGAAATTTAGACAAATTTTGACGAAATAGTTATTGTGATAGGGCAAACAATAAGACTGCATTTTTTTTCAATAAAAGATTGTTTCTAATTATCTCACCTTCACAATGAAACAGGGATAGGTTTACTCTAAGAACTAACACACTTTCTCCTGGCTGATACATAAAGTAAACTATTAAAAACTTATTTTTCATATATATGGAAGCACGAGGGGCTGCTGAAACATTCGTAGCCCAACCTAGAACAAGTGCGGATAGAATGATAAAATTGTACATGTTTTAAATAACATATCTCTGTTTGTACAAATACAGATTTTCATATTAATAACAAAATTCTTATTGTGTTTTTCAGGCTACTGAAGTGACCACGTGTGCCTAATTAACAAAATTCATGAACATCGAGATCAGAGCCGTTATCAAATTGTTATTCCACCAAGAAAATTCATGAGAAAATCAGTGAAACACCACGGGACTTTTCTCCGTCATAAGCAGTAAGGAAGAAGTGGGTGGCACAGTTTAAACGTGACGATTTTACAGTAGATGGTGATCCATGTGCAGAAAGACTAAAAAAACAATGACTGTCTTCGAAATTGTGGATGAAAGTCATGACACTATTCTTGAAAAACTGCAGAATCTTAGTAAAATATGGCAAGATTGTGAGCATTTCTCAGGAATGCGTCGGTAGTATAATTCATAATGACTTGGACATGCGCTAGCTCTCGAAAAAATAATAAAAAAAATGGTTCCGAAAAATATGCCAGCAATCAAAAAGTGAAGGCAGCAAGGAAAGTCATCTCCCCTTTTGACAACAATGCCGACCAATTTCTGTCACGAATAGTAACCATAGACGAAACATGATTAAACATGATTATGCCACTACGATCCTGTAACGAAACAATAGTCAAAGGAGTGACGGTACTTAGGTTCCCCTTGCCCCAAGAAGTTCAGGAGATTGAAGTCGTATGGGAAAGTGTTTGCAATATTCTTCTGGAATAAGAATGGAATCGTACTCATAGACTACCTGCCCAAGGGTATACAGAATATTACTCTACATTACACTCAAAACTGAAAGACAAATTGAAAATGCAACATTGAAGAAAACTGAGAAAAGGAATTCTGTTCCTTCAGGACAATGCCTGTGTCCATCGAACACAGCAAACATAGCTGACATTGCATGATCTCGGGTTTCAGTGTCTAAATCATCATCCTTATTACCCGGATCTAGTTAAGTAAGACTATTACTTATTCTCCAAACTCAAAGAACACATAAAAGGATGTAATTTTGGAGGTGATTAGTGCTACCGAACACTTGAGCGAGGAACAATTCAATTTTTTTTAACTGCTCTGCAAAATTTGAAGCACCGTGAAGGAAGTGTATTGAACTTCAGGAGAAGTGTTTAGATTAACTTAAATATTTCATAATTCCACATGTACTCCTGGGTTGGGCTATGAACTTTTCAGTAGCCCCTCGTATATCAGTACCTTTTATTTCATCTCCATTATTTCTTTGCGTAACATGTTGATATGAAACGCTAATTTTTCATAACGATACTCTAAAGCTTGATGAAATATACTATTAATACAATTGAGCAGAAGACCAATTTCATGATCAATAAGTTGAAAATTCTTTTGCATCATTTATATTTGAAATGTACAACCGGGGCCTACTCTACCATATGTGCAACACGTGCATTTGCACGAGGCGGCAAAATCTGTCATATTATTTAAAATAAATATTTCTCGTTGAAAACAAACTTCATGATGATGATAGTTAAATTTACTAAGCTATTTGAATATTATATTCATAAATCATGTTTAGGCCACATTAACTTAAGGTCACATGGATAGTGCTAAAGCAAATAGTCAAACAAATCCCAACATGAATTGGTTGATTGTTGTCAAATACAAGAACTCAGTTCTCGAACAGTAACAAACACCTGTTCCATTCAGTTAGTTATCACAGTTTTGATATGAAAGATAGTCTTGTCTTTGTCATAAATAAGTTCCTTATTATTGAAGGTATAATTTTTAAATTTTTTTAACAGATGTTGAAGGAAAATCAAGAAATAAAGATAAAAGAACTAGTTGCACTGGAATTGTAAACTGATATATTGAGATTGAAGCTCGATATTGAATTCTATAAAAAAGATTACCATCTTTCCTCTGCAGATATGTTTGCTTTATCTTTCACTAACACAACAAATTTATTATTTAAAGACAAAACAGACACATCGGGATTGTATTCGTAGTGTTTAGGCTTTTCTAAGTACGAGTGCTGTTTTCCTCTCCTTTATTGTTCATGATGATGTAGCATACTTAAAATTGTGGCTTTTAAGATTTGTTCTTTCTGGAGAAACGGGCGTTGCAAATGATGTAATTGCACGGGGTGGCAAATTGCCTAGGGCCGACCCTGTGTATAACTAATTTAATTACAAATCATTTTTGTAAGCCTCTCTGAGTGTGCATGCAATTGACCACTATAAGGATACATCTTAAAATGTTAATAAGTTATATATATATTGTCTAGTGCATCATGAACTTCTTTGTTTTAAAGTGTGTTTTCCGCATTCTTTGTTTCAGATATCTTTTCATTAATTTTGATTCTCTACGGATTTAGTATGTATCCTCTTACTTATATTGTGAGTTTCCTTAATTCATCTGCTGCAATGGCCAGAAATATAATCGTTATAATTAATATGCTGTTAGGTAAGTAGATTGGATTTTAAGTCGAATAATATTTTCCATTTGTATTTTCTGATATAATAAGTAAAGCTTCTGCTTCTTATAAACATTTGAACTCTAAATATTTCATATTGAGTATGCTCTGGCGCTAACTCGGTTATTAGTAAGAATTTATCATCGTTTTGAAGATGGTAAGGATACCGTTATTTGACCCGGTTGCGTTGATCAGAGGAGCCATACAGCCAGGTTACAAGCTGTTCGAAGTTTTTGATCAGCATTACAGTTTTAAGTGATAAATATGAAGTATTTTCTTACTTTATATCTTACAGTTTTTCAGTAAGTATAAGTACTTCTTGCTTAATTTTTTGCGATATTTGAGATGTACTCAGGGCCGGCGCAAGAAGTTTTGCCGCCTTGGGTGGTTCTTTCACATGCCGCCCTTTTATTGTTTTCTTTCTCAAATTTTGCCGCCCCTGTATTCTTTTCTTTTTTTTTTCAAATTTTGCCGCCCATCAGACTTGCTGCCCTGGGCGGTGGCACGGCTCGACCCCCCCCCCCTCACGCCGGCCCTAGATGTACTAGAATAAAGTATGTAAGATGATTTGAATGAAATATAAAACTTAAATGTAATTTATTTTTCGATATACTTGCTTCCAATAGTATTTTGACTACAGTTTGACGTAATTTTGTTAACAAGAATATCCATGAAATGTGGCTTCCTTAAATAAAAAATAAAAATAATTAAAAAAAAAAACTTAATTTATATCGACCAAATGGCACAACATAGTACCCACCATCCTTTTATACAAAGCATTCAATACTACGTTCTGACTTTAATCGTAACTCGTCAACTGGCATTTTTTAGAAAATGCATAGGAGAATAAAAAAAATATAAGTATAAATATATCTAGCCCTCCGTGTAACGTGGGTTACTGTCACCACGGGAAGGCGCATTCTCAGCTGAAGGGGTAGCTGCCAATATATTGAATAAGCAGTCGTGGACCAGGGCTGAGTCTAGACACTTCTTAAGTGTAAGCAAACAATATTTAGAAGTCCCCTATTGAATGATAATAAAAGAGTAGAAAGTTGTAATGGACAAAACTTTCCTTCAAATAATTGTTACAATTGCAAACTTCTTCAATATCTGTAGTCTCCCTTTGAATATTAACAAAAAATGGCGAAATTATGACTAATTGACTGTGGATGAATACTGAACAACGTTCCAATTTTGATAATTGATAGCATTTTTTATTAAATAAGCACAAGATACGACTAAGATATATATATACCTAAGATGTATTTTGAATAGTGCAATTGAAACAAAAGTCGAAACAGATTAAAACTTATGAGCTTCAAGTCTAAAACTAACACAAGTTTGATTTTGACAAAAAGGTATGCTCTTATGCTTCATTAAAAGCATATTTTCATAGTATTTTCTAGTGATATCATCATCATATGTATTCTGCCCTTATTGGCAGGTCACTTGCCGCAGCTGAGAAGCTTCTATGTTCCACGGTCTTCCGCTAATCTCTTCGTCTTCAAGTATGATCTTTGTTTTTATATCGTCTATTAATTGTAGCCTCCTTCGCCCTCTCCCTCTCTTTCCTGCCACCATACCCTCTAGCACGTCCCTCATCGTGCATTCCCTTCCCAGCCAATCTCCCAACCAGTTTGTATTCCTTTTCTCAATAATATCTAAAAGTATTCTTTTCTCCTCCACCATTTCCAACGCCCTCTCATTCGTTTTCCGCTTGACCCAACTAATTCTTTCCATTCTTCTCCACACTCGTGGGTTTTCTCGGGGTACTCCCGTTTCCTCCCACTTCCTTCATTCCACCATTTCACTCATCTCTCATAATCACCGTCTCCTTTAGCCTAACCGGCATAACCGTGGGACGTAAAACTCAAAGATTTCATTTTTTCATTCTTCTCCACACCCACATTTCGAAGGCTTCCAGTCGTTTTTCATCACTTTTGCGTAATGTCCATGTTTCCAACCCATACAGTAAAACACTCCATACGAAGCATAAGTCTTTTTCTCATTTTTTTTTTCATTTAAGGTTCCAGAAAACAGACTTTTCTTCCTTCTAAAGGCTTTTTTTCGCCATTCCTATCATTGCTTTTATTTCACGTTTACACTTCATGTCATTACTTAAGAATACTACCCAGATATCCAAATCTATTCACTTGTTCTATTTTCTCCCCCTCCCCATTTTTATATTGGAAATAGACCTATTCGTTCCAATCACCGTGGCTTTTTTCTTTCTAACATTTATTTTCATCCCATATTCTTCAAAACCCTTCATCAAGTTTTTTTAACATCCTCAGATTTTCTCTTCAGATTCTGCAACCAGCGCCATATCGTCTGCAAATCTTATACATCCAATCATTCTACTTCCTACCGAAATGCCGTCTTCATTATGTGGGTCCTTTTTTACTATCTCTTCTAAATAGATATTAAATAAAGTTGACGAGAGACAGCCGCCCTGTCGAACTTTCCTTCCAATTGCACTTTCCTCTGTCAGTTTCTCCCCTATCCTAACACTTACTTGTTGGTTCATATATAAGTTTCTTATGAGTCTTTGATCTTTCCATTCCAACCTAATCTTCTTTAGAACTCCCAACAACAATTCCCACAATTCTAGTGATAAGATTATAGTAATTATCTTAAGTTATTTTCTTTGTTACTGAAAAGTTCATGTTATAAAGGTCCTTTTGTGGCTTTCAATTGGCAAAATCTCTTACTATTATTATATCCGTAATCAATTTTATTGAGTATGTCATTTTCAATGGCCATCAAAATTAGTCCATTTAATCGTTCTCGAGATATAGTTGATCTCAAATAATTTGTAATAGTGAATAATCTGTGAAGAATGTGAGAGTGTAATAGTAAATAGTCTGTGAAGAATGTGGAAGAGTGTAATAGGAAATAATCTGTGAAGAATGTGGAAGAGTTAAATAGTGAGTAATCTGTGGAAAATGTGGTATAGCAAGTAGTTTGTGAAGAGTGTGACACTACTGTCAATAGTCTGTGATGAGCATCAGGATAGCCGGCTTTGGCAGGAGTCAAAAAGTTCGTGGGAGCAAGAATAAAGTTAAAGTATGCAAGTGGTCTTGTTAGAAGTACTGTGAAGAATATTATTTAGTAGCATGGGGATAAAATTTAGTAAAGTACTTTTAAAGTTTGTGTGCATGTACCCGTGTCCGTAAATAAAGAGTACCTTAGTTTGGAAGTAGTTATTTTAATAATAAAAGTAATAGCAATATAGCTAGTATAAGTTATGCAAGTGGTCTTGTTAGAAGTACTGTGAAGAATATTATTTAGTAGCATGGGGATAAAATTTAGTAAAGTACTTTTAAAGTTTGTGTGCATGTACCCGTGTCCGTAAATAAAGAGTACCTTAGTTTGGAAGTAGTTATTTTAATAATAAAAGTAATAGCAATATAGCTAGTATAAGTTTCAGCAGTATAGCATAATTCTTTATTAATTTTAGCTGAACTTGTTTAGTACACAACAAATGACAATCGATCCAGTGGTGGAATTCCAAAATCAGGCCCCTTAGGCTTATAAAACAATTCATCCTTTTGTCTCTTTCCTTCCAACATAGACATTTGAAATCAGACAATGAGTAACAAAATGTAAACACAAACAGTGGCGCACCAAAAATTTATCTTTTGGGTTGGAAGATTTTTCGAAGTAGCATACAAAATGCAAATAATTTTGTTTATTTGCCCCCCTGAAATCTGTGCCAATTTTCTTAAAACTTAAAAGTTCTGGAGGATCCAAATTCACGGATCACCTCTGTCGGTACATCCCTGAACACAAGTAACTAATAATCGAAACTCTACTTAAGACTATTACCAAATGTTTAAAAATATCGTTCTATCTAAATTTAATACAAGAAAATAGATTGATAATGATTGTTACACTGTTATAGTACAACGAACATATGTATACGCTGCTGTGATTCACAGTGAGAGTACTAAAAAAAAAAATGTTACTTAAAATGCTATTGACCTCTCGATTACAGTTTCGATTTCGATCACAGTTATTCTTTCGAGTTATACACGCATATATTGCTACAAAACTAATTGTATTCAAACGAATTTTGAAATACATCAAATTTAACTCAAACTCGTAACCAAAGAGGAGAGGCTGTATCCGTTTTATTTTAATTTAACAACTAAATTACTGCAATCAAGTAAAATAAACTTACAGTTTCAAAAGTTTTTCGACTTGCAAATGCTCCGTTAACAGTAACTGGTATTGACAACTCCCCCACCTAAACATTTGTATAGTTATCACCTTCGAAATTTTATCCAGAAGCCAAAAGATTTTTTTTTTAGAGACTTCCTTTGCCTTTCACCTTCTTTCAAGTTTCGTAGCTTTCTTTTCTTATAAAATGCTCACTTAATTTTTTACTGTTGGCCATTATTATTACATGGGAATCAAAGTACTATTGGAAAATTAAAATTATTATAAATGAAGAAAGAAACGACCCTGGATAGAAACGAAAATATGGACGAATGACAAATGAACTAAGAGACGTTAACAAAGTGAGCATTAAGCAGTAAACAGCGATTGTGAGCCACTGATATTAGGAACCTAAGTTAAAATTTTCCTCAGAAATGATCAAAATTCCATTTGTACCGCCCGTCTCTTCTTAGTATTTGTCTCCTCCCTGGACCAATGGGCAACAAAAGACCAGTCGCTTGAACTTCGATAATGTGCATTTCATTTACGCTGACTTTTCTCAACTCTTAACTGTGGGGATTGAACCGAAATACTATGCAGAGACACTGTTTATAACAAGGTGGAGTACTCTTGAAGACATTTCTTTCTATTTTGACAATGCCACCCAATCCATAAGCAACACGTGAAGTTGACTTCCTTTTGTTTGTTGGTCCATTTCCATTTCAAAGTCATATTTGGCAATGATATTCTTTAGCAAGGTCGCGGAAGTGTTGTTGTGAGAAGAATGATGAGTCTATTATATTTTATGCATATTTTGGGTTTGTGGAAAGAATGTCATTGGTTTAGTCGTACTGCCGTAGTGCTTAATATAACATTTATTGAAAAACTAAATTTCTCTACATTTTATCTCATATTTGTAAAATCTCCCTTTTTCCTTTTTTAAAATTTCTCCTAACTTTTCCTGCGTCGCGAAAAATTTTCCTCAAACTAGCAGTGAGGAAACTTGTGAGTGTGGCACTGGATCCGAGTGATGTACAAATCCATTTTAATTGTAAAGGGGTGCTTTACAGCCAACCACGCAAAGATTCGACTTTATTATCCCTTTGATGTATTTTATCAGTTTGTACAATATTTATTTGAAGCTGTTTGGAAAAATTTTGATCATTACATTTTCTCTCATAAATATTCACATTTAAAACACAAAATTCATATTTTAGTTTGGCGCCCTCTTCACCTGGCACCTTCTGCGAACGCGTAGTTCGCAGGATTCAAGATCCAGCCCTGTCGCGAACAGACGACAAGTGATGTTTCTCCAGCTTGGGGTTTGGTGTGAGGCTAACAACCTCATCCTGTGGGAAAAAAAGAACGTGCTTGCTCAGAAACATTTACAGAAGCCTCGAACCAGAACCGATAACTAAGCACGACCTCAGCGAAGTAATATGCACATGAGATCTGGAACAAGGAATATAAGTAGTCTTTATAAGGCATGCGTGTTAAAATCCGTAACGAATGAGCTAGAGAAATATAGGATGAACCTAGTACGAGTTCAAGAAGTTAGATGAAAAGGAAAGGGAGTAGTGAAGTTCGGAAATTTTACACTCTTTTACGGGGAAGGAAATAAAAATCATTAACTAGGAACACGGTTTTTCATTCAAAAACGAATGATATCAGCAATTAAACGGGTTGAATTTATTAACGATAGACTTTCTTTTATTACTTTTGAGGATGTGATATTCTTTTAAATGTACATGCCTCAACAGAAAATAAGAATGACGATATAAAAGACACTTTTTATGCAGAAGTACAACGGTTATTTCACCAACTCCCGCAATACTATTATGAAAATTATATTAAGGGATTTCAGTGCGAAGGTAGAACGAGAGGATATTTTCAAATCGATTATAAGGAATGAGAGTCTGCATAACGAAAGTAATAGCGTTAGACTCGTAAACTTTGCAACATCCAAAAACATTATCATGAGGAGTGCAAACATTTTCACATAGCGACGTTCATAAACACACTTGGATCTCACTAGATGAAAAAAAACACACGATCAAATTGATCACATTTTAGTAGATAGAAGAAAACAGTCAGGCACAATTAATATTTGGTCGTTCAGAGGAGCTGACTCTGGCACTGACTACCACCTGGTAGCAGCATAAGAGAGAAATTATCGTTGAATAAAGAAAATAAATATTCAACATCTGAAAACGGAGGTTTTTAATTGAAGGGTAAGGGGAAAAAACAGGGAATGTCCATGTGTGTGCTTTATCGGATGTTTTGTCCTATCTGTTGGTAACTCTTGGTACTATTTGACAGTATATGCGATGCATGCGTAGATGTCGAAATGTCCATGTAAAAAGGGGCATAAGATTTGACTACCCTATTCTTTTTTACGCGGTTTAAAGTATAAAAACGCCGTTTTTTCGAAAGTACAGTTTTGTGACATTCCTCCTTTTTTTCCCTTACCCTTCAGTTTGAAGAAATTAGAGGTGAGCCAGGTGAGAAGGGGAAAAAATGAAATGAAATCTTTGAGTTTTACGTCCCACGGTTATACCGGTTAGGCTAAAGGAGACGGTGAGTATGAGAAATGAATGAAATGGTGGAAAGAAGAAAGTGGGAGGAAACGGGAGAACCCCGAGAAAACCCTACGCACACGGTGTTTGTCCACCACAAAGTTCACTTGGCGGGGGCTGGGATCGAACCCGGGACCCCAAGCACCAGACAGGCGAGAAGGCAGTGGTGCCCACCCCCCTCATGTCCATGACGCACCCCCCTCAATTGTCTATCTGTAGGTGTTCTTCCATGAAAAAAAAATCTTTTCGATTAATTTTACCCCCCTCCTCAAACATATTTATATGGATTTTTAACCCCCCCAAATATTTCAATGACGCAGTTTGCGTCATAGCCCCCCCCCCCTTGTGGGCACCCCTGGAGAAGGGAATACCAAATTAAAGTGTCGAATAGATTCTCAGTTTTAGAAGGTTTGGAGTGTACTAGTGTTGAGGATACTTGGGTTGAAATTAGGGACAGCATTAACATTTTAGCAAAAGAAAAATTGAAGCACGCGAAAATACATAGGAGCAAACCATGGTTCGACTAGAAATGCACTAAGCTAGCGAAGAAGCGGAACAGGCGAAACAGCATTGGCTACAAAATACGGAGAATGACGGAAACGAACAATTTTTATAGAGGGAGTTTGGCTGCGAGCATATAATTTGAATGTTAACTAACAATCTCTATAAAAATGTTGGTGAAGTACCGCAGGATTCTTGATATTTGGATAGGGCACATATTAGTTTCTAAGTGAAGTCTTGACCGTATACAGTAGATCCCATAGTATTAGAGCTATGGACCTTTAAAGTTTATTTTTTCATGTTTTCGGCAGCCTATTATTCCGAAATGACGGATTTCTGCACCCAAGTTGGTCTATCTTGGTGTCAGGAATCACCTTCCAACCGTTGTCGATGTTGTTTTGAAACACCTTGTATATTCTGTCCCTGAGAAAACAGAACGTCTGTAAACAGAATCATCTAGCATGCTGATAACTATAGTTATGTGTATATATAACCACATACAAAGAAAATTTGCGCAAAGTATAAAAACGATTGTGCCATAAAGGTTATCAATGTGCCAGAAGTCATGTTTACTCAGAGACAGATTTCCACTCTAATAATAGAAAGTATTGCAATAATATTTCTTTAATAGAGCTTAAGCATAAAATACATATATTTTATTTATAGGTATTGCAACATTACTGTTACCCACACCGTGGAGTTACTTCTTTTATGTTTGTCCAACTTGCATTTTAGTTCAGACTTTGACTAAACTTTTCATGTTTGCAATTGAAGAGAAACAATGCAAGTTAATTCTGCTAAACTCTGAAAATGAACTGTGTGTTCCTAATGCTCAGCCTGATGTTCTCAGTTGTTGTGGTAAGCAAATTTAATATGTAAAGGAAATAAATAAAGATATCCTACGGTGCTATACCTTACCTCATGAATGCAGACATATAATTTTCTGTATATTCAAAAGTGAGTAGTATTCAGATAGTATTTTGTTTCCTTTTATTTTTCACTAGTTTTGTGTAATTTATACGAGGGTAAGTCAAAAATTTTCTGCAATTTTGACGTAACTCTTCTTTCATTGTTGATACTGATATCTGCCCTCGTTTATTTTATTGTTATGCTGTTGTGGTCATGCTACGAAAGTTTGATCCTAATTCCTCCATTTGCCTTCCTTTTGTCGTAGATAGGTCATGGCCACTCCACTAGAAGTTTGCACCAAAGAGGAACAACAAACAATGATCCGGTTTTTGTAGTCGAAAGGTGTATTAGTAACCATGACTAATTTCCAGACGATGTGCCACTTCATCAATAATCATTCATCTGTCTAACAGAACCAAGTCGGGGACGCGGCAGAAGTCCTAAATGGCAGAAGTCCTAAAATGCAGAAGTCCTAAACGGCATTAGACCTAAAATGCACAAGTCCTAAAAATTATTTCGCGGCACAAGTCCTAAATGGCAGAAGTCCTAAATGGCAGAAGTCCTAAAGTGCAGAAGTCCTAAAGTGCAGAAGTCCTAAAATGCAGAAGTCCTAAAAGGCAGAAGTCCTAAAAATCATACCGAGGCAGAAGTCCTAAAGTGCAGAAGTCCTAAAGTGCAGAAGTCCTAAAAGTCTCTTGTGGCGCTACCATCGCGTCCGTAAGAAGAATACTGTCAATCTGTTAGTCAAGTTTTAGATATACTGTTTCATATTACAGAGCCTTAGTTCTTACAAGTTATTTGTATAAATACATATTCTATCGTTCTGAAATAATAAATAAATAAATAAATAAAGCCTATTGTCCTTTCTTACTCTTTCCATGATATATTTCTATGTTGACAAAATTTTAACTTTCTACCAAATGTGATTCCCAGATCTTTCATAATGTCTGTTTTTCTCTATTTCCACACCATTGACTTCATATTAGTAACATAATATTGTGTTTTAGTTATGTACGTCATAAATTTTGCTTTCCTTGTGTTGTTTTGAAGTAAATTATTTTTACACATATATTTCTTGTACAGAAGTCTTTCTGTAGCAAATAATTGTCATATTCGTAATTAACTACTCCTGGGATACGGCTGTTTCGGTGTAGGACGTTTTGGTGCAGGGCGTTTCGGTGTACGGATTGCTCGGTGTAAGGACGTTCGCCGGTTAAGGTCAGGCTGGTTCGGTGTAAAAGTTCTAATGTTTACACCGAAACGTCCACTCTTCAAAATGAAAATTATTCGTTAGGGAGAAATAAATTCACGAAGTAGAATATATAAATTAATAAATAAAATAAAAATTAAATGTTTCTGTAATTGGCAAGGGTTACTTATTTATAGTGAGTCCCCTCGCTTCACTCTATGTCAGAACTTCTTATATCCTCAAATGTTATAATTATTAATTGATTGGGAAAACGTTTTACGGTAATGATATATAGTAAAAAAGTGTGTGATGCATAAACATTGTGTACACCACACACACCTTATTAAGGCAATAACTGTGCACAAATCGCAAAATGCTGCACAATCTTTGAAAGAAAATTTTCAAACACAGATGGTTTTTCTTCCAATAACCGCTTTTATATCACGCATACCCAATAAGATTAGCAAATCTAGGAAAAGAAAACTGATTATGAATCAGTGATGAGATCTTAATTATATTATTACGGAGATGTAAATTCATGTTATAGTTGTAGAGAAGGACAGTGTCAGAAAAATGTCTCAAGAAAATTTTTAACGGCCTAAAGAACACAACAAGAGGCTGAGTCCTACCAGTTGTTCCTGCAGAAATTGTTTCTATTATGAGTTACTCTTTTGTTCTTAAACGTGTTTAATAATTACAGCAAATGAAGGATGTTTATAATAGAATGTGAAAGAATACAGTTTTAAAAGAATTAAACTACGTCAACATGTTAAAATAATTAAAAGAACCTAATTAATTAGCCACTTTGTACTCTCATTTGCTTAACTGGAATAACCGAGGCCTAAAGGAAAAGAGTTTTCTGCCCAAATCTTATAAGCAGTGGGATATTTTAATATTATAGAAATTGACCCTCCTTCCCCTTAGAAGTGTAATTTTCAAGATACTGAAACATATAGTATTTTATTACTTTTAGTTAAAAGTTCAAATACCGAGTTTCACGCATCTAGCTTAAACAAATCCTTCTTTACATATTTTCTGAGTAAGTAATGGGGAATTCGAACATTAAAAAAGTGCTCCCTTTGCTCTTTCCTTTTTATGTGTTCAATTTTCAGTTTTTTTTAACAGGAAAAATTATATGCCAAGTTTCATTTTACTAGCTTCAGAAACTTGCGAGATACACTACCCTTTAAAAAAATCTTGCCCCACCCGTTTTACGATACTTATTTCCAAAAATTCTTTCTTATGTCCTGCTTTCATAAGAAAATTATATTTTATAATTAAAATTTAACGACTCTACTTGTAGTAGTATGCCCAAAAAATCACTCATCTTTACTCTTTTATATAAGAGTACAGAAGATAAATACAGTCAAACAAATGGATTTCCATGAACAATTTCCGATTTCTTATAACTACCTGATTCGTACATTTCCCACAAGCTGTGATTTTAAATTTACGCTCTGTCAAGGTCCAGGTTTCAAAAAGGAACTAACTGGAAATATAATAATATTATGTATTTGTGTACATGTGTAATATGTATAAATTTATTGTCTTATTGAAGCTTTCGTAATCTGGAAATAAACTTTTGATTTGCTTTTAATATATAAAAATCATGCTCCCCTAGAAAAATTTGCAGGCTACACCCCTAAATGACTATGTAGTAATTTCTGCAAAAATGGCACAGGACCTAAAATTTAGGTCTAATGCCTATATTTTTAGGACTTGTGCCATTTAAGACTTATTAATGTCACCCACTGTATTGCATAATAAATGTTCTTTGCTCAATTTTAAATTTACTGCGTTCTTTATGTATACAGTTGGTATTTAATGTTCACTCGTGAAATGTCTAGTGTGCTTTTGTCCTAATTAAGTAAACTTTGGTGGATTTTTGTCCTACTCTTAATAAAATACGCTCCGCACTGTATATATTGCAATTCTGAATGTTTGCTTGGTTTCAGAAGTCTGGTAAAATATTCTTTTTAAACATTTTTTATTATTTATTTATTTATTTATTCTTGTTTTAGGAATTTGTCTTGGGATTCTCGTATCTCCATTCGAAAGAAACGAATTTCTTAACAAATTATGTAATTAATTCTTAGAATGAAATAGGTTGTATTATGTAATTCGTGTATAAGTGCAGAACAGATAGTGATAATAACGATCTTAGTAGTACAAATATAGCTGTTACTGTTGGAATTAGATACGTTCGTAACATTATTGCCAACTAGTTGCTGCATCGTCCCAATTTCGTGTGGTGGTGGCGAATTTCAGAACTAAAGCAAGTGAATGATAAAGGCACAAGTCCTAAATGGCAGAAGTCCTAAACGGCAGAAGTCCTAAAAGGCAGAAGTCCTAAAGTGCAGAAGTCCTAAAATGCAGAAGTCCTAAAGTGCAGAAGTCCTAAAATGCAGAAGTCCTAAAGTGCAGAAGTCCTAAAATGCAGAAGTCCTAAAGTGCAGAAGTCCTAAAGTGCAGAAGTCCTAAAATTTAGGTCTAGTGCCCATATTTTTAGGACTTCTGCATTTTAGGACTTCTGCACTTTAGGACTTCTGGATGTCACCCACCAAGTCACATGCACGGTCAATGTTGTCATTATTTGTGGCCGTAGATGATCACCGGCTCCTTTCTCGTGCGTAACACTTGTACGACCATTTTTGCGTTTTTCAATACATTCGTAGACACTCCGTTGCGGCAAGATACTGTTTCCGTATTGTGCCTTTGATGGATTGCGGCCCTTGATACACCTTCCGACCACAAAAACCCGAATCACTGCTCGTTGTTTCTAATTGAGGCAAACTTCTAATGGAGCGGCCATGATCTATCTGCAACAAAAGGAAGACAAATGGAGGGATTAGGATCAAACTTTCATAGCATGACCACAAAAGCGTAAGAATAAAATGAACGAGGACAGAGGTCAGCAGAACAATGTAAGAAGAATTGTGTCAAAGTTGCGGATAATATTTTAGTTGCCCTCGTACAACATATCCTGGATCTAGGAAAACCAAACTCAGCGTTATAATGTGCAATGATGATGTGGTGGTTTAGTATTTCTTAGATTATGAAATGAGGCTTCTAATTTCAAAACTTTCAAATTTACACTTTACTGAAGTCTATTTTATACTATTTTCAATCTGAAAAACGTCAAGGGTGCTACCTCTATGTATGCAACTACTGCAGAAAACGATTAAAGCCTGAATACAAATGGCTTCTAAGTTGAGAGGTAAACGATAATGCTTTCATTTAAATGGAGAAAGTAGCCATTGTATATAGTCTTGACTATATTTCTTACCAAATATGGTTAATAAATTATTCTAATTTAAAAAAAAAACTAATGAACTCCTTTTAACTCCAAGTTATTTAATTACGAAATAGAAAAATTTTACTCACAAAGAAACTTCCTTTTTTCTAAATGAGTATGCCATATCATTCCTAATAGTATTACGAGTGTCATTCCAAAAGTAATGCAATTATTTTTTAAAGTAAATTATCATTTCTAATAGTACTACAAGCGTTATTCCAAAGACAATACTATTAATTTTAAGTAAATTACTAGAGACACATAGAGCTGAGTTGCACAATAGAATAAGGCAAGTTTCAGCTACGTAGCCATTTTCCCATATAGTCAGCACCATTTCTTATGCACTTTTACGAATGATGAACAAGAACCTGTCTTTCACGTTCGTAAAATTTGGAATAAACAGAGGCAAGTCACTTGTTTACAGTTGCGATGAAGCACCCATCAGAAAATTGTTGCCTACATAGTACATCTTTCAGGGCCCAAAGAAATAGAAATCAGAAGATGCCAAGTCCGCACTGTATGGTGGATGTGGTAGGATAGTCCAGGCACCTGGCCTCTTATCACGTTGCAGTCGAAATATTTACTACCCCTTGATAATCGACATCAGCTGCCATGTACATATCGAATAGCTACAGTTTTATCACTTTTTGTGTGTAATTGTCCTTTTCTTTTTCGATATTATAATGTTCACAAAAATTGTATTGTATAAATAGAAAAAAAAACTGTAATTATCGGTAAGATTAAATGAAGTAATGAATTGTAGTAGTGTCTGAACAATGACTACAGAAATATTTTTAAAAGGTATCTTTCTCAAAGAAATGATTATACTGTTATAAAATACAGTTTGCTGGACGCGTGCAAAATTTCTGACATTAAATGTTTGACCTTAAATTTCTGACATTAAATGTGAGAGTGAAGAAAATCAGGGAAAACTTAGTCGAACCAATGACAGCGTGCCGACATACCACCACCAAAGGAAGTCCCTAGCTCCACTCTGAGCGACCAAACTGATGATCATTTTATTTCGAATCAGCATGAGGTGTTACTACTTGCTTTCCAGACAAAAGGTACCACAATTACCAGGATATATTATGCCTCACTGCTGCATGCGTTGCGGGATTCTGTGAAATACCACAGCATGCATGATGACGAAAGGTGCCCGCCTCCTGGATAACAACGCACCAGTTCACTGTTCGAATGTTGATCAGACAAATGCGACAACCCTGGGTATGAAATCCGTCATAGTTCGCATTTTCCCTCAACCGCACACCATCTTCATTCCACTTATTTCCAACCATGCAGTCAGTTCCTAAAGGCAAGTATTTCTGCAATGTTATTAGGCTGCTTTCTGAGGTGCAGGGGAGAATTTTGGACCACTAATCTTACTTCACTTTCGGACCTATAATACAGCAACGGTGCACAATTACGAGTTGTGCATTACCATATGATCTACATAAGTATGCAGGATTACACATGTAAAATTTCATCGCTTCAGGATATGTGGAAGAGTCAGGATAAAACTTTCGTTAGTAGGCAAATTTCAAAGAAATCACAAATGTACAAATTACTCAGAAACTATGGATTTGCGACCTGCGGTTCATATAGGTGAAAATGTTCCAAAGTACTTGTAGAATATCTCCTTGCAAGGGATACATTGAATTACCAGTCACCCTGTATATACATAATAAAGATCTTTATGGTTGAATGTATGATTAATAGAATATTGGTCACTGTAATGCTTTCTTATATATTTATATATTACTTATATAGTTGTTTTTTTTTCTTTCATTTTCTTTTTCTTAGATAATTTACATAATCCAATGAATAACTCTTTTGACGCTGTTGAAGAATCTTTCATTGCAAATCTTAAAATTGAAATGTCCATGTTCGCCGCAGACACAGTTTTATTTATTGTTTTGCTTTTTGTTTTCGAAAGATTTCATAAAAAGTTGCAGCAGTTTGCTTATCTTCAATCAGATCACCTTCGTACACGTTCGTTAGTAAATAGTCGAGATATCAGTGTAGACAATGAGGAAATCAGAGTGAAAAGTCAAGTCACAGGTGAGAAAATCATTATATGTAATTTTTATATATATATATATATATCTACATAAGTTTACTAAAACTAACTGTAAACCTTTACTTGAGCTAAAACGACATCAAAACGTTGTATCTACTTTTACAAAAGTCATACTTGAAACGAACTACAATACTAAAGAGGTTTAGATACTAGTCAAGTTCTTACTTGCACAAAACAAACCGTAACTAAGTGTTAACAAAGCTTTGGACTTGCAAGTAAGGAAACTATTACTTATACAAAGTATTACAAAAATGGGAACAAATTCCTCACAACAAAATAAGAAAAGAAAGTTCATATAGATCTGTGCTCAAAAGTGGATAGTTTCGGAGTAATAGGGTACCGAAAACGTGAAACAACTGAACTTTAGAAGTTCATAGCTCCACTATTATTGGACCGATCGTAGTCAGGTCAAGACATCACTGAGGAACTGGTATGTGAACTATCCAAATATCCATGTTTAAGAATGCTCCAGTACTTGCACGCCATTTTTTTTAGAGAGGTAGGTGGATAGTAATCAAGTATTCCCAAACAGCCTCTCTAAAAATGATTATGCAAGTACTGGAGGTCCTGAAAAGATGGATATTTGGATAGTTCACATACTAGTTCCTCAGTGATGACTTGACTCGACTATGATCAGTCCTATAATAGTGGAACTATGGACCTTTAAACTTCATTTTTTCATGGTTTCGGCATCCTATAAGTACGAAACTATGCACTTTCGACCACGAGTCCATACGAACTTTTTTCTTATTTTGAATCTATTCCCAAAATATTGTGACAAATGTTTGTAATTCCCTGTATATTCCATATAATTTTCAAGATGACCGTGTGCGTGGGTTTTCTCGGGGTTCTCCCACTTTCTTCATTCCACCATTTCATTCATTATTCATCATCACCGTCTCCTTTAGCCTAACCGGCATAACCGTGGGACGTAAAACTAAAGATTTCATTTCATTTTCTTTTTCAAGATGATGTTTGTAATTCAATTAATAAGATGCCAGGTATTTAATTAATTCCATATAAAGTGACCAAATAAAGATTGAACGAATGGGATGTACACAAAAAAAAATAGATGTGAGGCGCATATAAGATATGTACGATTGAATCAACTAGAAAAGTCAGCATTAGCTAGTTAACTTTAGTGGTGTCCCTCCGTTTTTACTAAAAATTTGGAAAATTTACAGGAGAAATAAAAAAGATAAGAAATGGTGATTTGGAGCTCTTATGATCTTTAGATGTGTCAGCTTGGGAGTAAAATTATGTTTAATATGGGAAATTATATACAGTGTGTTTCAAAACAACACTGACAACGTTTGAGAGGGGATTCCTAACACGAGGAGAAGACAAAAAGTATAGACCAACCTGGATGTGCAAATATTTCATTTCGGAGTCACAGGCTGTCGAAAACATGAAAAAAAAAACTTTAAAAGTCCATAGTTCCAAAATTATGGGTCCTGCCGCAGTTGGGTCAAGACTTGCGGAAGTACCTTAGAACTCTGAAACATGGATATTTAGATAGGGCACATGTTAGTTCGTAAGTGAAGTCTTGAGCCGACTACGGTAGATCCCACAGTTTGTTTCATAATTGATGTACAGTACATAATTACTCACTGGTACAGGAAAATTCCCGTTGTAGAACTCAAACGTTCCATGATATATGAGGGTAATTCAGAAAGTTATACCTCCAAGATGATAGGTATACCGACCCAGATAGCACCGATACAGGTATCAGTGGAAAGCTTGCAATATCAGCTACAAATGGTGGCATCATTTTTCAACATACTCCCCATTACGGGCAACACACTTGCGCCATAGCGAAGGTGTGGTTTTTCATGCCGTTGACAAAGAATTGTGGCGGCTGCTGGTGACACCATTGCCGAACTGCTCTTCCATCTCCGCGTCACAACTGTAGCGTTGGCCCTAAGGTGATCCTTAAGTTAGGGGAAGAGCCAAAAGTCGCAGGGCGCAAGATCCGGACTATAGGCAGGATGAGGCAGAATATCAACACCGTCAGCAGATGGGACAATTTTGCATTTTTTTTTTTTTTTTTGGCGGAGGAGAGGACATGTGGTGGTATTCCATCGACTAACGCTTCGTTTTTGGGTCGTAATGGTGTATCCATGACTCGTTGTCGGCGATGAATGTTCCTGAGCGCACAACCATCCACAGTCAGAAATTCGATGACAGCCCGCTGTTTCAACCAGACGTCACCACTGGATGATATGGATTGTTCGATTGCTCTGTAATGGGAAAATATAGAAAGGTGAAACAAGTGACACCAATAGCTTAAACATCAGGGAACTAATGATAAATAGTTCAGAACGTTTGCAGTACTATTAGCCAAGTAGGAGCTTGGAGGCATTAATTTCTGGCTTACCCTCGTACAAATCAGTTTTATTGAGAAGTACAGTAGTACTTGCTTTTATTTAAATTTTATTCTTGATATCATGAAAGTTCCCTTAAGACGTTTTAATATTAATAAAAGTTAATTCTATGTCCTAAAACCTCTAACGAGTCAGGCGATTATTTGCTTATTTGATAAATGATCAACTTAATGGATCCGGACTCCCTTGGATTCTAGATCTAATGTATATTTATTATCTCAAGTAGTCGTATGATTGTTGAAGTCTGTTACCCCAAGTAGTCATATGATTGTTGAAGTCTGTTACCTCAAGTAGTCATATGATTGTTGAAATCTGTTACCGCAAGTAGTCGTATGATTGTTGAAGTCTGTTACCTCAGGTAGTCTTATGATTGTTGAAATCTGTTACCACAAGTAGTCGTATGATAGTTGAAGTGTCTTACCCCAAGTAGTCTTATGATTGTTGAAATGTGTTACCTCAAGTAGTTGTATGATTGTTGAAGTGTGTTACCTCATGTAGCCGTATGATTTTGAAGTCTGTTCAGTAACTTCTTTTGAAGTAATAACTTCGTAAGCCACAATTTAATAAAATCGTGTATTGTAGTCCTTAGGGGTGGGCAAACCTCATAAAATTGTCCTTGTATTAAGTTTAACTTCAACACATTAGTGTTAAAAGGCTATAAGTTATTAAAGAGACATGAGATGGTGTGTCGTTACAAGCAAATGAAGTTCAATAGATGAGTATTTTTTCAAGTAGTAACAGCAAAGAGAAACTAAATTGACGCATGATAACAACTGTTAACTTGGACAAACAGTAGTACACATCTACCTTTTAATAAATTGCTAAATTTTTCAATGGGAACCCGTGTCTTCCTCACCAGCGTAATCTTTAAGCGTCGAGTACTTCACCTTACATATTACACCATCAACTGTAATGGGTATAGTAGAAGAATCAAACAAAAACCTTTCTTCCTAGAAATAAAAATGATATATATATATATATATATATATACCAATACCTTGCATAATAAATTGAAAATGAACTTTTCTTTCCCTTGGGAGAGCTGTTTTATACTTTGATAAGGTCTCTTCTTCGTAACTGAATTAAGATATTCTATCCTTCGTCTTCCTTTTACTGATTTTCCTTCTATATTTCTCTCTATCAACATGGTGATCCAATCGGAGAGCCAAATAAGCTGGCCAAGCAGGCTGTTTTCTTTTTCTTGTTATCTTCATGATCTGTCGTCCTTCACTAGCTTCCTTTAGTACGTCTTTATTCCTTTTCCTTTCGACCCTGATATGCGCAGTATTCTGCGCCAACACTACATTTCAAATGCTTCCAGCTTGGATATTTCAGCTTTGTTCAATGTCCATGTCTCTGATCCTTTAAGCTCCCTACCAGAGTCTTAATAAATTGTTTACGTACATCCAACGACACATTTCTTAATGTTAGCAGTCCTCTTTTCCTTTTGAATGCTTGTTTAGCCTGCGCTATTCTTGAACTTACATTTTACTTCACTCGTTCCGTCCGAGGATATTAGACTTCCTAAATAGGGGAACGTCTTAACGTCTTCGATTTTCTCTCCATCTAGCCATACGTTTGCCCCTTTTCCTGTCCTGCTTTTGTGCATTTTATCACTTTGGTTTTCTTCTTATTTATCTTCATTTTGCATGTTTTTTCCAGTTGGTCGTTCAGGTTTGAAAGTACTTCATGCAAATTTCTTTCCGTTCTCCGTTATCAGTGCTACGTTATCAGCAAACCTAATTGTGCTGAAAACCTGTCCATTTACTTTTACGTCTTTCTTGTTTTTATCAAAGAATTCTATCATAGCCTCTTCTATATAGACGCTGAACAGGAGAGGTGGAAGACCACATCCTTGCCTTAATCCTTTACCTATTCTTGCTTCCTTCTGATCTCTTCCTATAACAGCTGTCTGACTCCTGTAAAGTTGGTATATTATATTCTTCTGTCTCTGTAATCCACCTTCAGATTCTTCAACGCTCTGAACATAATATTCCAATCTACGTTGCCAAAAGCTCTTTCTATATCTACAAATGCTATCACAATTAATGCTATCACAATTATTATCTAGAAATAAAAATTATATATACAAACACCTTGCACAATAAATTTAAAATGATAATACATCTATTTTCAACATTTGATCCCTCTACTTCAATTATAATAAATCCTTTAGCGGATTATTATCAGATACAAAAGTTGCACTCTTAAATATCTGAATTCTCACAGAACTAATCTGAAACTTTTCAGATTGGTACAGATGTACTATACAGTTACAACCTTGAGACTATAAGCGGTACTCATCTTCAACTTTTGAATAACGTGATACACTCAATAGCTTTCCTACAGCTTTGGAATACTTTAGTATCCACGAATACTCCATTATCACATTTTTCGTGAAATTTAATTGGTTGACCATTTGAGTTGAGAAACAGTTTCAGATTGGTTCTGTGAAAGTTCAGATATTTATTAAAAGTGCAGGTCCGGTTACAGATAATAATAAGGTGTTTTTGTGCAAATAATTTTCATTTCTAGAAGAAGAGAGTTTCTTTGTTATTTATATACCATAACAATGATACCATAATATGTAGATTGAAATTTGCAGTCGATAATTTAAGAAAATGTCGCTGAGGAAGATGGGAATTCCCATTGGAACAAGAAGACGTTTCTGAGGAAGATGGGAATTCCCACTGGAACAAGAAAACGTCGCTGAGGAAGATGGGAATTCCCATTCGAATAAGAAGATATTGCTGAGGAAGATGAAAATTTGCATTGGAACAAGAAAACGTCGGCGAGGAAGATGGGAATCCCATTGAAACAAGAAAACGTTGCAAAGGAAGATGGAAAGTGCCATTGGAACAAGAAAACGTCGCTGAGGAAGACGGGAATTCCCATTGAAACTCTTGAAAATTATTTTAAATAATAGACGTGCACTAAGATTAGTCCAAGTTAATATAGTTTCAGTTGCTGACACTTCTAAAATCCTTTGAAGTTCTCAATCTGAACAATGTCAAAAGATAAGGACCTGACGTCAACCTTATTAAGTCTATTTGTATAGGTATTTAGAGCTGTTTGTATAGTAATAAAGTGCAATCTAAGGGAGGTTCATTAAACAATAGTTGGTACTAAGTTTGAAGTTGAGTGACCCATCTACGACAATATTTAAAAATAGTAAAGAATATATAGCTCTTGTTAATGAGCAGAGGAGCACCGTAGTCTAGTGGTTGGAGCGTTGGACTTATGTCCGCATGGTCCCGACCGGTGCTTCCCGATTTTCGGCGACCACAGTCGTGAGGCAAACTGGGGAGTCACGTGACTAAAAAAAGGTGACGGCCACCAGGTGTAGAAAGCTCCTGATACGCTTGTTAGAGACGGGGCAACGCAGCTCGCTGAACACGTGTTCGTTGCTAGGTTGGACAGTGGCGTAGGGAAGGGGGGGCCCAGAAGGCCCCCCCCCAAAGAGCTCCGACAATGTACTTTGCTACTGTGATGTTTGTAATTTTTTATATATTTTTATGTTTATATATTTTTTTGTTTGTAATTTTTCTATATGTACCTATAACAGCACTTGCCCCCCCCCCGAAACACACATCCTGGCTACGCTTCTGAGGCTGGACACAGTTCAGTCCGTCGCTAACAGATGGCGTTGGAGCGGCAGAGATCCGCAAAAGAGCTGTTATGCCAAGTAGTTTGGTTGATTTTTTCTTAATGAGCAACTATCATAAATTCAAATTTTAAAAAGTTTTGAAACGTTTAGATGAAAGTCGGAATTCTCGAATACCGTCCAGAAATTTCATTTGTATATTGTGAGATCATTTCCTTAAACAACTATTTTTATTTTGGGGTAACTTAATACTCCTGAGACTTTTACATCATCTTCTCCGCATTCCAAAACTGAAGAAAAGGCCATACAATAATTTACGCATTAATACATCCATGAAAGTGTTAATAGAGTAACTAGTGACATTTTCAGTGTAAACAAAAACAAAATAAACAAGATGTAAATTCCCAAAAGTAATTTGTTAATAAGAAAAATAAATTTTACTACAATAATATATTTCGTGAATAGTTTCGAATTTACGGCATTAGCAACATGTTCAGGTAAAATATCCATTGAAGCTTTCCTGGTTACTAGTCTTCTTGAGTTAGCAGTCAGGTTGTATCTTGCAACGTTTCGAGGGTTGACATTGTCCTCATCTTCAGGCAAATATAATAGGGTAATACGTCATCATCATGCTCCAGAATGGATACTCAATAAGAAATATAAATATGGCCTTGAAAAGAGCCAAAACAAAGGATATTAACAACAAGGAAAAATTGCAGGAGAATCTACAAATGAAGAACGGAAGAACAAAATCTGTCTTCCTTACACTGGCAACACTTCTGGAAAGCTTAGCAGACTATTCACCAGGTACAACATCAGAACAATACATTAATTTCCAGCAAAAATAAAAAAACTTACTTCGACCATTCAAAGACGACCTGAGCCTTCGAACACCTGGAGTTTACCACATCCCATGTGAATGTGGCAAGGCATATATTGGACAAACAGGACGGACCATTAAAGCCAGATGCAAAGAACACAACAGTTACATCAGATTAAACCAACTAGAAAAATCCGGGCTGGCCAAGCATAGCATCAATCAGAAACATAAGATTTTATTCACAGACACTAAAATAATAGTAAAATGCTCAAGACTTTATGATAGAAGAATGAAACAACCTGTTGCAATCACGCAAGGAAAAACGAACCTTAACAGAGACACACGATTCCAACTGACGAGGGAACCTATCCAAGTGCAACTCTGACTTCGAGTCGAGACTATGGCCGTTGGATACCTTGACCCAAAAGAACTTAACACGAAAAGGGATACATCCTCGATCGCAAATGCTGCGGAGATATAAGCGTGAAAAGTTAGAAATTGAGCTTCATACTATACATTACAAAGTCGGATTCCGGGTCAGATTTTTCGGGAACGGTCGGGTAAGGAAACTCAGCGAATACATATCAAATTAGTGTGGAAGCCCAGCATCTTTTGAATGAAAATTTGTGTCCCCGGGTCACTCGCATGGTCCCAGGCGGGGTCCAACTAAAAATTTGCAAATGGAACCTGGGGTCAAGTAGCATATTATATGAAAGCTATTGTTAAATAAAAAAAAGATAGAACAAATCTCAACTCTCTACGATAACCCTGTGCAAACGGGCAACTGGTCAAAATGTCAATACAACCTACATCAGAAAATCTATGATCAAGCTTCTAAATCCGTTAAGTTGTGACAATAACAAAACAGAAAAACACGTTTAAAAGTGCAAGGTATTGAAGTAAAGCAAATTGCTGCAGAGTCTCTCTCTCTCAAAAGCATCCTCCGATATATTTTATTTCTGCACCATTATTCCAGTTTTCTCCAACCCTCCGATAGAAATTTCCCTATGCAATCTGTGAATCTGGGGTCCCGATGCGGGAAGCATATACCGTTGCCTTCTGACCTTCTCACCCTCCACGACGGTTGCGATTGACAATGTATCCTTTCTCTACTACGACACGAAATCCAATGGTCATGGTCATCCTATGGTCCATTGGTCATTCGAAATCACACTTATACTTGGATAAGGTCCGTTGTGCAACTGTGTGAGAGGCTGCAGCAATTTGCTTTACTTCAGTACCTTGCACTTTAAAACGTGTTTTTCTGTTTTGTTATTGTCGCAACGTAACGGATTTAGAAGCTTGATCATAGATTTTCTGATGTAGGTTGTATTGACATTTTGACCAGTTGCCCGTTTGCACAGGGTTATCGTAGAGAGTTGAGATTTGTTCTATCTCTTTTTTTTATTTAACAATAGCTTTCATACAATATGCTACTTGACCCCAGGTTCCATTTGCAAATTTTTAGTTGGACCCCGCCTGGGACCATGCGAGTGACCCGGGGACACAAATTTTTCATTCAAAAGGTGCTGGGCTTCCCACACTAATTTGATATGTATTCGCTGAGTTTCCTTACCCGACCGTTCCCGAAAAATCTGACCCGGAATCCGACTTTGTAATGTATAGTATGAAGCTCAATTTCTAACTTTTCACGCTTATATCTCCGCAGCATTTGCGATCGAGGATGTATCCCTTTTCGTGTTAAGTTCTTTTGGGTCAAGGTATCCAACGGCCATAGTCTCGACTCGAAGTCAGAGTTGCACTTGGATAGGTTCCCTCGTGAGTCAAACATGGACACCAATCATATCTCGCCATTTCAAGCTCCAATCAGAAGCCGCCATTTCAACCACCAATCAGAAGAGCCCAATCACACAAATATATATATATATATATATGAAGTATATATTCCATGCACTCTATTGCTCTATCATATTTGCCTATAGATGAAGACAATATCAGTCCTCGAAACGTTGCAAGATACAACAGCTTTTCAGGTAAATTTGATTGATATTCTGCATATCTCATTGCTCTCGTATTACAAAATATTACTATATCAGAAAAAGTGATTTTGAACAGCATAGCATATTCAAAGACACACTGAATAGAAAGAAGGATTATTCTTGTTTAAACATAGTTGTAATGATTAAAACAAATCAACTGTCAAACGAACCTGCAGTACATTATTTTTTTTTGTGTGTTAATCCCTCATGATAAATATCGGTTACAATAAATAAGACATGAAAAATCTGTATTGACCACTATACAGGGTGTTACAAACATTTGTACACAATATTTTGGGAATAGATTTCTGACATCAAAATAAGAAGAAAAAGAAAAAGTCATATGAATTTGTGGTCGGAAGTGCATTGTTTCATAGTTACAGGGTGCCGAAAACGTGAAGAAATGAACTTCAAAGGTCCATAGTTCTTCTACTATAGAACCGATCCTAATCGGGTCAAAACATCACCAAGGAACTAACATGCAACCAAGATCATTTCAGAGTGTGGGAGATTTGTCCGATTGTGTGGGGGTTTTTGTCCATTTGTGTGGCAGTTGTGACAATTTCTGCATGTGGGAGTTTTGTCCATTTATGTGGGGATTGTGACCGTTGCTATGTGTGGAAGTTTTGTCCCTTTTGTGTGGGAGTTATGACCGTTGGAGGTTATGACCGATTACCAGTGTGGGGGTTTTGGCTGTGGGAGTTATGACCGTTCGTGCAGTTGGAAGATTTATCCGTTTGTGTGGGGTGTTATGACCGTTTGTGTGGGCGTTTTGACATTTCTTGAGTGTGGGGGTTTTGACTGTGGGAGTTTTGACCTGTTCCCCTCAGAACCTCCGGTACTTGCACAATCATTTTTAGAGGCTATTTGGGAGCGCTTGATCATTTTCCACCTACCTCTCTGAAAATTGATGTGCAAGTACTGGAGCATTCTTAAACATGGATATTTGCATAGTTCACATACCAGTTTCTCGGTGGTGTCTTGACCTGACTACGATAGGTCCCAGAGTAGTGGAGCTATGAACCTTTAAAGTTCGTTTATTTAACGTTTTCGAGACACCCTATAACTTCAAACCAACCACGTTTGAGCATAAGTTCATAACGAACTTGTTATCTTATTTTGATGTGATGAATCTGTCCCCAAAATATTGTGACGCATTTATAAAACACTCTGTATATGCACAAATCATTGCAAATATGCATTATGTATTGCATGTATATTAACATTTCAACTGAGTTATCCTAAGTTTTTTTTCTTAGAATGTCATTTATATAAACATTTTAAGTCTAATGATAATACTATTCATGTCTGATAGATCAAATGCTATCTTTGTGCTTAGGTAGAAATTCAGACGAATATATTGATCACCTGTTGGTGTACAACTTGAAGAAGAACTATGGGAAGTACTCTGCCGTTCAAGGTGTGTCCTTTGGAGTACAGTATGGTGAATGCTTTGGCCTTCTAGGAGCAAATGGCGCTGGCAAAACAACTACATTGCGAATGATTGCAGGAGATGAAATACCTACTAAAGGAAATATCTATAGTGGGAAATATAGTTTGCAAATGGGTGATTTGAAAGTGATCAGCGTAGGTGTTACTTCTACAGCATACGAGTACACGGTGACCTTCGAGGTTAACACCAGCTGCTCTCATTGTGGGAGAAATCTTGCAGTACGTCTGATATAGGCCTATCGATATGGTAACTCTACAAGTAGTTAAAATATTTAGAACCTATGGGACTTCTTGTGGATTTTGTATTAGTTACGTATTTCAAAATAGTACATAAACGATGATACCAAACTGAGTTCTAAGTGGTCTAATCCTTTGAAAATTCCTAACAAAATAGGATATATTGTATAAGACGTTCCGGGGACGAATTGACAAATTTCGCATACGCGTTAAGGACCTCAATAAAAAAATATACAAGGTATTACAAAAATGTGTCACAAATTCTTCACATCAAAATAAGAAAAAAGTTCATATAGACCTGTGCTTGAAAGTGGATAGTTTTGGAGTTATAGAGTGCCGAAAACGTGAAACAAGTGAAATTTAAAAGTTCATTTAAAAGCTCCAGTACTATGGAACCTATCGTAGTCCAGTCAAGGCATCACTGAGAAACTGGTATGTGAACTACCCGAATATCCATGTTTAAGAATACTTGCCCACCAATTTTTTAGAGAGGTAGATGGAGAGTGATTAGTACTCCCAAACAACCTCTCTAAAAATAATTGTGTAAGTACCAGAGGTTCTGAAAGATGGATATTTGGGTAATTCACATACTAGTTTCTCAGTGATATCTTGACCCGACTACGATCGGTCCTATAATAGTAGAACTATGGACCTTTAAAGTTCATTTTTTTCATGTTTTCGGCATCCTATAAGTACGAAACTATGCACTTTCGACCATACGTCCTAAAGAACCTTTTTTTTCTTAATTTGATGTAAGAAATCTATTCTCAAAATATTGTAATAATTTTTGTAATACCCTATATATATATGTACAGGGTGTTAATGAAACTATACTGACGGACTGTGAGAGGTGATTCCTCACGTAAAAATAAGACAAAAAGTTCATATGGACAAAATAGGGCCTGTTGAAATTTATCTTTTTTTTTTTTTTCGATTTTGGACATACCTAGCTCTGAAAATATGTACTTTTTGCCATAGGTCCATATGAACTTTTTCTCTTATTTTGATGCTAGAAATCACCTCTTACAGTTTGTCGGTACAGTTCATTAACACCGTGTATATATATGGGGAGTTGGTATGAGTGTGTGTGAAACTTTGGTCGGAAACGCTTAATTACGAACGTGAGATCAATTTAAGGTAATTAGTGGAATTGGTCGTAGGATGGCTACACTGAATAGAACAACCAACAAACTTCACATACGTGTTCAGGATCTTACTACAAGAAAAAAGTATATCGGCAAGTTTGAACGGAATCGTTTAATTACGGAGCTATTCTACGGCCTATTCGACTAATTACGTTAAAGTGGCCCCTTGTTCATTAACCAAAATCGCAGATAAACTTTTCTCCTTGTATTGAAATTCCGAAAATGCGTGCGAAGTTTGTCGGTTTATTCTCGGAACACCCTGTATATTAACGGATAACTTACCTGATAATTCTCAGAATAAAAGCCACAAAATTTTCGTCTGTTCCTCTGAAGACATCTTCAGAGGAAGACGTTCATCATCATCATAAGTATCCTGCCATTATTGGCAGGTCACTTGCTGCAGCCGAGAAGCTTCCATGCTCCACACTCTTCCGCTAACCTCGTATTCGCGTACGATTTTTCTATTTTGATATCGTTCATTGTAGTCTCCGTCTCCTCCTCCTTCTCTTTCCTGCCATCATACCCTCTAGCACGATCCTCATGATATAGTTTCTTCTTATCCGATGTCCGAACCAGTTTCTCTTCCTTTTCTTAATAATATCTAAAATTGTTCTTTTCTCCCCCACCATTTCTAACACCTTCTAATTTATTTTCTGCTCGACCCAGCTAATTCTTTCCATTGTCCTCCACACCCACATTTCGAAAGCTCCCAGTAGTTTTCATCATTTTTGCGTAATATCCTTGTTTCTGACCCATAAAGTACAATACTCCACACGAAGCATTTTTACGAGTCTTTTTCTCAACTCTTTGTTCAAAGCACCACAAAATAGTATTTTGTTCCTCCCAAAGGCTCCTTTCGCCATTCCTATCCTTGCTTTTAGTTCACGTTCACATTTCATATCATTACTAATAGTACTACCCAGGTATCGAAAGCTAGTCACCTGTTCTATTTTCTCCCATCCTACTTTTATCTTTGATACCGACTCCCTTCATTCCAACCACGGGAGTCTCTGGCGGGGTGGTGGACGAGGGGGACGCGTCCTCCCCCAATATTTTGAAGTACAAAATATTCAATATTTTATTCTAATTTAATATATTTATTAACCACAGAATATCATATAAATAATAATTATTACATTTATTTGGAATATAATATTCAGGCTGTGAAACGATTGTAATTGAGTTCTTGATATACCTTAGGGGGTCCGTGAAGGTAAGCAGAAAGATAACAAATGGAATCGAAGTTAATAAACAGGTTGAGCTAGGTAGTACTATTTAAATCACTTTCTTTGATGTCTCCCCCCAAATTTTACATGCCAGAGACGCCAGTGATTCCAACCACCATGGCTTTTGTCTTCCTAACGTTTATTTTCATCCCATATTCTTCTCAGCCCTTCCTCAAATTTTCTAACATGTTATGGATTTTAGAAGAAGACGTTAGTTTAGGTTTAAGATGGCAAGGAACATAGCATACAGTGTATGTATCAAGATCTTAAAATAGGTACATTTAACAGAAAGGCTTGTTTTCAACAACTTTTAAATAAAAACTACAAATCGGAGTTAAATACTGACATTGACAATCGGGATAAAAACTAGAATCATGTCACTGATTAATTCATTTAAAAATGTCCAAATATGTGACAACTATAAATCCATAAATCTCATTATGCTGAAGTTGATATGGGTGAGTGTGAAATCTCATACGTAGTGTCAGAGAAAATCGAGAGGACTAATGTCCTAAACCTAAAAATTGATTTTTTACTGGAACCACGCCACGTATTAAGTTAAAACTGATACTAAAGTATAGCCTTATCAAGGTTTTCATGTGGCACTAACAAGACGATAGTGCGAGGGTCATTCAGAAAGTAATGTCTCCAAGGTGATACCTTTATTTGTGTTGGACAGATAGCACGGATACAGGTATCAGTGCAAAGCTTGCAATGTCAGGTACAAATGGTGGTATCATTTTCCAACATAGTTCTCATTACGGGCAACACACTTACGCCAACGCGAAACAAGGTCTTTCATGCCGTCGGCGAAAAGTGTCGGATTGCCGAACTCGTGCTTCCACCTCCGCATCACAACTGGTAGGATGAGGTAAAATGTCAACAAAACTTTGCCAGCAGATGGGACAACTTTGAATTTTTTTGGCGGAGGAGAGGACGTGTGGCGGTACTCCGGGTTATAATAGTGTATTCACGAGTCCTCGCCGGCGATGAATGTTCCTGGACGCACAACCTTCCGTAGTCAGAAATTAAATGACAGCCCACTGTTTCAACCGGACGTCGCTACTGGATGCCATGTGTTGCTCAATTACTATGAAACGAGAAGAGATAGGAAGGTAAAACAAGTGACATTGTATAGCTTAAACATCAATGCATTAATGATAAACAGTTCAGAATGTTTGCAGTAATATTGGCCTAGTAGTGGGCTTGGAGGCATTACTTTCAGAATCACCCACGTACATAGTGTGGTTAGCGAGGTATAGGTCGTCCAAAGTTGATATATATATCGGGTGTTGCAAAATAAGTGTTACAACTCTTGGGAGGTGAATCCTGCCACTGAGACAAGAAAAAAAGTTCTCTTGAACTTTCGGGTATCTGACATAGTTTCAGATCTACAAGGTGCCGAAAGCGTGGGAAAATGACTTTCGGACGCCAATAGTTCGGAAACTATCCAACGTAAAGAGGGCGGGTAAAAAATTCACTGAAGAGGTCATACCTGCTCTATTGAATTTTGCATGTTTCATAATCCTACCATGCACGCGCAAGGGATTCCCCAAAGGAACGTAGGGAGTCCCGAATAATCTGCTAAATGAAAGTTGGTTTAAATGGATATGAATTGATGGGGTTTCTACCAGGTAATAATAATTCGTTTGTATTAAGTCGATATCTGGAACAAATACAAAATGGCGGAAACTTTCATGTCCGTTGTGTATGGTTACATAATCGCCAGGTACGGATGATGGCCAACAGTGAAGTTCTGAGTATTAAGTGTAGCGAATTTGTACTCAAGAAAGACATCTGGAGTGTCGGTAGAGCACAACAGATGATGCAGGGTGATTCACATGTGTGGAACACGTAACGAAAAATGCCCAGAAATGCACTCATACTCAGTAAACGTGAGGTCAAAGCGTCGGAAATGTAAGGATTAGCATCAAGAACATGAAAACCAATTCACCAATAAGATTCCCTCAAACCGACGCAATATGATGTACACGGTTGCATACCAATAAGGATGCAACAACTGAGGCGAAGTTGAAATTGTGCAAAGGGACTCACTAAGAAACTGGGTAAACTAAATGAATGTCTCTAGTGGGATCGCATGATTGATATTGAAATGTGGCCAATGTGTGTGTTGATATCGACATGTAGCTAATCGACAAATGCCAACATGTCCCACTACTGCTGGGACACCGTCTCACATGCGAAAACTAGGAAAATAATGTTGTACATTCTCCTATTACATCTGGTGCACTTTTTAGTAGAACGTAACTAGAACACGATTGTATCAATGTCCCACTTTGTTTGGAACATTGTCCCACAATCGACACATATGCAAAGAAATCTCTTAATCCATGGTTCAAATTGTGATAGAGCGTGAAAATAACAAACTTGTATCATGTCTCACGTCTTCTGGGACATATGACGTACTTGATATCAAAATACCTCCAGAAATATGTATTTCTGTTGCCTAATTATGCCTAAGGTTGCCTAATTATGAATTTGACATTAACACGTCATAATAGGCAGTGTACGAGTAATATAGCTGAACGAAGAAGTGTGTGGTAATTAGTTGTTGTAATTTCACAGATCGAGCAACGCGCAAAACATCAAGTTCATGTGCAAATTGGGGAAAATCTGCTTCAGAGACTTTGATATCCTTGAAAACATTTTAGCACGATCGGATGTTCGGCTCTTCCCTAAGCTAAAAACGGACGTTCGGAAGATACGAAAAGAAGGAATTTCATCACTGTTTCCAACAATCTCAGGAGTGGTAGCATAGGCGCCGACTTGAAGAAAATATCGGGGGGGGGGGGGGACAATGAATAAAAAATAATCATATTCAACCGTTTTCTACCAACTGCTTGATAAAGGCTGCCTTCCTCCCAGATCTCGGTCCGCTGCATCCGCTCCGCTGCGAAATTCATAAACTAAGTCAAATTTGTCTAAAGGCATTAAAACAAATTCAAGTTCAAATCCTGGGAACTTCGCTGCACCACATTGATCTCCACTTGTCATATCAGTGTTGCCATAGTGTTGGTTGAAACTTAAGTGCTCTATTAAACACCGTTTTGAAAACGGTGCTTTCTATCGAATAAGAGGACTGTTCCTAATATTGAATTAAAGGCAAGACGAAATTTACAACAGAAATTCTTGCTCCTCTTTGTTAATTCTTCCTCAAATGAATTATATTGGGGGGTGCGGGCGAGGACTCCACCTTTAAATATTGGGGGGGCCAAAAGTGCCCTCTCCCCAACCTCGGCGTCTATGAGCGGTAGAATAAATGTGTGTGTCTGTGTGTTTCGAAGGTGCCAACATTTGAAAGTGATTAAGTAAATGTGTGGTAATAAAGAGCTACAACAGAATTCCAGAATCTTTTTGACTGCCCCTCGTATTTCAAATTAAATGTAAAATGAAGATATATACGACACTTGCCATGCAATGTTGCAAACTAAGGACCCTACAGTATCACAAACATTGAAAAGGAGCCAAATTTTTTAACGGTTCTACAACAGTAATAACGCAAGTGATATGGAGAGGGTAATGCATATTCAAAGTACCTTTATGTCGAATACTACGGTCATCACATGACGTATATCGAACAATTAAAAACAAAGTTACAAAGAACTTAATTTTTTTTACCTTTTTTTTCAAAATGACTTTATTTTGAAAAAAGTGTTTAGATAAGTATCACATTAAATTACGTAGTCTACGTGTTTTCAATAAAGATAAAAATCGTAAGATTGTTTACAGCAATTTGATATCTCAAATAATTCGAAAGATATTTTTAAAAATGTAAATTTTGATATGTTGCATAAAATGGCGTATTTGTGGAAACTTTTTCAAACAATTTTGGTTTTACTTTGCTTCTATATCATTATAACAACAACACTTTTTTGGTAAGTATAATTACGGAGCTCATAGTAAGTCACAGTTTTTAAAACTAAAAGTTCCTTTTTTTTTTTATCAAGTTAGTCACTAAAAGTTACTTTTCCTTCAAATTTGTCACTAAAAGTTACTTTTCTTGTTGGTAAAGTCATTTTTTCGTGTGATTTGTGTTTTGCATTGGTAGTTTTCTAAGAAAAATTCTATAAAAATAAATGGAAAAAGCAGAAACTTGTTAATGAAAACTTCAGTACTTGCTGTCACATGTGAACCAAGCCAGCTTTATTCTCACTTCAGCCTTTTATTCTTTCTAAAGCACAGTGGGTAGTTGGTGGGTGCTTAAGCTTTCAAGGTGGGTTTGAGAGCCCTTCTGTATTATTATTATTATTATTATTATTATTATTATTATTATTATTATTATTATTATTATTATTATTATTATTATTATTATTATTATTATTACACTAATAATTATCAGTTTTCACTTTATTGGAAAAATGAAAATTAAATAGAGAGATGTGAAAAGCAACATTTGTTTGTGATATATTCATTGTATCTTGTCGTATAGTTTCTCTCCTTTAAGATGTACGAACATGATCAGTAGTAACGTAATATGTAATATTATGTTTCTGTAGTGTAATGTTTATACAAAATACTGTGGAAGAAAATAATAAAAAAATGAACACAAGGAAACAATGTTAGCAAATAAATGAAAGTTTATATATACACTCTATAGGTTGTACACTGTACGTGATCACAGGATCTTATACCTATGAACAGAATATCCCCCGCCAAGTGAACTTTGTGGTGGACAAACATCGTGTGCGTGGGTTTTCTCAGGGTTCTCCCGTTTCCTCCCACTTTCTTCATTCCACCATTTCATTCATTACTCATCATCACTGTCTCCTTTAGCCTAACCGGCATAACCGTGGGACGTAAAACTTAAATATTTCATTTTATGGACACAATACACAAGGTGAAGTACATGTCATTAGATGTGTATTCCCCTTCAGGTGCAATGCAAACCTGTACTAGTGGCCGCGATGGCTCAGTGATAGAGCGTTCAGCTGTGGTGCTTGGGGTCCCGGGTTCGATCTCAGCCCCCGCCAAGTGAACTTTCTGATGGGCAAACACCGTGCTCGTGGCTTTTCTCGGGGTTCTCCCACTTTCTTCATTCTACCATTTCATTCATTACTCATCATCACCGTCTCCTTTAGCCTAACCGGCATAATCGTGGGACGTAAAACTTAAAGATTTCATTTCATTTTACAAACCTGTTCTTCCGCATGAAGATAACCATAGAGGAGCTGGGTGTAAACCTGGGAAATGCGTTCCATATTTCTTCCAACTGTTGACGCAATGGCTCAGGATTTGCCACTGGAATTGTAGACCAGGCTAGAGGTCGTTGGATCGTATAGTATATATGCTCAATGGAGGGACAGAGGCAATCACAAGCCGCGGAAATTGATGGATAGTGCCCTTGGTGATACGAGTTGTATGTGATTTGGCATTGTTATACTCGAAGACCACATATCTTTGATGATGTATCATGTTCAGGATATTGGCTACATGGGCGAATATTCCTTGTATTAGCACCAAAAGCTAACAGGGTTTCAATGTTGTTGTTCTCCACGCTGTGGTGTCTCGTATTGGTCATTGTGTCGCTGCCTTCTTCACTGTTAAGTTAAAAGATACCGGTAACTCGGTCGATGTACTCACAAATGACCATATCACTAGTGTTTATAGAACCGGTTTTCATCACTAAACACAATGCTGTGATATTCATCTCCCCAAATATTTTTTTTTCGAAACACCAGTGTATGCAAGCTGCATTGTAGTAAGACCTAAAGGGAAGTTTGGCGAGTGGCACCTGTTATGATACCACTGTGCTTAGCAAACAAATGATGATGGTCCTTCTGACCATCTATTGATTGTGATATACATCCGTTATCAGAAAAAGAAATCCCAGTTACTTTAGCGTCAGATGCACACAAAATGATAACATTCATAATTAGTATTAATAGAATTAATTTATATATCTATAATTTAATTTAATTTTTCGAACTTTTCATAATCCATAAATCCTCTGTTTTATATGTTTTATATATATTTTTTTAGTATTTCTCTGGCATGAGCTACGTTCCCCAGACTAATACACTGATAGAAGATTTAAGCGGAAGAGCTATGCTTAATTTGTTTGCTCGTTTGAGAGGAATTCCTAGTAACAACCGGAAAATAATCGTAGATCAGTGGATCGAATTAATGGGTAAGGATTCTGTAATTTTTTTGATTGCCTCAAATGGAACACTAAATATATACTTACTTACGTATATAGATTACAGTGTAGCGTCTCTTTCAGCACCGAATCATAGTAATGTCCAAATTTCGAGGTTCTTCCACCGAGAATCGAAATTGGGAGCCCGTGCTCAAAAGGCGCGTACACTAATCACTAGACAAGCCGGAAGGGCACAAAAAATAGTTTGTAAGCTTGTCTCTATATAGAAAAAAACATAAATTTGAAGTAGCTACATATCACATAAATATGTGTAATACACATAATAATTTATTTTACAAAGTAAATTATTTGAATAATTACTAGGCGCGTTCGGAAAGTAACCTCCGATTGGTCACTATGCGTGCAGTGGTAGGGGTAGCGCTACCATTTTTTTGCACAGACGTGCGCGATAGGTCAGTCTTAATCCATCCGTGGTAGAGTGAATGTTGTCTAATCACTAGTTCCAGTTTTGTAGCGTCTCAAAATGTGTTCTGTAATAGAAAACCCCGCCAAGTGCGTGGTACGAGTTGTTATACGGTTTCTTACGGTAAAACAATATTCGGCAGCAAATATTCATCGGGAACTTTGTGCCATGTATGGAGCAAATATGATGAGGGAGGGAGTTGTTCGTTAATGTGTTCGTTCATTTAAAAGTGGATGAACAAACATTCATGACAAAGAGAGGAGTGGCAGGCCATCAGTGGTCACTGATGAACTCGTTGAGAAAATTGAAGGAAAACTTCGTGCAAATCAACGTTTCACAATCTCGGAGCTTTCCGATGAATTTCCACAAAGTTCCAGGACTGTGTTGTATGATCTCAGCGCTTTGGTGATGATGAGCTGAAAGATGTGGTCACAGGCTGGCTCAAGGCACAGGCGGCAGATTGTTACCCTGATGCAATTTCTAACCTAGTGCAGAGATATGATAAGTGCTTGAATGTTTATGGAAACTATGTTGAAAAATAGAGCAAAGTAGTAGTTTTCAGATGTATATAATAAATTCTTCTTATTTACTTTGATGTTTCTCTTTTAACCAATCGAAGGTTACTTTCCGAACGACCCTCGTACTTTTGTGTTTGTAGGTATTATTTGTGTGTATTGTCTGTCACATAACAAATGCTTGTTTTCTGCGGGATAGTATCTCTTGCCCCTTGAAGCGATGGAAGATATGAGAAAATCAGTTCGCTTAATGTAATTGACCTTAAAAACTTTTAAACCTCTGGATCCTGGCAAAACAATAAAATACATTTCGTTTGCAAACGCAATTTACATAACAAATAACACGAATAGCGGGACAAGCACGGAAAACAGAGGAACTGTTATATGGTAAGACGACAGAAACAAAAATCACAAGCTGAATGTTTAAATGTATAGCAAGAAAACACTGAGTATGTGACGTAGTAGGTAACGTTCTAACCTACCAATCAGCCGATCCATGTTCGAACCTTCGTCAAGTGCACTTTTTTTTCTTTTCGTCGAAGGAACAGCCATTACTTGTAGTATTTACTTTTCGCCAAAGGAATAGTCATTACTTGTAGTATTTACCTTTTTCTTTTCGCCGAAGAAGCAGCCTCACTTGTAGTATTAGAGTTTTATATATGGTTTCATTCTCTCTAAAGTAATAATTTAAGGCTGAAAGTATGATTCTAACTAAGTAGATGAAAAGTAACGGTGTTCTAGATTTATTTCCATTAATAAAATATAAAGATAAATTTACATCAAACTAAAAATACAAGTAATTGAAATGAAAGTAGCAAGTTGGTGAGTCGCCACAGGGCAGAAGAGCAAAGCAATATAACCTGAGGCGCTTTCAACTGCCTGTCTTATCTCTGTCTTAACTGTAAACTGAACACACTTTTTTTAAAAAACGCAATAGTATCAATGAAATTCTGGTGTGTGTGAACGTAAAGAGAAGAGGAAAGAAACAATATTAGTGTATTTTTATTATTAGATGTTTCAGTATGTTGAAAAAAGAAAACATGTTCACTATTTAATGAGAACATGATTAATAAAATAGTGTTCATTCCGAGTGGAAAGACAATATGTATTCTGGAAGGTCCTATTCTGTTTGGGAATACTTATGCGAGAATGAAAAGAATGTAACATTTATGAAATAAACCCTATCAAGAGATTGATTACTGATGGGAGTTCATTTAGTTTAGGATTTCATGATAAGTTGTAGAACTGTCTCATATAGTCTCGGTACTGCAAGGGATGTTACACTGCCAAGGAACCAAATGATCAGTCTTAGAACTATCAGTTTGAGGAAAGATGATTGGTCTGTGAACTGTGAAAGATCTCTTTCAATCTACAAGCCATGCATAGAACAATTTCAACGTAACTCAAAATAGATTAAAGTCACAAATGTGCGTATAAAAGTTGATCGCTCGCTGAACTATTGTGACCCATAATTAACGGGCTCAAAAGATCCGTAAATATATTCTAAAAATCAAAAATGAATACACGATTCTTTTAAAAATATAGGCTGGAGCAATCTTTAGAGGTCAGACATGAACTATTGAAATGCTCATTTTTCGAACGAGAAGATTAAGTTTATGGAAATATTATCTGAAAAATATGCGAACCTCTTCCCCAATAGAACAGCATATCAATCGAAGTGAAATAAAAAAAATCCAAGTGAATCCAGGTGCTAACTATATTTTAGATTTATTTTAAACAACTAAAATGCTTGCTCACTTTGGCCAGTTTATGAACACAAAATGTGAAATTAAGATATTGTAGCAGTTGCCTTGCTTTTTTGCTAGACTTGGAATTTCCGAAAATGATGGACCACGTGGTCATAGATTTATAAGGAGGAGTTTAAATGTCGAGCTTCATATTCATATGATGAGACATTCGTCAGAAAGTCTCTTTTTGGAGTATATTTTTAATACTCCTTTCCTCGCTTTAGAACATGTATTGTATGAAAGTAACGTGAGAAAAGCCCGGCCAGAGTTAAATAACAAAGGGAAAACATACTTTGGTAAAAGAACTTCAGGGCCATCCTTCGCGAGGAAGTAGTGCACATTTAAAGCGTTAATATTACAAACTGGAGGAGCGCAATAGCCAGAAATAGTGAGGGAGAAGCGTCTTAAAGATTCCAACTCACCGCATGTGTAACACGACGCGTATAGTTACCAAGTGACGGTGTGGCAGAGTTAGGAGGATCCACGACTTCCACGCAAAGGGTCCTGTTTTTTATTCCTGCTCGAGTCATTTTTTGTCTTTTGCTTTAACCAATAAAATAGCCATTTGTAACTACAACTAAAATATTAATTTATCATATGTTTATAATACATAAAACAATAGAAATGTTCAAATCAGTTCTAAAAATTTTGAATATTCCATGTTAACTAGCAATAAAATGTAACCTATTCCGCGTTGTATATTGATGCCGTGGGTTATATTATGATTAGCACAGACGTGTAAAAACATTCTTGACACTTTGTGTCTATATCTGTGAACAGTGTGCGAATTGACCGAACTTTTGCAAGGGGGATCGATTGTGCCTCAGACGCCAATAGCATGGCAAACTATGACAGTTGTAGCCAGGAGCGTCATTTAGGGAGAGCAGGAGGGGACAATTGCCCCTCAAGAGTTTAAGGAATAAATATATTTTAATCGATTGTCTACTAATATACTAGTACAAAACGTCAAAGTATTATGTCGGTGGCACTCTTGCCCCCCTCAAGCGAAGTCTAAAATGACGCCGTTGGTTATAGCATGCATCCAGTATTACCAAAGAGAATTTCTCCCTCATCCCCCTTGTAATTCGCACACTATCCACAGATATAGACACGAAGCGTCAACAACATCTTTTACACAACGACTGTAATAACCATAATATAAATCGTGATATCAATATAATAAACGGAATAGGTTTCATTTCATTACTAGTCAACATGGAACGTTGGAAGATTTTACAACTGATTTGAACATTTCAATTATTTTATGCATTATAAGCATATGGTGAATTAATATTTTATGGCTACGTTATTGGTTAAAGCAAAAAACAAAAAAATATGTTGACTCGAGCGTGAATCCAATCCGGGACCCTTTGCACGGGGGTCGTAGATATTCCTAACTCTCCCACGCTGGCACTTGATAACTTTACGCGTCGTATCATGTGTGCGCGAGTCGGAATCTTTAAGATGCTTTTTCTCCACTATTTCTTGCTATTGTGGTCTCCCAATTTGTAATATTAACACTTTGAACGTGCATTACTACCTCGCGAAGGATGGCCTCAAAGTTAATTTACCAAAGTCTGCGTTCCCCTTGTAAGTAATGGTCACCTGGTGCCGCTGGCGAACTTGGACACTGTTTTCTTCATTCCACCATTTCATTCATTACTCATCATCACCGTCTCCTTTAGCCTAACCGGCATAAACGTGGGACGTAAAACTCAAAGATTTCATTTCATTTCATTACATTGGACACTTTAAAGAATGATCAACTATTCCTGAATGAAAAATTCAGGTTTAAATACACATGAAGAGAAGTGATGTTGATTGAAGTGAAGTTTAGTAATGAAACTCAATAAGAAACAAATCTTAATGTAGTTGCAATCAGTCAGCACCAATTGAGAGCGCAACTAAACACTTCAGACACGCGTAAGAAATAGTCGATCCGTTGGTATTAAATAATCTGTTAATCATCCTTACCTCTAAACCTTATAAAAAGTTACTTTCTTTTCGTTTGCACGCGTCACATTCTATTTTTCAGTGACTTCCAATCTAAACTTAAATCTGCTATTACTTGTTTCCTCGTGTTCACTACCACCTGAAATGTTATATTTAGGCATAGTTGACCATCCTGCTCTAAATTGTATCGAAGTTTTGTCAAGTTTCCAGTGAACGTCAGCTAACCATTTTCCTCCAAATACTAAATGTATTCAAATATTCATTTCAAACGGTTCATTCTATTTCCCAAGATGATTGGACAGACAATCATGATGACACTTTTTCATATTGACCGCGTATTTAGAACTTGGCCCCTTCCCCCTCAAAATCGGATTTTTAAGGACAATGGAAGATGGGCTCACATATTTTAAAATAAGGTGTTTATGTCCATCTCTTCCTCTTATGATATATGAATTATAGCAACCCGACTGTACCAAATGCTAAATACAGTATATTAAAAAAATAATTTCAAGTGCTTTATCCGTTTTGGTGTGATGACAAAACAAAACCTCGATGATATCATTCTTAAATATTGAGCAAAAATGATACAAATTGCCCCTATTCTCCACTTAATACCGAAATTTCTGAACACGGTCGGACACGTGCACACTAGTTTTAAATAAGGTTTTCATATATAAGTTTCATCTCACAAACGTTAGATATTCTATTTTTGGATAAGTTTTTAACTCTCTCTCTCTCCTCTGTTTGGATACGCAATTTAATAAAAACCCAGTCCGAGGAAGGTGTTAACTATATTAATAAAATTCATTTCAAATGGTTCAACCATTTTTCGTTATGATAGATAACGTTTTTTTTTCATTTATATACTATGTAGATATAGATTAACAGTACTGTTACTGTTTTCTTATTTATTTATTTAAGTTATTTATTGATATAAAATATTAGGCGTTGTATTCAAATGTTGAACAATACCTAGCATTTTCCATCTTATCAATAGTCAAGTAGCAAATTTTATGTGTAATATTTATATTACATTGAATTTAATGTGTCATGCTAGTAGCAGATTAAACATGAATGCTAAAATATTGTTCAGTTTCAATTCTCAAGAGATTTTCTTTCCTGTCTTTCTATTATTTTGTCAATAGTATACAAAACACTGACACCTGACTTTTGCATGTATAGTATTTAACATTTTTTCTCATACACTTTTCTCAGCGTTTATGTCCTTTAGGCTAAAGGAGTAGGATGATTAATGAAAACAAATTCTAGTTAAAGTAAAATTTTAATTGGTCTTTAACGGGAATTGAACACGAGACTACAAAAACCAAAAACGCACACCCTAGCCACTAGACCAGCAGAAAGCATATATGTTTTACTAACAGTATCATACAAATTCTCCGTGTATATGACGACGTTTCGTCGTCTCCAGGTCTGTTTCGGTCATACTGGGACACGAGTCTGACTGCTTCCAGGTCACGAAAGTCTTAACCAGTTTCATCATTGCTTCCCAATACCAGTATAATGATAAGGTAAGAACTGACTGTGGTCAGATACTTTCTTTCTAAAAACGGAGTTCGATTCTCGGCGGGAGCTCATGTGTTTCGGATAACACGTTAAGCTTTGTCCATATCTCATATAGCCTCGCTGCTTAATGGGACGCTAAAAACAAATCAACTACTACAAGTAATAACGGACATTCCTGAAAGAGCTCTGCAGACCATTTTCTTATAATAAACTTTTTTCGTACCAAACAGAACAAACATATATATGCATAATAACAAGCATTCTGTAAAACCTTCCGAAGTATTTAAACACCTGAGAAAAATGATGTAGGAACTTTCACCAAAAAATAGGTTCTAGCAAGCAAAGTAAACTATTTTTGGCATTATTCAGTTTGATCAGTTGCTACATTTGCTAAGAAATGTTGACGTTCCATGATCTTCCTGAAAAATATGCAAAGGAAAAAATACGTTTTGACCAAAAATCCGGCGTAAGATACGTTAATTTATATAAAAACACGAGCTGATTCAGTGAGCTGCTCCCTGTATTTATCACTAGTTTAGTCAGAGTTGGTAACGGCTACATTATAACAATGGGAAGTCAAACTTCTGTTGCGTTCTTAAAAATTTAAAGTTCTTAACATATTTCAGATTCTATCGAGAGTCAAATTCGTGGTGATATTTCAAGATGAAGTTTCCCTATCTATTCAAGAAACTTCTATTTCAGCATATAAAGGCAAAAATTTTTGCTAACTTCAAATTCTCTGCAGCTCATTGCAGTTTATTTTATTGCTTAATTCTATTATAGAATTGTTCATAATATTTGTCGACATTTTCAAGTATGAATGTATTATTTTTTCATTTCTTTATGTAACGAAATTTAATGCCATAGTGACATTTTGCACTATGCTCTCTATTTCGTTAAGAACTAAAGGTGAGTAATTTATATCTAAATTAAAAATAAAATTAGTTATATTCAGTTCCAGAAATAAAGATGATTTAAGCCAATGTGCTGACCACACACAAAACAACTGAAATCCATCTCCTTGACCGTAGCTAATTATGGACTACAATTGAAGAGAATTCAATTTATTTTTGAGGTGTAAATTTATTCATAGTTTTTATTAATAGTAAAATTAGAACCGTTTTACGCTTGCAAAATTTTATTTCATCTTGTTCGCTTGACAATAAATATATAAATAAATACTTGCAGAGTATCGAATCACAACTTAAACTGTAAGTATATGTTTCTTTTTACTGCAGTCCTACCTGATCAATGAAAAACTAAAAATAAAATGTAGTAGGACGAAGATTCAGACGTGGGTCGCGGGAATGGGAATCCTGCACGAATGAGCTACGGAATAAGATACACATGACATCTCTATAAATATATTTCAATAACCGTAAGTTTCACGCTGTGAAAGAACGTTGTTTTATTTTCTCTTTATTAAGTTTTACGATATTTCTATAGTGTCTTGTGTGAACTGCAAAGAGAGAGAGATTATGCAGTTATCGATTTGATTAGGGATTGAGCTCTTAAAACCTTTAAAACATTTAATTACATTGCTAGGTAGTAGCAAGAAATGTGTACCGATTTTATTCTCATAGTAAAGGGCAAAAGATACTGTACCGCGGAAAACATGCATTTTCTTATGTCATAGACAATATTCTCTATCATTTCCTAGATCTATAGAATTTTATGTAAGTTTTTTAAGTACATCTATAAAAATAGTACTATAGAAATTAGAAATTTACAATTATATTAGATGATAAAGTAAGAGTTACAAATTAACTTTGAGACCTACCAGTTCTTCGTTTAAGTGCAGTTTGCATAAGTCGGGTCTAAGTAACTCAACTTCTATAAAGTCTTGCAACAAGATGTACTAGTTTCAAATCTTTACACTATACTGAAGAAACTGATGCAAACAACCTTAATTGGAAAATAATTAGTCTACATGTTTCTGTTATTAGATCGAAAAACATGTCAAATGCTTAAATAGAAGTACTAGATTTCAGGTTTGCCCAATTAGTTTCAGATTATGTTAAGTAGAAACTTTAGCTATTTGTTGTATTTTATATGGCGTCTAGATTTGCAAGAGGTTGCTAATAAGTGGTGTGGGGACTACAGTGCTGGAATGAAGAGAAAACTGCAGTTAGCAATAAGCTTGATGGGAAATTGTAATCTGATACTGCTTGATGAGCCTACCAGTGCATTAGATCCAGTGTCGAGAGAGAAAATTTGGGATATTCTTCATCAGAAGAAGATTCAGGGAAAGTGTATAGTTATTGCTTCTAACAGGTAAAAACTTTTGAATTTAATTAATTAAGAAAGAGTCTAGATTAGTTTTATGCACCTTTTATTATGAAAAACACTAAGCATAAAACGTTTAACAAAAAGAGCGTCCGGAGATGAGGGCAGCAGTGTCCCTTATTTCTATCCCATATCTTCTAAGGAATGGCTCTGGAGAGATTTTTTGCAGGCAGTGCGTCCAACCAGAGCAGCTGGATAGATGTTCTCTGCCCAACGCAGCCAAGAGGGCAGGAGTACTCCACGGCCCAGTGCAGCTGAATAGAGTAGGTTAATTAATTAGGAATACTCCACGGTCCAGTGCAGCAGACCATGGTAAGGGTCTTGTATGGGAATAATCCACAGACCAATGGAGCCGATCAGAGTAAGGGTTTTGTATGGGAATACTCCACAGCCTAATGCTGTTTACCAGAGTAAGGATTTTGTATGGGAATACTCCACAGCCCAATGCAGCAGATCAGAGTAAGGGTTTTTTCATGTGAATACTCCACAGCCCAATGCAGCAGACCAAAGTAAGGGTTTTGTATGAGAGTACTCCACAGCCCAATGCAGCAGACCAGAACAGTGTTTTAGATAACGAGACTCCACGATCCAGTACACCTGACAAGAATGAGAGGTCAGGAATGGTCAATTTCAAAGCAGACTAACGCTGAGGTGTACAATGCTGCTGCTTTTGAGGCGTATCTTCGGGTCTTTCGTTAAATCTTAGGCAATGACGCTAGTCTAGATGGTGTATTCTTTCTTCATTGACATATAACACCAGGTAAAGTGTAGTCTGCTTTGTTGGAAGGTAATACATGACTGCCAGGCGTCACATGACTGCACATTACATTACATTTATAATATTAAGGAGGAGTTAATAAGTTTGTATGGCAGATTCAAAATTCAGCACATATAAAAATAGAGTACTGTGAATTGACTATTTCCTGATCTCGACACAGATACTCGCACTTTAAACTCGACTTAATAAATGTCACATGTCACAATCAAAGTAGTAGCAAATATTTTCACAAGTTAGTACGAGTATATATAATCCTGAAATTTGTCAAGAAGCATTCCTTGATTTTAGTTTTTATTTGTTTATGTTTATCGTCGAAAATATCAACTTCATAAACCACATAATGTAATGAAACAACCTAATGACTCCAATATAAAAATATTTCATTATTTTAAATCACAATTTTCATCTACAAAGTTAAAGATTATCGCTTCAAACGTTATCCTTTTAACTACAAGCCGATAGAAGTTTCACTCTGATAACATATGTTGCAAGAAGCCAGTAGGTAATGATTGCCTATGTATGCTTCATAACGAATGTCTATCTCTGATATATGTACGTAGTTAAAGGTTCCTGTGTTAATGTTACAAATGTAGGAACTTAGATTAAGGTTCCGTCATGCCGAAACTTTAACACAATTATTTATTGAAAGTTATTTGCTTTGATCATATTTTAGTTTTAATTAAGGAGAAGGCAATGATACATTGCCGAAATTGTAACAACATTATTTATTAAAAGTGATTTTGATCTTGAAATTTTTCATTTTTCTCTCCACAGTCAGTTTCTTCTTAGTGGGAATCCTTGGAAATTTTTAATGCCTTACGTTTACTTTTAATACAGTCAGCTTGTGATTTTTTTTTTAATTTTAAATATAGGAGGATATGATGTACTTGAGAAGAAAAGTACCACACGTGCAGTACATTCTTAATTGCATCCCATATAAAAGTATTTCTCAGTGATGATTTGTTTTCTTACATAGAGGAACTTTCCCCTCATCTCATAATAATTAAAGTACATCGATTTTAGCATGTATCTACTTACATTTGTAACTAATGTAATTATACTGCATACAGTTATTACATGAGCTATGCAGGGTCGGCTCTACCATATGTGCAATATTTGCATTTGCACGGGGCGGAAAAATCTGTCATGATTATATTAAAATAAACATTTCTTGTTGGAAAGACTTCATGATGATGGTAGTTAAATTTACTAAGCTGATCTTGTATTTGAATACTACATTTCATATATCATGTTTAGGTCACATTAGTTTACGGTCACATTGACAGTGCTAAAGCAAATGGTCAATTCCAAGCATGAATTGCTTGATTGTTGTCAAATACAAGAACTCAATTCTCGAACAATAGCGAGGACCTGTTACATTTAGTTAGTTATCAGTTTGGATATGAACACTAGTCTTGTCTTTGTCACAAACAAGTTCCGTATCACTGAAGGTGAGAACAAGTTTCTTTTAATTTTTTTTAATAGATGTAGAAGGAAAATCAAGAAATAAAGATAAAAGAGCTAGTTGCACCGGAATTGCAAACTGATATATTGAGATTGAATCTCGATATTGAATTCTATATAAAAAAGATTAACATCTTTCCTCTGCAGATGCGTTTGCTTTATCTTTCACTAACATAATAGATTATTATTTAAAGAAAAAAATACGAGATTGTATTTGCAGTGTTTAGGTCTTTCTGAGTGCGACTGCTTTCTCCCTCCCCTTCGTTTTCTTGATGCGTAATGTACTTAAAATCGTGGCTTTTAAGATTTGGTCTTTCTGGAGAAGGGCGGGGCGGCAAATAATGCCATTCCACGGGTCGGCAAATTCCCTAGAGCTGGCCCTGGAGCTATGAGTAATCTAAATTAATATAACTCTGTAAGGAAAACCTCTCAGTTGAAGATAAACTGTTGTATTCTATCGGTATCATAATTCAGAGGTTTTACTGTATATGTGAACAACAAATATTTATGCTTTTATAATCTTAAGTATTTTCCTGGATAAAATATCAGTGATTGATCGTATTCCTGTTTCTTCATTCGCTCGCTCTCTTTTCCCCCTCTGGTCAAGGTGGGTCGTTTCCAACTTCATAGGGTAGGAAATTAAATTGTGCTTCCTAATAAATAATTCCTGATGGAGATTTTATTGTTATCGCTGTGATGAAACGATATACGAGGTGCGTTCAAAAAAGTGTCGAACCTTATTTTTCCCCGCGTAAACCAATGAAGCGCGGAAGATTTTCTTCAGTGTGGGTTGAGTTGAGTTGATTTTGAGTTTAACGTCCCGTTCAGCAACGAGGCTATATGAGACGTGGACCTACTGATTAACGTGGAGTCCGAACCACATGAGCTCCGCCGGGAATCGAATCTTCAGTGTAGGTGTAGAGGAAACACTCATGTGCAGTCGTGATTTCTTTCCCATGCGCACAAAGCGTAAGTCGCTGGTAGTCGGCCAACCAGTGAAGACGTGTAGCGAGCGGTCATCGGATTTCAGTTTTTTGTAAAATGACAGAAAAACTTGAGCAGCGATATTACATCAAATTTGACCATACCCAAGTGGAAACCATTTAATCGGATCGGTACATTCAATTTTGAACAAAAATTTGAGTATGAGGAGAGTGTCCGCGAAATTTGATTCAGGCTTTGATCGGCAAATACATCAGGCTCCCTACTCACCCGACATGGCTCCATGTGACTTTTTGTTATTTCCCGAGCTAAAGGGATCCGATAACCGATTTGAGTTAAGAGGAAATCATGCGGAATGCGACGGCACGATTGCTCACCATTCCAAAAATTGCGTTCCAGAAGTGTTTCCAACAATTGGGAAGCACTGGGAGTAGTGTGTGTATTACCAAGGAGACTGCTTTGAAAGGGATTAGTGTTTCGGATTTCTAAATCAACAAATATATTTTTGCTAATCAAAGGTTCGATACTTTTTGAACATATCTGATATATTTTGTTGAATTTTTAAAATGTTTACAATTTCTCCTTAAATAACACATCAGAATATGTGTCTATAAGCATAGATACCCAAAGTCGCAAGCCAAGCTTTTGGCCTTGGGTTCAAAAATTGAAATGGCTCTACGATATGATTTAAGTGATAACTCATTCTCTATTTCAACAATTTTCAGGGTGGAAGAATGTGAAGCAGTTTGTGATAGATTGGCAATCGTGGTGAATGGAAAATTCAAAGTGCTAGAACACGTTTCCTGCTTGAAACGCTACTACGAAGTTGGATTTACAATTCTGGTGAAATGTAATAAAGGTGCCTCTGTTAGAGAGATTGCAGCCATGAATAATGCAATAAAGCAAGCCATCCCACGATGCAAGATTGAGAACGAATATTTGGTACGTGTTCATAAAATAAATAGTATAACATGTACTGTTATGGTTTCAGAAAATTTATTAACTGCTGTATATATAAAGAAAGGCTGAATATAGAAGAAATGTAAGCAAAAGGCTAATACTCACCGCAAAAAAACAAACCACTCTTCTAGAAGTACTTTCGGAGTATATTATCTCCATCTTCGGCCTAGGCACAATCCGAAAAAGATTTAAAAAATGGGGAGAAATGTGGATGGGTAAAAATGGTTAAAAAGGATTTAAAATATGCGAAGAGTAAATTTTCTTGTCCGACATAAACATACGTATATTAACCCACAAAAACCCAAACATTGTTCAAGTAAGAATTTTTGAGCAAAACTTTCATGGTTCACTAAATGAGGGTCTTAGATAACACAAATGTCAAAAAAAAATGTTTTTGAATGAATTGGAAACCCAATGTGACACCTGTGACTCAGCGAGGAACAGACGTAATTTACAACTTTAATTTAGTACCTGAACAATTACTATTTTACCAGAGTAATTATTGACCCTTTTAGATACAGGAAAAATAAATTATTAGGGAGTTAAATACTTACTTATCATAGGAATAAATAAAATATATCCAGAAGCTGAAAGGCGCTCGAGAACTCTATGAACCAAATGCAACTACTGACAAGAAAAGTTGAATAAAATTGCTAAAACCTGAAGAAAAGGAACGAAACAAAGCTTGCTACAAAGGTTTATGTGTGGCTTATAAAGTACAATGGATATTTGTGTAAAATGTTTGAAACTAACTTTATAAGGTCAACAGGAAATCAATGTGACACCTGTGATACACTGGGGATTTGTAAGTTAATGTAACTCACTTGTTACTGTTCACTTTTGTTCACTATGACCTTCCAGACAGCGGAAATGAGTAGTAAAAAGACTGCTCCATACCGTATTTATGTCTCCTTTATCTAAATTGAGTGTTTTCTCTTTATGAATGTAATAGGCTTTTTTTAATTTTTCGTTCAGTTGTTTTTTTGCTTTCTCTATCAAACATGAATTGGTAATGTTATGGTTATTATCTTTGAAATGCGATGCCAATCTGGATAACTGTTGTAAGCTACGAAATTTTGGTGTGCGAATGTGCTCATCTATTCTGGTACCAATATTCCTTTTGTTTGACGTATATATATTTTGTCACATTAACATTTAACCCGATAAACACCGCTACTTTGTTGGTGATCAATAAAAAATGCTTTAAAATTTGTGATATATTTTTCTATGGATTTTGGAGGAACTTCTGAGGCCTTGATGTTATATTTTTGCACTATCTTCTTAATTTTTGCCCAAATACGTGGACCCCATCCACTTGTGAGCCTCAGCATTTGTTGTTGGTGGGTGCCGACCATTTCCTGTTGTACCTGCTTGTATCACTTTAGTAATAAAGACTTTTGGAAACCATTTTCTCGTCCGATTTTTATTAAATATTGAATTTCCTGATTGAGGTCACCAGTTAGATCTGAAAGCAGAGGGTTCTCCTAAAAAGTTTTCACAACTATTCATTTGCTGAAGCCATGAATGTGATGATCTAAAATTATCCTTCCAGGTCCATTTACGCCGTCTGGAAGGTAATAAAAATCAGTGAACAACAGTGACAAGTGAGTTACATTAATATATGTTTATGTCGGACAAGAAGATTTACGCTTCGCATATTTTAAATCCTTTTTAACCATTTTTACCCATCCATATTTCTCCCCATTTTTAAAATCCTTTTCGAATTGTGCCTAGGTCGACGATGGAAATGGAGGAATGGTTTGTTTTTAGCGGTGACTATTAGCCTTTTGCTTACATTTCTTCTAAATATTATCACCGCTCTCAATATAGTGATAAAGGTTGAACATTTTTAAAGCTATTAGGCCTTATGCAGAGTCGTTCTGACACGTGATTAGTACCATACTAAAGAGTTAGACTAACATGTTTCCTGTAGTAGTCAAGCCTTTAGTATGACGCTAATCATACGTCAAAACGACTCTGCATAAGACGGATTAAGTCTATTTAACCATGTACTTTATATTCTCCAAAAACAACAAATAATGAACTTTAAAATACATGTGGTACTCAAAAATAAATAAAATTCAACTTTCATGTTTCTTAATTTTTAATCGTAGATTTGATTGTATACTTTCTAATTTATCCACAACTAACAAATCGTTAATTAAAAACAAATCACTAGAATCTATTTGTGCCAGCTAAAAGGCATATTTAAATGAAACTGTTTAGAGTTCATTTCATGAATATAGTTCTAGAACTACAACTGTACTGTTTCTTTTGCAATATATATTTCGTTATACTATGCCTTTTACCCATTTATAGTTAATAACTACATTGATAATATATAAATATAGTTCCTGGCTAGCATTAATAGATTTAAATTATGTTCAAAACATTGTTGAATATATTTTTTGACTCGTTAGATGAGGAAGTACGCGGCGTACAGAATATTGCTTCTGCAATTTATCTAATTTATGTAATTCCAAAAGAAATGTCTTAGTTTCTTATGGTTCAGCTCTCTCTGCACGTGTTCAGAGGTCTCCGAGATTCAAGTTGTTTTTTAATCCATGTTACTTAATACTCCTTCCCTTACATATGAGATTGTTCAATAAATTCATTATTTTCGTTATAAACCATTATTTTATAACAGTGCCCAATATTTTAAGAACATTTTGTGTGCAAAAACTATTAAACATACATCATGTGTATTTAACTTTATTCAAGCTTCTACATTTTTCTTAAAAATCTCAATGCGTACAGAGACTAATACAATAAATTCAAAATGTACACCGTTGTTTTCAACACACGGTCCCGATAGATGCTTATATTTCATTGGTATTTAATTCATGGTGGTAGAATCAATACGCTGACGAGTATTAGAATCCCAGAAAGTTCTATGAAACATAATCAATATGACTATGGTAGAATCAATCCGCTGACAAGTACTAGAATCCTAGGAAGCTCTATGAAACATAATCAGTATGACTATTGGAGAATTAATCCACTGACAAGTACTAAAAGCCTAATAAGTTCTGTGGAACATGATCAAAATGACTATGGTACAATCAATCCGCTAACAAGTACTAGAATCCTAGGAAGTTCTATGAAACATTATCAGTATGACTATAGTAGAATCGAACCACTGACAAGTACTAGAATCCTAGGAAGCTCTATGAAACATAATCAATATGACTATAGTAGAATCAGTCCGTTGCCATGTACTAGAATACTAGGAAGTTCTATGGAAGATGATCAAAATGACTAGTATTATTTATAACACATGAATCCAATAAATGCTTCCATTATATTAATATTCGATACATAGTGGTAGAATCAATTTGCTGACAAGCGTTTGATCGTAGTAAGTTCTATGAAACACATTCGAAATGATACTATTACCTGTAATATAGGATCTAGTAGATAGTACCCATTCCATTAATATGAGGTTGATGATAGTGACATTAATTTGCTGCCCAAGGATCGTAGGAAGTTCTATGGAACATGATCAAAATCATCCCATTTTTTCGTAATTCATAAGTCTAGACATACCATTAACAGTTGGTCGATGAGATAAAGTAAATTTGATGACTCTACGAAATAGCCAATTGAACTGGCAACGTTGGTTTTTCACTTAAAATGAGAGCCATACCAGTGTGGACCCCAAACGGACGATGTCAGATTGAAAATCACCGATTTTCAATAAAGTTTTCCTTATCTTTACACATAATGCAGTTGACCTATGGATTAAGCCTTTTGATACATACGGTATAGTATTACACAATAAAATCCAACATGAACAGATATATCTTACTTGAAGTTATATTTGTTTGATGAACCATGTTCTTTTCATATGTATCTAAGTATAAAGAATCGCTAGAGAGTTTCTTACTATGATTTTGTTCCAATATACAGTACAACCTCGTTTATCCGGACTATAAATAACTGTAACCAAAGGCAATCTGAATAATCCCGGTAGTTTGAGTAATAAACAAAACAAATCCTTAAATAAGCAGACTTACCGCTATTATGATAACTTTTCACATAATTTCTTAACAAAGAATTGGTCCACTGTTTTCTGTTTGAATGAAGCACGGTTATGCAAACACTTTTATCATTAGTAGTTCAGCTGGAACACTGGCGCAAATCCCGGGGGGATGAGGGGGACATGTCTCCTCCAATATTGGAACTGGGGGGACTGTTCCCCCCAATAATCTGATTTGAAATGTGTTTTTTGAGGAGAAATGTGATAATTTGGGTCCGATTGCCACAAAGTAAAGTGAGACGAAATTGATGTCCCCCTAGAATAAGCCTCAAATCTGCTCAACTCCCAACGTTGAAGACGACTCTGCTCCCCTGATCCTCCACCGCACTGTTTTTCTACTTTATAAATATTTTGAACATCCCTTAAAAAAAAAAAAAAGTTATGGGAACGGTCTTAACCGTCCCCTCCAAAGTTCAAGACAAGTTTGCGCCGCTGAGCTGGAGTCGTGTCGGGCTGACACTCCAAGTAGGCCATGCTGCTTATTAGCTGGTGTGTAGCATCTGCATGTGTCGTCCGCTGTTGCGGTGTAATCGCTCCCTCCTTGTCCATGTCATCATCTTCCTCAATGTCTGCTGTAGATGTGCATTCCGCTACAATTTCTTCTTCCATCATAGTGCCGTATCCACCGTCATTGTTACCTTTCAGCCAGTCATTGACGTCTTCCATTCCATATCAACATTTGAGCAAACACTTATTGTTCCTAACATTTGCAGAAGGTCGTCTCCAGCCACTTGCACCAAATCATGGCTTGCCATTTCCTTTGTACCATAAATAGCTGGCCACAGTTATTTCCAAACTTTTATTACAATATTTTATGTACAGTATCACCACAATATATTGAACAGTCCGCAGCAAAAAAACCTGCAACATGAGCATGTAAGTTTATTGTGAAACTACGCCTAACAGCGCAGAGAATCAGCGTAAGGTGTAAGTGACACGAATCACGCCAGGAGAAACCTCGGCGTCCTCCCCTGCACACTTATTTTGGAGCAAAAGACTTCGTTATTTCACAATAAACTTACATGCCCATGTTGCAGGTTTTTTGCTGTGGAGTGTACAATCTATGCAGGAACTGTACATGTAATCAAAATAAAAAGCGTATGTTTGGCGTACTTAGTTTGGATAGTTGCGTTCTTGCTATCATAAGTTAAAAATTATTATTATGTGAACACTAAATTTTAAAAGTATCTACAAAAGTGATCCAGACCAACAAGGGTCGGATAAACGAGATGATACTGTATTTTGCAAATCATCATATTAATTCAGTTTTCTACTTGCAGCGTTTACTACACTACCACGTATTACAGCCAGATCTCACATGGCGAGAATTATTCAAGGCAATGGAGGACATTATATCTACTTTTAACATAGTAGAAGATTATACAATAAGCGATACATCACTGGAACAAACGTTTCTCAATTTTGCACGAACTAGTGATTAGTTCAAATAGTGTCAAATGGTAGGACAGATCAGTGAGACGAGATGGGGTTGTTAGACTGTTGTAAAGATAGACAGTGAAAGATAATACTTCTTTGAATATAATAATTTATCAGGAAGAAGTCCCATTCTGAACTAAAAATGATGCAAAGGTTCTATCTACGACAAAAAGAAACTATTATGTGCTTTCAAAAATGCTCGTCTTAAAATATAATTATGTAACTTTTTAATTATTGTAAACAATATCGGGTTAACTAATTGATTGAACTTTTGATTCATCCTTTTGAAGTATTTATGTCAATTTTAAATCTCATTTATGTTTACACTAGACTACTTTTATTACAAAAGAATTTTTGTACATTTGTGTATTCTCCTGACATAAAAGATTAACTTTATGTACAAATTTAAAGAGGAAAACTAAATTTATAATATTGAAAAGTTTAACAAACTTGAATTTTTGTTATTTGCATTTTCCCGCCTTTTCTCTGTGTGTTTCTTGTTTTATGGCAATAGGTTAGGTATGAGTGAGAAGTTTCTTTATAGTGTAATAATATTGATCGAGAAAGGATTAAACTTTTCGTGGTGACGTGATTTTAGTAATTCTTCTCGGGCTATCAGCAAGATGAAGGTATTGATATCTAACGTTTCGAATGCAGACATCTCATTCATCTTCAGGGATTGTAATAAGTCTTCCCGGACAATCAGCCAGATAAAGATATTGACATTTGACGTTTCGAATGCAGACATCTCATTCATCTTCATGGATTGTAATAAGTCTTCCCGGACAATCAGCCAGATGAAGATATTGACATTTGACGTTTCGAATGCAGACATCTCATTCATCTTCAGGGATTGTAATAAGTCTTCCCGGACAATCAGCCAGATAAAGATATTGACATTTGACGTTTCGAATGCAGACATCTCATTCATCTTCATGGATTGTAATAAGTCTTCCCGGACAATCAGCCAGATGAAGATATTGACATTTGACGTTTCGAATGCAGACAGCTCATTCATCTTCAGGGATTGTAATAAGTCTTCCCGGACAATCAACCAGATGAAAATATTGACATCCGACGTTTCGAATGCAGACATTGCATTCATCTTCAGGGATTGTAATAAGTCTTCCCGGACTATCAGCCAGATGAAGATATTGACATCCGACGCTTCGAATGCAGACATCGCATTCATCTTCTGGAATTGTAATGAAGAAACCGGAGACGTGAGCATGTATATATAGCGACTACTTATAGGCAGAGCTATGAATGGGGGGCCTGTGATTGTCTGAGGAAAATGTTGGCTTCTGATTGGCTTTTGTTTTGACCACGAGAAATGGCACTATTGAATGTCTTTTTATTTATTTATTTTTCCCTGAAAAGGACCGCCCAGATGGGCTGAGCTGAAACTCATGATCTATTGAGAGTGTTCCTACGGCTTCCTTTATTTTTCTGTCTCAAAAATTGCTGCACTTGGCTACTATGGTGGTATTTGTAAAATCAAATTACGAATTAATGGTTAATAAGATAGAACCTAAACTCTTCATTATGACACTAGTAAGACGACAGTACGTAGTATAGTTAATGAGATTGAGCCTAAACTCTTCATTATGACACTAGCAAGGTAATAGGATTTTTTTTTTCTGCTGGGACGGATTATTTACTGTATATGAAAAATATATACTGTAATTGCCAGACTGTTGATTGTTTGATTTGCTATTTGATTTCTCCTAATGGTGACATGATACTACTTGCAAATCTGTTGAAATTTCAATTTAACAAGAAATGGCTTCATTTGTTTCTATCATCGTTCAAAGAAAGTAAAACGAGACATTCGTAAACAAGTTTTATTATGCATTACATCTGAAAAGAAATAATCTTAGCAAAATCTTAAAACAAGTGCTATATACAATATATACGTAAACATTTCCGACTGACTGACTTTCTCTCTCTTTTATCTATCTATCTATTTCTCATTGTTTGATTCACCAAGTGTTGTTACCTTCTTAATGTACTTCTGACGGCCTCGTCCACTCTGTTTTCAAAAATTACACCGGTACAAGGGCCACTGGTTCCAGTTGAGATAAGAACATGAAACTGGATCTCATGGATGAATTACAGTTGATTATTGGATTGAATTACGCAACGTAAAGTCCATTTGGGGCAAATACCCATATATCGCAAGTTCGAGAGTTAATTAAAAAATAAATTTAAGACATACTAATTGCACAATAACATTTATTACAAAAATACTTGTATTTACAAAATTTAGACACACATACAAACAAAACTATGAAGTAAAAAATGGAAACTAAAAATATACAATTGATCTCTAAAATATTGTTCGAAATTGATACCATTATTATATTTACAAATATATAAAATATTTTATTAATAAATAAAACTACAATAAACATAAATTTCTTGTTCTAGAGGGGAAAAAATAAGAATGTAGTTTGTACTGGATTACTTAGATTGTAATATAGTATTATGTAGTTCGCCTGAATTAAGCATTTTGTTCATGGATTAATTTCCTATAATTTTAAAAATAATAAAACTCAGAGATCATCAACATATCAAAATAAACTGTTTTGTCTCACATACGAGGACATGCATTTCTTTGGTACATTTGTAGCAGAAGTTCTTTCCTACATCACTTTTTTTGACAATAATGTCAGAACCAGTGGAGTAATTTCAATATAGGTAGAGGTAGAAAGAATGTAATTTTCTATAATTAACCAAAAACTGTAATCAAATTGTTCTATTAATTCCGTATATGAGGTGGATTTGCATTTTTTCAGGCGACTATACCAAAAACATACAAATGAGAGCATGGCGGAAATGACAAAGAATAATTATGCCTGCTATTGATGTGAAGGAACTCTCATGTATTTGATAAAGAAAAGGCTGGATTATCAAATCCATCATTACTTTCTATATCAGTGCTACCAGATGACTGTTTACAGCAACGACAGCAAGAACATGCAATTTTAGCAAAGACCCTATCAAGAGGATCTAAGCTATGCATCCATTCTGGAAGCCAATCCCAACTACGCAGAAAATGAGGTAGAAACTTAGGTTGCTTTTGTTGAAGTATGTTAACAATTACAATTAAAACAATAATAATTAAAATAGGAATACCAATTCCTAGCAAGTACACGTCCCCAGCAATGGAGATACCAAGGACAAATCCCGGTAGAAGAAAGAACATGAAAATAAGATACATCAAAGCAAACCAGCGATATCTAGCAGTTATATCTCCAAGTTTCTTTGCTAGTACAACTGGTATTCTCATAAAAGGTAATGGATAAAACAACAATATTCCTGTAACATTAAAAAACAAGTGGCACAGAGCGATCTGTATGGAAGGTTTCAGGCTTTCACCATCCACCGCCAGAGCAGCCAGGAGGCTAGTTGTGGTTGTTCCGATGTTAGATCCAAGTGTAAGGGGATACATACGTTCAATGGAGATTACTCCGATCCCCACCAGAGGCGTCAGGGCTGAAGTGAATACAGAGCTAGATTGAACCAAAAAAGTGATGATGGCACCCACCAGCAAAGAAATATATCCTGTTAACCACTTAGCATGTGGAATATCTGCATTGATCGTGTTCTTGATTATCGGCGCCATTTTTCCTGTGAAAGTAATATCTTAGATTAGTTTTTTTTTTATCTTAAAAGTTTCTTCCACACAATTTCATAAAAGTTTCTTTCAGATCCACTTTCAGATCCACAATACCTTTTACATACGCGAAAGTTACATTTATAAGGAAATTCCACTATAGAACTTTCCTTTCTAAAACAATATGATAAACTATACGATAGCCTATGAAAAAGTAGCTCAAGACAGGCAACTGTAACCTACCATGCAATATTGATATACAGTACTCTATTATATTTTGGGCTAATGCAGCCTATATTTACAATAAAGATTTGCTAAAATCAACGAAGGACGTTTAAACGTTTAGTAAATGCATTGTGTATTTATAATAGATTTGAAAATAAGAAAAACAAACAAACAAAGGAAAGAAAGAAATCATGAACGAAGTTTTTCTTCAATAGGAGAACTTACTAGTTCAAGATATTTATTTCTTATTATGTTTGTGATCAGTCAATGTGTCGAAATGTTGGAAATAAGAATAGATATTTTGATACCGAATTGCGATTGATTAGATCCTAATGTTCTTTCGAGCAGCAAGGCTATATAAGCAAGACCTACTATTTTAAGTGGAGTCCAAATCTTACTTCGTTTTGAATCCTAGGCAAGCAAGCTCAACGAAAAGAAACTCTATACTACGTCCATTAGTTACTCTACGTACTGTACAGGGTGTTTCAAAAAGAATGACCTCATTTTAAAAGTCCATATGTATTGATAAAAGCACACTATAAAAATGGGATAATTTGCAAAATCCTCCCACAAATCACAAAATCTTCAATTTTTAGCCATGCTATTAGAAATGCTCTATGTGTCCACCAGCAGCACCACCACCACTTCATCGGAAGTGCGAGTCTGACCTGGTCTCTTACCTTTTCACAAACATCCTGTCTCTTCAAATTGGCGATACCAACGACGAATGCTTTTGGGTGCAGGCGGATCAATGCCAAAATGACGACGAAAAACATGCTGGACCGAAATTACTGACTTAGTCTTTGCAAACTGTAGCACACAAAACGCCTTCTGTTGAGCGGACGCCATCTTACTTTTGACTGACTGCAAACTGTAAAGACGCATTGACTGACATCTAACGGCGATTTTCTGAAACTGCAGGCCACGCCCATTTAAACAACACTCACTTCTCTGCCGGCATGTCTCATGTTCCATAATTATTACCGTCCAAAATCACTCTTTTTGAAACACAGTGTATTTTATTAAGTATCATATTACGACATTGGTAATCTAGAGACTTCTTGGTTGTTAGAATAACAATTTATTAATTAATTGCACTGCCATATTTGTCAACGGTAAAAGAAATGCGATAATGAATCAGATTATATTTACCTTGCAACATTGAATTGAGCAATTTCACCAGCAGCAATAAACAACCACACAACAATATTAGGGAACAGACCAAAAGTATTGCACCTGACGCTGTGTCTCCCAAGTCCAACAATGAAAATAGGGAAGCACCTGTAACAGAAGTGAACAAAAGTTGATTTTAAAAATAATCTTTAAAAAATGGCCCGAAGTCTCAATTTTTACACCATTTACGTATATATTTTTCATAATAGTAAAGATACAACTTTTTACATAATTTCATAAATCTTTCTTTCATTTACAAAGCGCTACTACACATGTCATACCATATCTTGGTTAACGCACTTAAATCTAACTCTATTTCAATTATCTGGCAAATAATTTTGCATTTAACCGATCTCGTAAGATATGAAAATGAGCGAATTATATGATTTTTTAATACTTGTACTTAGCGTAAACTAGTACTTACTCTGGTTATTATTATAATAGGTCTAAAACTTCTTTCCAAAAAATGGACAGTGTATAATATTATATATATAGACAGGGTGTTTCAAAACAACAACAACACCGTTTGGGAGGGGATTCCTGATACCAAGATAAGACAACGTATAAACCAACATGGGTCCGGAAATGCTTCCTTTCTGAGTTCCTGCTGTCGAAAGCATAAAAAATAAACTTAAAAGATGCATAGCTCCAAAACTATGAAACCTACCGTAGTCGGGTCAAGACTTCACTTAGGAAATAGTCCGGATTTGGATGTGCGCTATCCAAAAATAAAGGTTTCAGAATCCTAAGGTACTCACGCAACAATTTTTATAGAGGAAGTTTGGCTACGGGCATATAATTTGAAGTACGAGTCACCAACTACCTCTATAAAAATTGTTGCGGAAGTACCGCAGAATTCTGAAACATGGATATTTGGATAGGGCACATACTAGTTCCTAAGTGAAGCTTGACCCGACTACGGTAGGTCCCATAGTATTGGAGCTATGGCCTTTTAAACTTCATTTTTTTTATGTTTTCGGCAGCCTAACTCGAAAAGGAAGCATTTGTGTACCCAGGTTGGTTTATACTTTTTATCTTATCTTGGTGTCAGGAATCATCTGCCAAACGTTCTCGATGTTGTTTTGAAACACGCTATATATATATATAATTGTGTGTACGTGTGTGTGTGTGTGTGAATTTTCAAATATTCATTAAGTATATTATATAATTTCGAAGTTATTAGATGACCTAGAATTTGATACTGATAAACTGGATTCGTTTATTTAATCAAGCAATGCTATAGCATAAAATAAAATTAGTGAATAGTGATATTTGTCTAGAGAAATAGGTTTGTAGCTAGCATACAGACAGAAGAGGTCTAGGCCATTGGAGGGGGAAGCTGAATCGAGCTCAACTTATATTCATACACATATATCGACGAACAACTGAAAATTTCAGAGATTCTGAAGATAGTCGGAGAGGATGTAAGTCCCTCTGGCCACCTTCTACCTACAGGCTTGAGAAGAAGTAGATTGCCCAATTTTAATTTTCCAGTTTACATAGCTAAAGAAGTGAGTTTTCGAATATCAAAGTTCAATAAAATCTCTTGAAGAAACAGGAGCAGTGCTAGTAACACAATTATAATAATTTCTTTAATACCTAATGAGAACACTAAGTGATAAGGGAGAACATTTGTTCTATTTTATAAGTATTATTTTTAGCTGATTGATGTATGATATTACACCAACCAGAAGCAGTAGAGCCAAGAACAGAAGGGTCTCTGTGGTCTATAGGTATTGAGAAGTGTCAGTAGCATACCAGCAGTCATGAAACTAAGTGTGATATATTTTCTTGACTATTGGCTTCGAAATCTATATTCTTAGTCAAATAGAAAAATTTACTCATGAATTGTGCCTCTTATTTCTCATATGATAATTTCGGCAACACCTTAATGTCATCGTTATGCTACACTACGAAATAATAGTTCTATGTTACACTTAGAAATTTATAGAAAAAAAAATCTAGAATTTATATTACGTTTGTGGCGCTTATTAATCAGTCAACTTCCTGTACACTTTCAGTTTACACTTATGTAGCCTTAAAACTATGCGAACGAACGAGCCTACTGCTTTTATAGATTTCTTTGCACTTTAACCCTGGATTACAAAACATTCGTAATTTTACGAGACAGCATGTCCAAAATAGTTGAATTCACCAAACTGCGCATGCGTGGCCGCCCTCCTCCCTAATACCTTCCTAGCTCTTACGGAAGAGGCCAATTTTGGTTTGAGAGCCATATCTGTCAGTTGTATCATGCATATTTTGAAGGTCTAGTCGTAATTTTTACGAAAGGTTTGTAACCACGTTTATTTATTTATTTATTTTTATTTTGACACATCTAGTTTCTTGTTTTTAACATTAAATGAGTGGTTTTTAGACTATAAACAGTGCAAACAGTTATGTTATAGTATTGTAACTATTTCTTGTCTTCGTTGGTGGAGACACTATGAGTGAAGTGAGGAAGAACGTGAAAATAACCAAATAAGAAGGTTATTGGATATCTTCTGATAAAGACTAGTGATACTGCTGATGAAAATATTCGTAGAAAGAAGTGATGAGGAAGAAGACAAACTGGAAAAAGATATCGTAGAAGATACAGACAACTCGAACGCCGACTCAGACTTTATAATAGAAATTTGCGTGGTGTGTAATGGGGGAAAATGAAAAAAAAAAAAAATTGGAAAGACAACTTTCAAGTTTGCACCTAATTACTTTTTTCGAAGTTTACATGCAAAAATGCTACGTTTTTAGTTGCCCTGGTCCTTTTACTTTAGTTATCTATTATTGTAATATCTATAAAACAATTTACCCCCAAAAATGTAAATATTTCTTCATGACGTCATACTTGTAATTCAAGTATAAAACTGGCAAGTTATATACATAACTTTTTACATGTACTTGTTCAATAAAGTATTCCAAAGGCATTGGATATTATTGACGATATAATTCTGTAAACAAGCCCATTTTCAGATTTAAATAATAATAATATAGACAGAAATAATAATAATAAAACTAAAATTAAGTCGTAAAATTTACGAATGGTTTGTAACCACATAGGCACAAAATAAGGTTTGTACTCCAGGGTTAACTGTGAAAAGAATATTTGAACAGTTAGATTATTAAATAATCACAAGACTTCACCAAACTCTATTAGCACTTCAACAACACTACACTTCAACTTCCGCCATATTATATATTTACATCATTCTCAATGTTCCTAAAACATCATCTTAAATAGGTCGAAAACATTTTGTAGCTATTTTTGTGAGTTTTATAAAAATGATGTACACTTTTTTTTAAAGTTGATCTATGAGAAATATGTTGTTCTATAACCACAATGGTGGTTGTATAGTAGAAAAGCTAAGTTGGAATCTGAAATTTGGATCTTGGATTTTCCTTAATTTTCCGGATCAAAATTGAATTTTCGGGAAAATGGCATATCAGTTATTCATGTACACGTCTGAATACGAATCGAATGACACCCATTTCGTCTCAGTTGGTTACTGGTCCGCATTGCCCAGGTGGTCCCACTTTTTAAATTTTTTTTACCCCTAATTTGACCTTGAGCTGTCGGTTCCAGAAATCAAAAGTGGTGCCATTGGACAAAGTTAATCGAAATCTACATTTTAAATCCAAAAAAGTTGAAATATATGGGGTCATGGTAACTCAGTTTTAACCGTCGAAACAATTATCGTACGGGAAATCGGAGTATACAATTGGTAACATTTCTTTATTTAATTAAGTACGTATAGCATATGTCTTCAGTAATATAATGGTGTTCTTCTTTCCTTACAACCATTCGTCTTACAGCGCCAGGTTTCTTGGGTTCTCCATATTTCTGATAGATATAATTACTGAAAATAGAAGAAACAGATTACGGACCGCACAGAGTATCGAGTTGGAGATGGGTTCTCAGAAATTATTTCTCGCCTATTAAAATGAATGATTCCTTTCTTTAAATAAGTAAATGAATATTTGAAGCAGCCATTAGAACTAACACTTACACTTTTCCTTATGAATGATAGTTCTATTGTCCGTAGTTTCCTCTGGACACCACACACGAAGTAACGAGGCATTATTATAGGCTGGGTCATTCAAAGACCATCCTTCCAACACTTTGCTGTCAATCTGATAAAAGACAAAAAAAAATCAAGAGTAATTGATAGTTTAATCCGTAAATAAATAAATGATAAAAGAAGAAATTGAACTAAATCATTGGAGGTGTAATAGAAGCAGTACTGTTGAAGGTGTTTTTCCACAATATTAAAGATTTATTGATTGATTTCTAGTTTAGAGTCTCTTTCAGCAGCGAGGCTATATGAGACTTGGACCTACTGATTAACATGGAATCCGAACCGCATGAGCTCCCGCCGGGCACAACATTAAAGAATTAACCACTGATTGAAAACATGATATGTGAAAAGATAAACAGGTAGTGAAACTGAGAAGTTAAATAATGTTTAGATTATTATGAACAAATAATATTTAACTAGCTTAACCTAGAGCTTGAGCTCACGTCTATGCTTCGCATTCTTGAGTTTTAATAACCTTCATATAAATTGTAATAAACTCCAAAAATTAAATGATATTGAACATTACTTAAGGAACACATTCTACAACATTATCGATTGATTAAAGGGGGTAATGGGGACATGAGCATCGTGGTTATGTGTCCCCTTCACAATTGATACGGCTACTCGAACACGGATTGCAATACTAAAAGGCAAGAAAAAGCTAAAATGAATATATCAAAAGAAACGAAGCGCTGCTAAATTAAAAGAGAAAAGCAAAAATTGAAGATAAAAGAAAAATATATCGAATAAAATATATAATAAAACAACAAATATTTAAAAAAGCAATAAAATGGTAGAAAAAAGATAAAAGAGTAGCAACATTAAAAGGATAAAACAAACTGAAAAAAATTCAGAGAACGTGAGCAACCCGAAAAACATGAATAAATTGAAGTACTGGGCGAACAATACTAACATCATCCCCCAATGCACGGATAAATGTACAGGTCAGTCTGTGACGTTCCATGAGATCTGAGTATTCGGGACATTTAACAAAAATGTGCTGAATACTCAGGGGGACAATACACTTCTCATAATACGGACGGTCCAAACTACGCAGCAAATAACCATGCGTCAGATGAGAGTATCCGATACGCAGACGCGCCAGGAGCACTTCATCTCGACGACTATCTATAATATTATGTTCTATTAGGATATATAAATATAATCTAATGAACAGTATAATCATTGGGCTCCAAATTTATTGTATTAGATAAAGTTTGGCCACAGTGGTCAAAGTGATACATTAACATCTAGCCTCTTGAAACAAAATTTAGATCCGGGCCCGGAGATACATATACACTTGTATCACAAAAGTTAAGATTCACTCTTTTATTTCAGACATAGCTCAAATTAATGGAAGATGCCTAAACCTGTATTTAATTAACTTGAGTAGCTGCGAGCTCAAACTAATAAAATTAGAACCACATCCAATGAGAACTGTTACTGCTTCTGACTTGCTTTCGATTTAATGCGTGGTGTCAATAATGGTGCAACATAGAAATGTAGAAAAGTGAGCGATATTGAGCAATCAACCGTGTAGTGAGTGTCTCCAATCTGCATACTCGATAATGACAACAAGGAAGTGTATTTTGCACCTCTTTCTCTCTTTATAGCGTAAGCACAAACACAAGAAGTATATATTGCACCTCTTTCTCTTTTTATAGAGTAAACATAGGCATAAGGAAGTATATATTGCACCTCTTTCTCTTTTTATAGCGTAAACATAAGCACAAGAAGTATATATTGCACCTCTTTCTCTTTTTACAGCGTCAGCACAAACACAAAGTACATATTTCACCTCTTCCTCTTTTTATAGAGTAAATATAGGCACAAGGAAGTATATATTTCACCTCTTCCTCTTTTTATAGAGTAAACATAGGCACAAGGAAGTATATATTGCACCTCTTTCTCTTTGTATAGCGTAAACATAAGCACAAGAAGTATATATTGCACCTCTTTCTCTTTTTATGGCGTAAGCACAAACACAAGGAAGTATATTTTGCACTTTTTTCTCTTCGCGTAAGCATAAACTTAAGGAATTATATATTGCACCTCTTTCCCTTTCCGTAGCATAAGCAGAAACAACGCATTCTTTGCTTTTAAGAATAAAAAAAAAAAAAAAAAGTATAGATCGAATAAAGTTAAGTCATGCGAAATTTCAAAAAGCTTCTTTTTTGTTATAAATTTGCCGTAGGCGCGCCCATTTAAAACACAAAAATTTTCAAAATAATAGCTTCAATTCGATATATTGAGATTTTATTTATTTGCAATAAATATTTCTCAAAGAATTACTTCATTAATAATTAATTACAAAATAAATTAAATTCTTCTATTCTTACCTGAACAATGAGATTTAAAAAATCTTCTGTTATAGCTCCCAGTATTTCAATGTTCCCACTTGAATCAGTAGACCATTCACCTGAATCCATTATGGCCTTCGTAACGTAATACAAATAACCTACAACAAAGCAGCAAGATTACAAAATTCGCTAAATAACTTAGCTATTAATTATCGGAACACAAATTTCTAAGGCTCTTATCTTATTTTAATTAAGATGTCAATAACTATGCTCGTTTTCTCTGACATTTCAAACCATTTAAAAATATTTCCGCTTTACAAAGTATACTGAAGCACAACACGAAATTAACGCGTAAAACTCACTTTTATTTAATGTATTATTCTTGGTCACCTTCCAAATTGAACGAAATAATAAATTTACAAATTAAAAAAGAAAAAGAAAGACACTTCCGGGAATTTAGAAGTATAGTAGACGAAATAAGCACAACTAAGATTGTAAAGGTATTTAAAATTTTAGCTTTTTAAAATTATTATTATTTTTTTTTTTTTTTACCTTCTGAATTCTTCAGTTTCCTCCCAAGGATGGTCCCAGCTTATTTTAAATTATATATACGTATACTAGCAGAATACTCGTTTTTTGCACGAAAATAGTTTCATTTTGAACAAAAAGGGCTGATTTTGGACTTAAAAGCATCGGAAGTATCGCTTTTCGTCTCAGAGACCCCCGAAGACTATAAATTCGACACTAATATAAGTCATTTTCGATCATTTTTAAATATGTCTCTCCTCTCCACCCACGTTGTACCGTCAAAGTGAAATTACATAAATCATCCCAGGCTCGAATCTTATCTATGTTGAAAATTTGATCGAGATCGGTCGGGTGAATCAAGAGTTATGAAGTAAAAAAAAAAAAAAAAAAAAAACAGTCATATTATATATATATATATATATCCTCGATTCACTAATACATATTGTTTACTTGATTCAGGTATGTGTCAAAAATATGTTCGTTAATTACTTTTTTTTTTCAGTTTTGCGTCCTTTTTAAGCACCAAAAATTCTGAAAGTTTTGAGATCAGTTTTACTGGTGACTAGAGACGAAACTTTTTCGCTAATGCAATATGTGCGAAACGTTCAAGAAATGTGTATATGTTTTAGGAAGCTTCAAAACTTTTCGTTTCAGAGCCAGAAATCACGTTTATATTATCGCGAAATTTTGAGAAATTCGGCATTACTTTCCATAAATACGAATGAAAACGAAAAAGTGAAATTCTTGTTAAATTGCTGGTAATAATAACTTAAAAGCGCATTTCCAATTATTTAACTTAAAAATCATTTCATTTTACCGAAAACCTGCACGACGCTAAATTAAGTACTCCATAAAATCCGTAAGCTTGCATGGCGTGTGATGTCACTTTCTGAGATTTGACATTGTTTAAGGAAGTTGACACTGTATCGTCGTTAAATAGTTTAAAAGTTAACCACAAGCCATTTGCTGTCAGCCCGTTACGTTCAATATGGTAGCCAGTCTCGAGGGTTGATACCGAGAGATTCTTTTTCAAGTATAATATGATTGTTACTCACAGGAGAACAAACTTAAAACAAGAATTGGTAATTTCTTGCTGCATGTTATTCTTGAACTAAGGATGAGGTTAGAGGAAGTGTTTAAAATTTTGCATTAATTTCTATATTTCAGTGAATACATTAGCTAGAATGTGCACCTAATCAAAGTATATCCTCATTTTTATATTAGATTTACACGTTACTACCAAAAATATGCTGTTTACAAGTACCATAATTTAAAAAAACGTGTGCTACATTTAAAAAAAATAAATGCGACATAAATGCAAAAATTGTGACAATTAATGCTACAAAATATCAAAATTGTTGCGAAAAAGTTTCGTCTATACTGATGACCAAATTCAAATCTCCAACAAAGACCTGATTGCTAACTATTCAAGTCACGTGGAAACTATCAAGAAGTGTTGAGTTCTAATAAAATCGATCTGTATTTCAAAAATTCAAATTCTCAAACAAAACAGTACAATTTTCAAAATGAAACGAATTTGTGCACAAGTTCTTGTTTTTCCACCACCTTGTGCTCTTGTAAAATTTTATTTTATGTTTGGTCCATTTCTAATTGTTCCAGATGATATGGCGCTGTTGCAGAATCGGAAGAGAAAATTAATAAGACGTTAGAGAACTTCAGGAAGGGCTGTGAAGAATATGTAATGAAAATAAATGTTAAAAGGACAAAAGCCATAATGATTGGAACGAAGGGGTCGGTGTCAAATATACAAGTAAGAGGGAAGAAAATAGAACAGGTGACTGGTTTCCGATATCTGGGTAGTATTATTAGTAATGATATGAAGTGTGAACGTGAAATAAAAGCCAAGATAGGAATGGCGAAAGAAGTCTTTGGGAGGAAGAAATTGTTACTTTATGGGATCTTTAATAAAGAGTTGAGAAAAAGACTCATAAAATGCTTCATGTGAAGTATTGTGCTGTATGGGTGACAAACAGGACATTACGCAAAAATGATGGAAACTACTGGGAGCTTTCCAAATGTGGGTGTGGAAAAGAATAGTGAGAATTAACTTGGTCGAGCGGAAAGCGAATGGGAGGGTGTTTGAAATTGTAGGGGAGAGAAGAACAATTTTAAATATTATTAAGAAAAGAAAGAGAAACTGGTTGGGACATTGCCTAAGAGGAAACTGTATCATGAGGGACGTGCTAGAGGATATGGTGGCAGGAAAGAGAGGGAGGGGACAAAGAAGACTAAAATTAATGGATGATATCAAGACAGAAATCGTACGTGAAGGAGGAGAGATTAGTGGAAGACCATGGAGCATGCAAGATTCTCAGTTGCAGCAAGTGACTTGTCAAAAATGGCAGAATACCTATGATGATGATCTAACTGTTCTTTTGAATTGAACTATTGCAACCACAGAAAAAAGGAACTACTTGCTGGTTAGAACACTTACTACAGTTGAAATACAGGACCATTCATTAAATTGAGAAGTAATGAAAAACTGTGTAGAAAGATAGAAACAATGCTGATGATAACTAACCACATATACAATGTAAAAAAAGAAACCAGAAATTAAATGTAATTCTTCATTAGTTGTAATGGTAGAGAGTTGAAATGATACGACGCAGTGACGGACACTACAAAACTGCTGCGTTATGTACCACTCCCTTGCTTTTTAATAAAATATTTAGAAGGTTTAAAATGCAGAAATCATTACAATTAAAATAATGCACCGTAAGTAGTTTGGCCATTAAGTTCGTACTAGAGATAGTAGAAAGATAAGATTCATTAGCCTGGAATAGTTTCTTACAAACAACCGAAAAAAAATCCGATGTTTATTTAATATAAGGGACATACAAAGAAAAAAATTAAGACTGGCGAAAGGATCTCCGATGCTTGGGAAATTCTGAGGAGATACTCAAGAAGCAATTAACACGGGATTATTGTATAAATCCTTGAATATAAATTATTTACTTAAATGAATAAGATTTGCAAATTAGTGTATATTCAATTGATTAATGTGTAGTCATACCATCGGCCCCCGATATCATTATTGCTTACTTTCTAGTCCAGTGATCTTCATATCTTAATTCAAATAGTTCTGAAAATAGTTTCACAATGTTTAGTGAATATCGAAAATTCTGTGCCTCTGAATCAAGATAACGTGCTCAAAAGCGTCTGCGCTGGTTGTTCAGCTCCAATAGAAACAGTTTTTTATTATTTATTTCAGGAGGGAGAAATTTTATTTGTCTTATTTCAATATCCTTCTTTAGTTTCCCAACAAATAGTAGAAAACAGCAAGAACGCTATCGAAAAATCTTCAGTCATACAAAAACTACGCCAATTGTCACGGACGAAAGTATGTGTAATGTGTGCATTGATTTTCTACGTAAAATCAAGAAACCTCATCAGCTTTGTGACTATTAATAAACTGTGGCAAAAGAAATATTGACCAAAGCTTAAAAACACACTGTATTTTAGAACTATGATGCGTTAAGTTTCGGATATTGACCATTATCCTTTATCAGATACTATACACACACTATAGAACATAAATGAAAATACAGATACATCATAGTTTTAAAATACAGTGTGTTTTTAAGCTTTGGTTAGTATTTCTTTTGTTATAATATCGAATCTAAAGCCATGGATAGTGTTGTTATTAAAAGATACGATAAACTGTGGACAAAGCACTACAATCTTAAAAATATATATATGTGTTTGCCAAAAATGTTACAGTTCAGCATTGGGATAGTGCTAAATCTGAAAGGGAAATTCTGATCAAAGCATATCACTTTATTGGCGTGTCCGATTCATGCGCTTGTCTTCCTTCGAGCTTCATGTATGACTTATGGATGAAAATAAAATGAAATAAATAATATCATTGGTTTTGGCAAAGTATCTTTGTCTTCATGAGACACATTATAAAATACAATCTCCAAGATCCCTTATATATCTCAGAAAATAAGAGGAGGTCATATCTAAGAACCAATAAGATCCGTCCTTTTATTTAGAACAATTTTTAATTGATTACATATTTGCAACGTTTAATAATAAAACTTTCACTTTTGAGAATCTTAAATTTTTTAATTGGGTATTTACTATTCAATACACTTCTCATTTTCTGAGATACATAAGCTGTAGTCTTAGAAATTATATTTTATAATGTGTCTGATGAAAGTAACGATACTTTGCCGAAACTGTACCAATATTATTTATTAATTAGTATATATGCTTTGGTCAGAATTTGTCTTTTATTTTAAAGAAGTAGTGTCAAAACTACAATGAGTGGTATTCAGTGCTAAAACTAACACATTTGATAATACATATTTCTTTATTGTAGTACTTTTGTCTTCAGTCCAATTGGACTCATAAAAGACACTTATTTTTACCTGTTGTTTCTTCTACTATAAGTAGTACAATAACGGTTAACCAGTTGAACATATCATGGACAGTGGCTCCAGAAAAAGCTTTTCGAAACTCCTCTCTGTCAGCAACTTGAGTCATGGAAACTATTGTGTTTGTCACTGACGTCCCTACATTGGCCCCCATGACAATAGGTATCGCCGATTCTACTGTTAGAACTGCAAAGAAAGTAATTCTATAAAAGGTCTTATTTTTATAATACACGTATACGAGTTTATATCTATTGATAATAAAGTCATAAACTATTATTATTATTATTATTATTACTATTGTAATTTTGTTAAAATCCGTTCACAATTAATTAAAATTCTAAAGGATATATAAATTTTTTTCTCTTTAACTTGTAAGGTGCCATTTGAGAATTCTTTTTTTTTTTTTTTTAGTTTTTTAGGTTGTTTTTCTTGTTCTCTCTTTTAACTTTCTTTCTCTTTTCCTATCATCTTTTTCTCTTTTATCCTTGCTTCCTTTTTTGGATACTACACTTCTTTTGTATGTCTTGGTTATGAGTTTTACATGCCATAAGCTTATTTTGTATTCTTTGGTAAATTTATTTTATTATTTTTCATTTCTGTCTTTTGAATGAGTGTACTTTAATTAAGGTGTCAATTGATTTTAAAATTACGCTTATATTCTTTTATGATTTTCATGTATTTTCATTTGTAACTTTGACTATACGTATGTTCCTTTTTAATATGTTATATACTTTTTTCCTATTGTATACTCATATCAATATGTTATTATTTTAGTCTCATGACTGGGTGTACTTTGTTTGAGATGTACTTGAGATAATAATTCTGCTTATTTGCTTTTTCATTATGATTTTCATTGTATGTTCATCTGTAATACTCATTGCATGTTTTTTTTTTTTTTGCATGTTTCATTTTTATGTTATGTTTAAATGTAAGCGCCCTATATTTGTATAATCCTTCTTGGGGGCACTTTGTGGCTGTAGCTGTTTGTCCCTAATAAACATTTAAACATTATTATTATTATTATTATTATTATTATTATTATTATTATTATTATTATTATTATTATTATTATTACTGATTGATTGATTGAATTTTAATGGGGACGTCAGCAACAAGGATATTTGTCCACGTCACGATAAACACAACTGCTCAAAAGTATGGACTGTAGTAAATAAAATTTAAAAACGAATATATTAAAATATAAGAAAAAATTGCTGCAAAATAGATATAACCCCCCCCAAAAAAATAATATAACAATAACAAGAAATAGTAAAGAATATTAGCATTAGAGAAAATATATAACAATAATAATAAATAGTAAGAAACAATTAAAATATCAGAATAAAAGATAAAAATGCAACAAGAATAAACAAACGACTAAACAACTCAGAACGTGAGCAATGTTACAAGCGTACACAAAAGCAAGTACACCCTCAACAATATCAATTACATTACCCAATGCACGGTCAAGTATAAGTAGCAGTTTCTGACGCGCTCTGAGATTTGAGTATTCAGGACATTGGACAAGAATGTGCCGAATACTCAGTGGGGCAATACATTCCTCACAACACGGAAGATTCAAACCACACAACAAATAACTATGCGTCAGATAAGAGTGGCCGATACAGAAACGCGTCAGGAGCACTTCTCAGTTGCCTGGTCCCAGTCTGCTTGCCAATGAGAGCGCATCAATGTATGAAAATAGCTAGAGAAATCGGAGCGAGGAAGACCTCCAATGTAACCCCAGCCAACTGGCATGCTTTGCAGCTGTGTCAGCACGTTCGTTTCCTCGAATGCCGATATGACCAGGCACAGAGAAGACAAGGAAGACACAATCCTTTTGCTGTAGTTAATGGCATCTCATAAGAATGTCTTGAACAAGGGCGTGCTTACTGAAAGCATTCTGTAGGTTCATAACTACGCTCTGAGAGCCCTTACAAACCAGCACACTACGTAAGGAAAGTGTAAGCAGTACTGGTAGGACAAAATCAGCTCGAAGCTGACAGTGAGACAGCAATACAAGAAAAGTTAAGATGAAATTAGTAGATAATACTTACACCCAGCAGCAACCATGCTGACTATGATTGAAGTAGAAGTGGAAGAGCTCTGTACAAGCACTGTACCTAAGACGCCAATCACTACTCCAACTACAGGGTTCTGCAACAGTTCGCTGTTCTGAAATACTTGACCTGTAAAAGGATATTAAAAATTAAAAATTCTCAATAATAATAATAATAATTAATAATAATAATAATAATAATAATAATAATAATAATAATAATAATAATAATAATAATAATAATAATAATAATTTGTAAAACTATGGTACATCCACGAGACTAAGATGGATGAAGTCTCCACGAGTTAACAGAACACAAAGAAATAGAAAAAAACGACTGAGGTACTGTCAAGCACCATGAAAGATGAATTTAAACAATGTTTGGGAAAATGGAATAAAAGATTAGGTAAGTGTATTAGTACAAGTACAGTGTACTTTGAAGGGGATCGAAGGTTTGTGCTTAAAGTGTGAATAAATAAGTTAAAAGAAAAAGAAGTTTGGTTTCTTTTGGATACCCCTTAGTTTGCTAAACCACTCTCTTGAAAACAATTACAAAGTGTTATCTGCCAAAAATCCTCAAAGTACATGTAAGAAGTAACTTGACACAAAAACTAGACTCTAAAAAAGGTCTATCGAATCCACGACCTTGTACTAAAAAAAACACGAGTTCTGACCATTAGACCAAGAATGAGGATACACATGTAAAATTATTAATAAAATTATGTATTCTCTGTTTAAAACAATAAACCTAACCAGACGAGGATACTAGTGCGGTTTTTGGTGGAGGGCGCTGCTGTTGTGATTACATCAGTTTCTTGGTAAGCGCGGTGGGACAGGGGAGCGGAGAGCGTCACTCTGCAGTGTATCCAACGATTTTTAAAAATTGCAGTTTACATGTGATAAGTAGCCTAATCTGTTTGCGCTTAATCAAGAACGCCATAAGTTATATAGTTGTTATTCAATGCAGGAATAGTTCACCATTCCTGCCGTAATGCAGATGTATTGTGGATAATTACATATGCATGTAAATTAACAATTTAAGAACAACATAGCACATAAATGAGTTTCTACCACGTATTAAGCAGATTGTATAAAAAATTTAATACGTTTTATTCGATATCACTATAAAACAGGAGCAGTATGTAAAACGCAGGAATGAGATGTCAATGACTAAAAGATTAATTAAGGGTTAATAGCTTAGAGACTTGCGCAATATCTTGTAACTATAAATTTAAATAAAGTTAAAGCTCGCGGTTATGTTTATCGGTTGACAAACAAATTATCTTCTCGAGTTTTATCCAAGGAAGAATTCCGATACGGTTCCACTCGAGAACTGTGGAAGTCCTCTCCGTTGGTCTATTGGCTAGCACATTTGGTTCTGGGTTGAAATCCCAGTGAGACCTTAAAAATTAAATTTACAATCTTTCACTTTCATTAATCATCTGTCTCCTCTAGCATAAAGAGCATAAGCATGGGACGTTAAACTATAGAAATTTCATTTCATTTTTTCGATGAATATAAACCTTTTTTTTTTGGGGGGGGGGGAAGGAGGTGAAGAAGAAATTTTTCCTTCATTTTTTCAAAGGACTATGGGATTGGGTAGCTTGCCTTTCGGGATTGACTTGTAAAATCTGATTACAGTGCATCTTTTAGAATTATCAAAATCCAGCCTGGATAAATGTGGAACGAAAGTATTTATAAAACATAAGCGTAAGGGTAATATAAGCGTAAGTATCATTGCTTCAACATATAATAAATTCACAACTTTTATTTATGAGTACAGAAATTCCCCTTGAACTCCCTCCGAATTTCTTTCATACTCTAGGACTCGGGTGACAAAGAATTAATTCTTCTAACTGTTTTCACACACAATATAATTTTGAAACTTGGTAGCCTAGTGTTATTTTTGTGTCTGTAATACATAATCATTTGTCGATTGACTTCAGAGGACTGAGTTTAGCCCGTAAGCACAAGATGCCTCTAGTTCAAATATATCAGATGTATGGTCTTGTTTACTAAAATCTGCCCCTACCCCTCCTTTATCTGAAAAGCCCTGTATTGTTATCCATATATGAAATTCAAGGACAAACGCAATCGTCTTAACCAGCTGTATTTTTATTTCAAATCTAAGTATTAAAATATGTTATGTACGGTTGCAAGAGCTTTTTTGTTTTGTTTTTTAAATACTGAACTTACGTACCTAACATTGGCACTTATCATCTTCTTCATGAATTGATGTAGGTCTAAGAAGCGGCAGCGTGATTTCCGGCCAATTGTTCATCAACGGTATCTTTGAGCAATGAGATAACAGTGGAAGACAAAATTCGTTCTCCTCAAACTTGATACTTCGAAAAAGTTATGCAAGTGGTTTTGTTATTCAAATATATATTTATTTACTCTAATCAGTTTCAGAAGTAGCATTAAATTTATAACAACATAATGCCTGTAAAAGTTACCCTGAAAATGTATTTTCTATATTTTCTTTTTTTAAATACGTATTTCAGTTTTTTTTTCTGAATTTCACTGGAGTTATAAGGAATCTTCTATTGTCACTCACTCCACTTTAAACTTTAATCGCTCCCTTACCGCCCGCGTTTTAAACATTAGATATATTTCTAGTAAATAAAGTTTTCAAAATATAGCAAAAATACTGGATTTTTTAAATTACCAAAACCATGCTAAAAAAAAAAAAATGACAGGTTAGACATTAGAGAAAGTTATCCTTAGCTACCATCTCAATCAGAGGCGGATCCAAGTCTGCTTTGGAGGCGATTAGGAGTGTGACGGTCAAAGATTATGTTTCTCTCTGACCAGACCTTTCCAGCACATCCGAAAATAATCTCAGTGCAAGGGAATTTTGTTACTAATACACTGCTTAGTCAATCGATCAGAGATCACATTGTCCAACTTGGTCACAATTTCGAAGACGTCTTATCTCAAAACTACACAATACAAAACTACACTACACTCAAAACTGCTTTAAACCATGAAAGCGCAGTTACCAAAGTATAACTTCGATTCACAAAGATGAACTTCGAGGTTTTGTTAATAGGTGAAGTAGGAATTTCTTACATTCAAATGCTACGAAGTTCTTAGTGTTTCTTTGTACGACACTGAGGTTAGTTTATTTGCAAGTTATTGCTAAATTAACATGGATGGTGTATGTACTTTTTTTTTGCAGCCCTTTAAAGTGTTTTGGAAATAATTTTTATTAATTTTGAAACTGTTTGTCTTAACTTGAACATATGCGTGAAGTGGTTTATTATGAATAAGACAAAAATAACTGTGATAGATTAATTACAAGTAATCCGGTTAGAAACACTGTTGCCTGTATTTTAGTTACAAAACCGGCCGCCTGCACTCGTTCGCTGGTCAGGTAATACATTTGCCTAAATGAACCCGAAATAACAACGCCATTGTTCAATAGACTTTAATGAAAAAATATGCTGGTTGATTTTTTCTTATTATAACATCTTCAATAATCAAAATCTTAACATTTCTACAAACTGATCAATCCAGGAAATCAATCTTTACCTTGCGCTCTGAAAGCAAACATATGAATCTTTCCTTTACTAGCTAACTCTAATAACAAGTATATACATCGAAGAAATCCGTGGTAAGACCTTAACTTTCCCGTTTATTACCCTGTGTTCATCCACATACCTGTAGCACGACCACCAAGAAGCCGGAAGGCTGTTGAAAGTAAATCCAAGGAACAAATGAAGGTATAAAGTAATGCCAAAAGAGCTATTATTTTGAAGATTATCAGGCTGATCCGTCGACATTTTGCTTTAGAACTCAAGTCTGAAAAGGTAAGCAAATATAATCTTTTAGCAAATGAACATAGAAATATTATCAATTGTTTGGTGATAGATACCATAGAATGCATATTTATTAATTAAGATGATTTTAAAACTTATCATACGTCTTTATATTGAATTATACCACAAACTTTTACTTCAAGCCTTTTCTCGTGTTTTCTTCGGCAGCTAAAGGTGTGACACTGAAGAAGAGACAAAAAATCTTTGAAACAGTTTATGTTATAATTCAATACAGGGTGAACCTGAAAGATGTACTCAAACCCCTGGAGGTAATTAGTGGCATCAAAGGAAGACAAAAAGTCCTCTTGCATGTTGTCGAATTCCGTGTCATGTACGAATGACAGGGGTGCCAACTCGGAATCGACACTCGAATCATGACAAACTATCTCTGTCTGCGCAACTGTCTAATGTACCATTTTGCTGCTATTCATAGCCACATTTAACTGTTGTGCTGCCAAAATGTCTTGAGCCGCGGCAAAAATGCGAACTAACGCTCACACCCTCACACACCCACGCGTTGAGCCAATAAGGGTTCAGCTGTTGCCAAGCGAGAAAAAGCGAGTGGAATTCCTTCAGCCGATAGCAGCGCTTGCAACGGAAGACTAGGGATCAAGTCAATGTGGTATATCTATAGCTTTGATGTCACGAATCACTTGCCGCAGTTTGTACATATCTTTCTGTTCCGTCCCAATTACCAGGATTCGATTGTTGATTCCGAGTTGGCACCCCTGTCACTCGTACACAACGCGGAATTCGACAACATGCGAGAGGACTTTTTGTCTTCTTTTGGTATCACGAATCACCTTCTGGAGTTTGTGCATATCTTTCAGGTTCACCGTGTATAAGAACGTAAAGTAAGATGATTTTATCTTTGTAAATGTTGTAGAATGTTATGATTTAAAAATGACATTAAAAGACAGAAGAAACTCCAATTAACAGGTAAAGTTAAATGATTAGATATTATATAAAAATATATAAGATCTGTATAATAAATCTTTGTTAATTACTTAATTCTAAGAATGAATATCATACCTCAAACGTGTACAATAGTTACTCAGTGTCGCACTTACCCATTATTGAGTACACTCTAGGTCTCCAAAGGTATTTAATATATATTCGACAGTTCACAAAATTTCTGACTATATTCCTTACTGAAAAGAATTCAGGGATATGCCCGAAAAAAAAAAAATCAACAGATGTCCACAAAAGTGGGAAAGATAACTTCTGTTAAGAATTAATGGAATTAGTAGTTGAATCAATTTACAGTCACGCATTTCTAGTGCTTTATATTCCAATATCGCTAATCTTATCGGAGAATGTTACATTTGTTTGTCCTTTTCGGTTAATCTGAATCAGTTGATAGCCTCTTGAGTTGAACAGCTGCACTCGTCATCTTCAAAAGAGGATTAAGAGCCTCGTTGAGTGTTTCTGTTTCAACTCTGTGGTTATATTAAAACGGGCACGCATAATGTATGCTGTCTTCACGTGGTGTTCACATACTTCCTTAATCCTAATAATAGACTCATTAAAACTCTTCGCTAAGCCAATCTTCCACTCTTTAAAGGAGTTCGTTTAACAAAAAATGAAACGTTCCAGGATTATCCCCTTTAGGAAATGAAATCTTGAGTCTTACGTCCAACGATTATGCCGGCTAGGCTAAAGGATACGGTGATGATGAGAAATGAATGAAATGGTGGAATGAAGAAAGTGGGAGGAAACGGGAGAGTCCCGAGGAAACCCACGCACGCGGTGTTTGTCCACCACAAAGTTCACTTGGCGCGAGCTGAGATCGAACCCGGGACTCCATGCTCCAGAGGTGAACGTTCTACCACTGAGCCACCGCGGCCCCCTATCCTCTTTAGGCTAAGACGGACTATGATTAAAGCAAGTGAATTAGTACGCAAGAATTGGTGGAATGAGAAAAAGGGAGGAAACGGGAATACCCCCGAGAAAACCCACGGACACGATGTTGTCCACCACTAACTTCCTTGGTCGGAGATCGAACCAGGAACCCCACGCACCATAACTACGTGCTCTACCACTGACCCACCATGCCCCCCCTGGTTTATCAAAAACTCCTTTATATATTTACCTTGTCTGTACAAAATCTCAAAAAACTACTCGATGGAACATCGTCAATTTTGGCCAGGGATGTATAGGGTGAAACTTTAGGAATCTACATCATTGATGGATGTAATATTCAAGCCAGAAGTGACAGAAATCAACTACATCCGGTTTTAATGTCGGTCACTAGAGAGCCAAAACTGTAATCGATAACAAGAAGCGATTTCCTGTAATCAGTTAAGCGTCCCAAGAATATATTTTATTTCCATCGTCAACTCTCTACTAATGGAAATGCATTACAATTTCCTGTTTCAATTAGATTCACATAGAGCAAAAAACTATAATATATAGCGAGAAGTGACTTTTTTGGAATTCATTTAGCGTTCTAAAAATGGGTACAATCTCCTCTTTTAGGCCCTTATTCTGACTGGAACAGGCACAAATCAAGCATTTCCGGTTTTAACGTTGATCGCTATAGAGCAGTGGTTCTCAAACTTTCCGATAACGCGGACCCCTTGTGGATTCGGAAAGTGATCCGCGGACCTCCTGTTCATTCGGAAAGTGATCCACGAACCACATGGTATTATAAACTATACTGATTAGAATTACCACTGACGAGAAAAAGATCAAGAAAAATATTGCAATAAGTAATTTATTCTAAAGATACACGATTGATTCCTAGTGAAGGAGATTTCAATTAAAAATACAGTAACTTTCAAGACTGAAAATCAATGTACTTTTTTTTTTCTTTAAAGGAAATTCATTTGATAAACACTTTTCTCAAAAGTGGGATCACTAGTATGAGGAATGACATTCTTTGTTTTCCGTAAGTGTACTGAAATCTGGAAGTTTTATCATCATCAATCTTACATACGATTCCACATTAAGACGATTTCGCTTTCAGGCTCTAATACTGTAAGGAGCAGAAAAGGTCTGTTCACTTAAGCAAGTGGTAGGGAAAGTCATCAAATGTTGCAATGCATTTATAGAGAACTCTTCATACTCACACGGCAGAAATATACTAAAGTAGGAAAACATTTAAATTTGCAAACGTAAGTATAATTTCAAATTGCTTTCTTTTTAGTAACTGAAAAGAATACTTCTTGCATAATAGCTAGTTCAATTTTTTTTCTAACACATTTCAATTTTTAGGCGTCGCGGACCCCCTGGCTACGTCCCACGGACTCCCAGGGGTCCGCGTACCCCACTTTGAGAACCAAGAGTAAAAACGGTAACAGATAGCGAGAGTCAGTTCTCTGCAATCAATTTAACATTGAAAAGAATATATTCCATCTCATCTCCATTCTATTTCTCTACTAAAGTGGGATAGAGGCCCAGTGGCTCAGTGGTAGAGGGTTTGCCTCTGGTACGTGGGGTTCCTGGTTCGAACCCCAGCCAGCGGCTCAAATCTGTCTTCAACTTGAGAGGGGCGGGTAAGACCACTCCCATAACTGTTGTTTATTTTAAGTGATGTTCAAAATATTTATGAAGTTGAAAAACAATGTTGTGGAGGATCAAGGAAACAGAGTTGTCTTCTAAATTAGAAGGCGGCAGGGTCGTGCCGTGGAAAATCAACGCTCGGAGCGAGAGTACACGAGGGCGCCCCCATACATATATTCCAAGCAATTTTTTCTATCTTTTTCCTTTTTTCTCCTGAATTTTCCGCCCCTTTGTTTCGGCGACCGGGGCCGTCGCCCCGCTCGCCCCTTCCCACGGCACGGCCCTGAAGGCGGGCAGATTTGAAGCTTATTCTGGGAGAGGGGAGGGAGAAGAGGCTCATATTATGGTAAATAAAGTGGCAGGCAGACAGAAATCATTACATTTCTCCCCAAAAAACACATTTCAAATCAGATTATTGGGAGGACAGTCCCTTCCAGTTCCAAGATTGGGGAACATGTACCCCTCAACCCCCGGAATTTGCACCAGTATCCCCAATCAAGTAAGTTTATGGTGGAAAACGCCTTGTCCGTAGGTTTTCTCGGGGTATTCTCGTTTCCTCCCACTTTCTCATGTCGCTAATTCTTTCATAATCATTCACTTGCTTTAACCATCGTCTCCTTTAGCGTAACAGGTATAGTCGTGGGACACTAAACTCAAAGATTTAATTTGTATGACTAAGCTGTTAGTGTATGCGCCTTTGGAGTAGGAGACCGGGTTCGATTCCTGGCGGAAGCTCATGTTGTTCGGATCCCACGCTAAGTTGTAGATTCACGCTTCATGCAGCCTCTCTGCTGAAAAGGACGTTAAACTCAATTCACTTCCAATTCTCTGACTGTTGAAAGATGGACACCCCATACACGAAGCGCCTAATCTGTAATACATGAAATGTCACTTTTATGTGAAAAGTCTGAAATATTTCACTAAATTTTGAAAGTAGTTTTCTAACCTACAAATTTTAAAACTTTTGCGCACGCCATTACTATCATAGACTCTAACGAATGTACAGGGAGAGCTGAATAACGCTTGAGAAGAGTACAGAACAGTAACTACGCCAACTTTACTTTCTCGGGGACAGGGGCGTAACTAAAGGCTTGGGGGCCCTCCCGCAGACAGCGTGGAGCGGGGCCCCTTCTCTACGTCCCACTTCACGATTTGGAGGCCCCCTGATGGCTTGAGGCCCCCCGCAATGCGGGGTCTGCGGGGCCCTTATTTACACCTCTGCTCGGGAAGAGGCGGAAGGGCAGATAATTTTTGGATTGGGCAGTTATTTTTTTGTATACCAAAAATAATAATATTACTTGCTATATTTTACAATACAACATGCCCGGGAGCACAGTCCGGGACAGACGATGACACTCGCGGTCGCCCCCTTGCCCCGTCTAGCGTCATCACTGATTCAGAATCATAAAACAGAAGGAGTATATGTTTGTAGCAATATAAATTGAATATATGTAATATTGTCCTATACTTCAAGTGTCTTCGTACAATGTTTGTTCAACTGGAACGTTTCTTTTCAGCAGCGAGACTGTAAGAAACGTGAACTTACAGTCTACGGTGAAATTCGAACATAGTAAGGATACACATTTCAATGCCCGGAATCCCTGTCCGGAATCAAACCTGGGATTCCGTGCACCAAAGGCGTGTCAGCTAGTCACTAGACCATCGGGAAGGGCTACAGCTAGCATGACAAAACTTGTAACAACAAGTCTTGTATTTTATTTCAGTACAAGGAGGTGAGGTGAATTGCAAGAGAGAGAGAGAGAGAGAGAGAGAGAGAGAGAGAGATTAAAGAAGTCATCTTTAGTGATAGTATTGAAAATGAAATGAAATCTCACAGTTTAATGTCCTATTATTATATCCTTTAGGCTAAGGGAAATGGGTGACAAGGGTAAGTGAATGATGATGGAAGAATCAGTAGGATGAGAATGCGGGAGGAAACGGGAGTACTCCGAGAAAACCCACAGACACGATGTTGTCGGCCACATTCTTGTTTAGGCAAGAATCAAACCAAGGATCCCACGTACCAGAGGCAAGCGCTCTACCACAGAATTACCGTGCTCCCCCCCCCCCAATACGGTATTGAAAAACTAACATATAGAAACATAGCCAGTTAAATTAGCTAATATATAGAACAGAAGACTAAACCAAAATCGCTGGCATTACAGCCTTCCAAGGGCTACGACTGGTCAAATGGCGCATTTTTAACTAAATGATAATTGTTCAGTGCAATAGCTTTCAGGTGTCATTATTTCTGGCTTTCTGAACTCGAGTTCGCTACTTTTTAATTTAGTTAGCTTCCCAACTGTCTTATGATTCTGGATCAATGCCGAAAACAGAACGCGGAACCATATACACCTAGATGGCGCGCTTGAACAATTCAGTTAAATGGGAATATTTTTAATAACGCTTTCTTTTCGATGTTCTCTATTCGTATCCGCAAATAATAAATTTTGATGCATATGCTAACGAAATATGAAAATGAAATGAAATCTTTGAGTTTTACGTCCCACGGTTATGCCGGTTAGGCTAAAGGAGACGGTAATTATGAGAGATGAGTGAAATGGTGGAATGAAGAAAGTGGGAGGAAACTGAAGAACCCCGAGAAAACCCACGAGCACGGTGTTTGTCCACCACAAAGTTCACTTGGCGGGGGCTGGGTCGAACCCGGGACCTCGAACACCAGAGGTGAACGCTCTACCACTGAGCCACCGCGCCCCCCTCCATATGCTAACGAAAAAGAGCTTAAAAGATAACGAATATAGTATATAACTCATTTGCTGAGATGTTATATAGAGTTAAGAGTAGAACTTCTAGGAAACATGTTTTTAACATGACTGTACAATACTTGTTTTCTTGTGATAAATTATTATTTAAAAAAAAAAGTCTAATATAGGGGATCACAAATAAAACATACTGAATAATCAGAATCCGCTTTCGATATCATTGTGTTAAAGGAAGGGGAAATTGACATGGGTCTGGTCCTTACCTACTCCTCCGTACGCTACTGATCGCCAGCAAAAGCATGTTGTAGTATTTTGTTAACTTCGAACTGCATAGGCTAGTTTGTGTAGTTTTCGGTAAACAAGCAAGTTCTTATTTTCCTTGTTCCTATGTCAAAGGAATTTTACTCAAGGTTATCCAATCGCTTCGAATAGCCTTCCAGAAAACACCTGGCAGCAGACACTTCCCTTAAAAAAGACGTGGAAACATGCGCGGGGGGTGAGTTCTGGAGGTCCGGACCCCTGAAATCCTGACTTTTCTGTAAATTTAGTCTAATTTTAGGGATGATTTTTATAAATTTTAATATAAATTATCCTTTTATTGAGTTAAGTTGATTTTAGTTTAGCGTCCCTTTCAGCAGCGAGGCTCTATGAGACGTGAACCTACTGATTAACGTAGAATTCGAACCACATGAGCTCCTGTCGGGAATCGAACCCTGGTCTCCCACGACAAAGGTGTATCCTTATATTGAATTTTGAACACTTCCCAAAAGTTTTGGACCCCTCCCGAAATAAATTCCTGCGTATCTAGCTGGTAAAATGACTTTGGACTTCCTTTAATTTGGAAACTGAGAGAAAAATGTAAAACCTGTTACTGAGAAATGGTAGTAAAGAAGGGCATAATTTGCCTTCTGTATATAACTGTAAAGGAGGGCATAACTGTATATAATTTATCGCAGATCAGCTGACCTGATATCCCTTTCATGGGCGTCTCTGGCGAGGGGGACGCGTCCCCCCAATATTTTGAAGTACAAGATATTCAATATTTTATTCTAATTTAATTTATTTACAAACGCCAGAATAACATATCTATAAATAATAATAATTATATTTATTTGGCATATAATATTCAGGCTGTGAACCGATTATAACAGTTCCTGATATACCTCAGGGGGGCCCGTGAAGGTAAGCAGAAAGGTAACAAATGGAATCGAAGATAATAAACAGCTTGGACTAGGTAGTACCACTTAAATAACTTTCTTTGATGTCCCCCACCCCCAAATTTTACATGCCAGAGACGTCAGTGATCATTCTGATTTTTATTTGCGGAACCATCTAAAGCACCTATAGAAAAATATTCAGTTTACTATGATCACGATTTGCAGAACATTTTACTGTATGAGCGGTCGGAGTATCTGCGATTACTTTTATGCATTAGATTTGATACCCACGACATAGAAAAAGAGACTGTAGCGTGCTATTGGTAGCAGATTTTCACACTTTTAGTGTTCGTAAGGCGCAAAACCATAGAATATAGGGATGAAATAATCAGATTGGATTTTTGAGCTTTTATGCGGCATGATCGCTTCCAATTTGAAATTTTGAACTTGTATTAAGGATGGTGTCCATGGTCGGCACTATAACAAAATACTTTGGATAGGTTAATAATTACCTGTACCTTGGGCAGAAAGTGCTCATACATATGCACTATACTTCATAGAATGTTAATTTAATAATAACAGAAGAAGAATGTTTTTAAGATATGTAAGATATTATTATGGGATAGTTGTTGCTATGTACATGTTTATAGAGACCGAGTCAGCAAGTTTGTGTGCTTGACAGTGTTAAGGAAAATATATTATAAAGTATATCAACTAATAAACCATTTTTAGCACTGTTTATCGACGTTATCATTTTTATATAAATGGTGAGAACGATAGTATATAATTATTAAAGACTACTACCACTCGAGATTTGTATATCATATTTCGACGAACCAGGTTGACGACTACCCTCGGTAAGTCGTTATAAAAATTTTGGTTTACCTCACCCGGGAAATACTGCAAATTCACATCCCGAAGCAGAGTAAGGTTGAATTTACTTTTTGTCATATAGTTAATGAATACAAATTTGACCATATTACGAAGTGGTAGAACAATTAGAAGAAAAATGGACAATGAAACAATGGAAAAGGAATCTCATAATAGTGACAATGGTGAACATAATGTAGCACCAGAAATGACATCATCAGAAGATCGAATCTTGCTAGTATTACAGCAGCAATTGATGCAGATGTCTACTGAGTTAAAGCAGACGATGAAGCATAACTCTGATGAATCTAACAAACAATACGAGGAATTAAGCAAACGAATGGAACAGAAGTCGGATGAAACAAAACAATTAATTATCCAGACGATGAGCGATATCACCTCGCAGTTCGAGGAAAAATTAAAAGGAATATCGGAGCAATGCCAGAGTAATCACAACCACCTGAGCCAAGAAATCAGTGATATAAAAAAGGATTTAGAAGTAACCGAATCTTCTGTTCAACAACAAAAGATCCAGGTCATCAGTAATGCTAACAACATACGCACAAATACGCAATTGTTAGCTATGTTACAGGAAGAAATTAGAATGCTACAGGTTAAGGACCACACATACCACAATAACCTGTGTGATGGTCGCTTGGAGTTTCCACACTCACCAGAGATGAACCCACCTTCGCCGGTATCTGATGAGGATATCATTTTAGAAGAAATTCATCCGAAGAGTACAGATGGACGAAACATAGATGGTGTAACGACACATCACGTCATGAATAGGAACTGTCACCCAATGGGTACATGGAATGATAAAAGGAAGGTAAAATTAAGTGTTAAGATGAGTGAAATACGAGCCATGAGTAAATTCAGTGGTAAGTGTAACGAGAATGCTACTTCTTTCTTAGAGAAATTCCAGGATGAGTGTAATATAATGTGTATAGATAGTTCACAATATATGAAATTAATCCCTCATGTATTACTCCCACCTTGTTCACTATGGTTTAAAGCAGTACGTGATCACATCAGTACATATGATGAATTCAAAGCGGCACTGATCGCGAATTATGAAAATGACTTTTTGCTGGCAAATAGAGATGCCACCATTAGAAATCAACACTTCAATCCTCGATTGCATAAATCTGTTGTAGAGTTTGTTGTAAATACATACAACGAATTAAAGGTCGTTAATCCATTGCAATCGGAATCGAGAATAATAGCATCAATTCGAAATTTGCTTCCATTTAAGTTACAACAGATCTTATTTTCCACACAGTGTATGAGTTTCAACCATTTATTAATGCTTGTCCAATGCTATGAAACTCAATACCATGCTATGAATCAACAAGCAGGAATGGGTAAAAATAAGAATAATTCAGATCATTTTGTGCCTGTTCGGAATTTGAATATCCGAAGTGTGAACAATACAGAACATAACCTAAGCCGAGTAAATTCTAGAAGTCCAAACGAGCAAAATAGACAAAGTTATGTAGGGAATCCGCCTAACCTAATTAATCGTAGCAATCCATATGTTAGACCATATAATCAAAATAGGTTTAAAAATAGACGGAATGTATGGCGAAATTCCAGGAATACAGCAAACTACGCGGATAGACATAATTTTAGATCAAGAGATGGCATTTCACATCCGGATCCAGGTATTGAAGTAATTCCTGTACAGAACAGTAATAGGGGACATAATAATGATTGTGCAGTACAATGTACTTTATTAGATTCATATGCAAGTACGAACGTAACCTGATTGCCGTTAATGAAATTAGGTTAAATTCATATCAGTTATAGATTCTTGTGAATTTTTATTTTTAAGTTTATGTGTTAATACCAATAATGAAAACGATTCTTATAAATACTTGAAGTGTTTAAATAGAGTTTTAGGTAGACTGAAAAGCTAATTTTCAAATGATTTTTATTCTTTCTTGCTAATGTTAAGAATCATAATTCGATTCATAAATGATTAAAAGCAAAGGTTATTTATATTAGATTGATTTGTGTAAAAAAAACTTAACTGTCAAAGATTATGTTAAGAAGAAGATCTATTCTATAAAACTAAATATTCGACAACTATCTTGAATGAGATTCTTCTATGTTGTGATGCCTTATTAATCTAATGTTTATTTTAAAATATCACCTAAAATGATTATCATATAATGCGCCCTGACTATTTGTAACTCATGTTTGTCCCTTACGATTTTTGAATTCGCACCCTTCGACGATTAAATAAATGAGCGACGACATTTTTAATAAGAAAATATAATAATAATATAATGAATGTAATTAAAAATAAGTATTGATGAAGTGTAATATTTGTTATAAATGTATTTATATATATATGAAATGTAATGAAGATATATACGAGGTGTGATCAAAATATAATGAACATATGTAATTTAAGAACATTATTGTAAACGGACCAGTGGTTCTTGAACATAAAAGCCAAATTCGCTTATGACTTTTATATTCAGTCCATTTGTCGGGCGACATTTTTATATAACAAAATACTTTGGATAGGTTAATAATTACCTGTACCTTGGGCAGAAAGTGCTCATACATATGCACTATACTTCATAGAATGTTAATTTAATAATAACAGAAGAAGAATGTTTTTAAGATATGTAAGATATTATTATGGGATAGTTGTTGCTATGTACATGTTTATAGAGACCGAGTCAGCAAGTTTGTGTGCTAGACAGTGTTAAGGAAAATATATTATAAAGTATATCAACTAATAAACCATTTTTAGCACTGTTTATCGACGTTATCATTTTTATATAAATGGTGAGAACGATAGTATATAATTATTAAAGACTACTACCACTCGAGATTTGTATATCATATTTCGACGAACCAGGTTGACGACTACCCTCGGTAAGTCGTTATAGCACGTATAGTGCATTTATTCGACAGGAGTACAGTTCGTCAAATTTCTTTCAAGTTCCCATGTTGATTTTTGCAACAGCTTCCCTCCCTCTTTCCATTCCTCTTTTGACCGCATTTGCCGAATTGCAACTTCTTAACATCTACTATGTCTGTTCTAATGGTGGACACGAAAACCGGATTTTTCGGTTTTTAGAAAAACCGAAACCGGTTTTTGAAAATTTTGAAAAGAAAGAACAGATTAGGGATAGGCAAAACCAGTATTATAAAAACCGGAAACCGGTTTCTAAAAACCGACATTTCGGTTTTCTCCAAAAGCCAGTTCGGTTTTTCACCGAAACTAGTTCGGTTTTCTTCACAAACGGTTCGGTTTTCACCGAAACCGGTAATCGGTTTACTCTAAAACCGGTTCGTTATTTTTACCGGATTCGGTTTTCTTCAAAACCGGTTCAGATTTTTTCCAAAATTTGTTCTATTTTTGACCAGAATAGCGTTTCGTTGTTTTCCGGAAACCGAATCCGTTTCCACAGAAATAGTTTTGGGTGTTTTCCAAAAGTTTTACCGAAACCAGTTTCGGTGAGAACCGAACCGGTTGTGAAGAAAACCGAAACCGGTTTTGGAGAAAATCGAACTAGTTTCGGTGAAAAACCGAACTGGCTTTTGGAGAAAACCGAAATGTCGGCTTTTCGGTTTTTAGAAACAGGTTTCCGTTTTTTATAAAACTGGTTTCGCCCATCCCTAGTCTGTTCTTTCTTTCCAATACTATGGCTAATATGAAACAGATGTCAGGTAGCGTAAGAACAAGAACGCTGGTCATGAGAACAGGGAATCGAGCACTAATTTAAAGAACAGTATTTGGAACTGTGCTAACTAAGACTACGCGTGGAGTTTACAAGCTACTGTCAATTGTTTGAAAGGAGGGTTCTGGTTGGCCAGTTAGTTATCGGAGAAGTTTATTATCTTCGATTCCATTTGTTACTTTTCTGCTTACCTTCACGGACCCCCTCAGGTATATCAAGAACTGTTATAATTGGTTCACATCCTCAATTTCTCTTTTCATGCGTTCGGATGATTACTTATTTATGGCACGAACCGCCATACGTAGAAGGTGGCATTGTTTGTATACGCACTGTGCTTCGATTGAAAAAACGAACTTTACCCTACAAGCTGTTCCCCTCTCTACTAAACTACCATTTCCACTTAAAACATACCATTTTCCTCTCAGATTTTAAAATAAAAATGTGTCCAATGAATTTTGACTCACCCTATATTTCTAAATAAAGATTATCTAAATAGTGACATAGGATTCACATTGATTGATCGGGGATTTATTGTGCATATATCAATAGCAACATGTTATTCCAAATAGATGTTTTATTTTTTTTTTCTGGAGTTACGGTGGCTCAGTGGTAAAGCGTTCGCCTATGGTGCATGGGGTCTTTGGTTTCAATCTCAGTTCGCTCCAAGTGAGCTTTATGATGGACAAACACTGTGTATGCGTGGGTTCTCCCGTTCCCTCATTCCACCATTTTATTCATTTTTCATCATCACAGTCTCCTTTACCCAATCCGACATAAAGATTTTATTTCATTTTTCTTTTTCTTTCGTTTAAAAATAGAAGTTCAGGCCTTTTTAAAGAGATGTGGATTGCTAGGATCATTTGTTTTTTTAAATCTCTTTTTGTGATTCTACTATACTTAAAAAGCATTCGCACCTAATTATATTAGTATTTATTTTAAGTGTAGAAGGATTGTCCAGTATTTTTGTTCTCATTCGTTAACTAAATTGATCTTGTTCATTAAATATTATTCGACCAATCCAGTGATGCCAATTCGTGGCGAAAATCCCATTGTGGATTTTTTTTTTTTTTTTTTTTTTTTACAATTTTTCGAATATACGAGGAGCAGTAAATAATTTCCCGGAATCCTGTTGTAGGTTTGCCATTTGTGATGCAATGACGATGAATTTTGTACATTACAGTCTTTAGGCTGTCTAATTATGAATTTGACAAGAACGAACAGGTCGTAACAGGCAGTGTACGAATACTGTAGCTGAACGGAGGAGTGTCTGGGACAGGACCGTAGCCAGCCCAAAAATGTAGGGGGAAGGACCGGTAGAAGTTAGGGGGCCCGACCCAACCATATTATAGTTCATTTGTAAGCCTACAGTGAAAATTTTAGGGGGGCAGTGACAATTTAGGGGGAAGCAGACCCACCCTAGACCCCCGTGGATACGGGCCTGGTCTGGGATGAGTTGATGCAACTTGACAGATCAAGCAACGCCCAAACCTCAAGTTCATGCGTAAATTGGCTGGATGCTGCGTAATGGATGCGTAATGCAGGATCGCTGAAACAAGTTTGTGTTCCGAAGGTTCATCTTTTAAAAGCGATTAAGTAAATGTGTGCTTATATTAGGATAATAAAGAGCTACAATAAAATTACGGAAAGTTTTTGACTGCCTCTCGCAGATAAGGAGAATTTTCTTCAAATTTGGCAGCATATATAGGATTTATATCAAGGATGTTATAAAATCGAGGATCTGCCCATATGTATCTTCATCCTATTAAATCAACGAAGACAAAAAAACAACCGAGCATCGCCAAGTCTGATTGGCTACTCTCGTTTCTTCTTGCATCGTCTGATTGGCTACTTTCGTTTCCGCCATGATTATTGGCTCAAAACATTGCGATCCTATTGGAAAGAGTAGGGGTGGCGAAACTGTGACGTATGGTTTCAAGATTTTGTTGTAAGGGCAGATCCTATATTTTATAAGATCCTTGATTTATATATTGCCAGCAATTACCTATTTATTACATTGACGACAGTAAATTCTGTATGAGCGAGAACTAGGCTAATGATGCTTGAATAAACGTAAAATCAGGCTAATTGTCAAATTTTGTTATTGGAAAGTGCATGTATTAGTGTGAAAATGATTTATATAGGTAGTATACTTCTGAAATCTCTTTTTTTTTTTAAAAAAAAAAAGCAACAAGGAAGGTAAATTATACTTCTTGGAGTTTTAAAGAAAAATCATTAAGAAAGAATGTAAACTACCAAACTACAAACAGTAAATTTTTAAAACGTCCCACACGAAATAACTGAAAAATGAAGTTTCTTTTGTTTCACTTCATTCAATAGAAGATTATGGCACAAAAGTATGATGAAAATACTAAATTCTGATAACAAAATATAATTGTTTTAATCAACAATTTTAACAGTATATTTTAATTAAGGAAAATACAGGGTGGCCCAAAAGTAGGTATACAGTATGGTACTGATCAACTCATTCCTTTTCATAGACTATAATTTCTTATTGTTATCCATCAGGCAGACTTAGTTTCTTTATTATTTGTTCTTAAAGCCTTTTTACTTATATCTTAAGCTCGGAACAGCCATTGCAAATAAACCCATAAGCTAGAATGTTATATTTGATCAATACAGGGGTGTAAACCTACTTTTGGGCTACCCTGTAGTTTAGAAGATCGAAATTTACGAACAATGTCCTCAAATGTTGAAAAAAAGTACCATAAAGGAGTTTATAATTTTAAAAATTTTGTAATTAGTATACCGCGTGGGAAATTTAAGAGCAAAATGGGAATTTCTGTCTTTCGAGATTTGGATTTTATAATGTTCGAGGTTGGCATCACTGTCCCGGGCAGTAAAGCGTTGTGCCTTTTCTTTGATAACTCTTAATCGATCTAACATACACATATGGTTGGTACAAGTGAATTAATATAAACAATTTACACATTAAGGTAACCAATAAATAAGTAAATAAAAGTACATTATATTTAGAAAATAAATATACAGGAGCATGTTAAACTAAAAAAAAAAATCAAAAATTTGTGCGGTAGAAGTTGTAGAAAGTGCAGCAAAAGTGTAAAGTAGGATTTTTTTAACGTACAGGGTAGCTCAAAAGTCTACAAATTATGCTGTATGTGGATGATGTAGGCCTATGCATATATATCGACCGAACAAACACGGAAATAGCCGTTGTGGGTAGAGGCAAAGTTTTTGATCACATGTTTAAGCTGGTCACCATACTGCAAGTACGCCATATTGGATTCAAGTCTATTTGTTTAAATGGGAAGAAGGTAATGCGATATATCCATTGACACTAGAAAAAGCTGAGAAAAACTATGATGGTATCAGATCTTGCCTAAACGCAATAGTGAGGTCGGTAATCGAGGTTATCTCCTATTTTGCAGGCAATATAGAAGCATTAGATCTTACACGTAGACAATATTTTCTTATCTGGTAATCGATATTTTCTTATCTGTTATAGATACAGTAACGCAGGATAGCATGAAAATAACCTAAGAGGAGGAATTAAAAGCACATTGATACCCGGGGAACGAGAGGCCGCTGTTATTCCCTAAGACTTCAACGGCCAGCGTACACAATGTAACTCTAGCGTCCACAGTGCTGTAGTCAAGCTGCCGCAGAAGTTCCAGCAAATCGATTCCGTGACAACATTGTTCAGGGCGAATACGGACTCAACGGATGATGCAAAGACGGCACCCGATCTGACATGATCTCACAATGCAACACCACTCAGTGGGCAGCCGAAAACATTCCTCGAACATCCAAGATAAGAATCCTGTCGGTAAACAAGTGGCTTCCCTGCAAGGTGCAGATAATACATTCCACGGAGGATAATTCCGACAGATGCAATTTGTAAAACACATCAATATCATGCGCCACCACGACGCCGACTTACTGATGAAAGTTGTGTCTCCAACAAAACTTATGTTCAGGTCAGTGATAAGGTAATCAACTAAACCTACGTTGCTGGTCGCACATGAATCTCATTTCGTTGAACCCGGCAAAGAATTGTGAAGAGAGAAAGCTATGGGTATTGTGCAAGATATGGAACGCAGACCATTAGACCATTCAATTACCTAGAATATCAGCAGCTATTATATCAATTCGTCATACCAGCGTTGCTTTCACCTGATAGGTCCTTTGTCCATTTCTTCCAGGGAAATAACGTCTCACAACTAGAAATACAATTTCCCGGAATATTGATAGGCCGTCGGGGACCGCTTAAGTGGCCACCATGATCTCCCGACCTCATGTCATTGGGTTTCCACCTGTTGGACGACTTGAAAGCATTGGTTCATGTTATGAAAATTCGGGATGTTCATCACGTACAGCAGCGCATTCACATTCGATCCGACGTTCTCCTTGGGGTAGAAGCCAACTGGAAAAAAGATCATAGCACTCACATTGACTCACGATGGAGAATATGTTGAACATACCATGTAAAAGTCGTTATCTCCAATGTCTCTGCAGAAAACCTCGATTATCAAACACTTCGTTGTGTTCAGGTAGGATTGTTTTTCTGGGCCTTTGTTAGTATCAATCGATGTATCACATGACTCTTTCTCGTCTAAAAGAAATAAACCTGGATACAAAATTATGTACTTCCAATATGACGACCAACTTGGCCATGTAACTAAATAAAACTTTGTCCTCACCCACAATGATCCTTTTGGTGTTTGTCCAGTCGGCACATGCATACAACATCCACTTACAATGTCTGTTACAAACTTTTGAACCACTCTGTACTATGTTACTCCTGAACGCAATAATACCACACATTAATATGTAAATGAAGTTACACAGATACAAAACAAGACATTAAAATAGTGCAGAAAGAAGTGCAGATAGTGTAATAATATTTTTTTATGAATTTTACTTCCCTTGTTTTATCCTTACCTCTCCACGGCTTGTCGTGATCGACGGCGCCCTCTGTCGGAAGCACCCAAGCGTTGACTTCATCAACTTTGGCACTTCCGTTAGCTGCATCAGCGCCAGGGCCATCTTCCAACGACTTCGGGTCCAAAATCACCTGGTGTGTAGGCAGAGCCACGTCAATACAAGAACACCCCCAGCCCCTCCACCTTTTTTGATAATTTCTTGCACCCCCTTGACCCTTACATTTCTATATATATTATACAAGATTAACGATATTTTAAAAAGTTGAGCTTGGAGAGAGGTTAGCGTGTTTGAAATAAATTCGAATTTTGACTAGATTTTGGAATTTTAATTGTGAAGTAGGAATAACGAGAGAAACTGGGAGGAACTTCTGACGACGGAATCTCCAACTGACTGCTTGACGGACATTGACGGACCAGTGACCGGCGGCATCTAAACACCGGAATGGGACATTGAGCTGATGCGGAACTGATGGTTAATAAAGCTTCAAATACAGGGTGATTCAAAGAAACGTGAAATTTTGAAAGTTGTGTTGGCAACAGTGGGCATTTGGTAACACTGAATAACGTACGTCAGCCTGTCAACAACACCCTGCAATTTAAACAGCGTGACAAATGTCTTGGCATTTGAAGGCGGCGCTCCAAGTTCCCTTTAAATGCTGCTAGCAAACAAGAGGCCAGCGGTATTGCCACGTTTATTTTGTACACATCTGCGTCTATCCTCTGTCACCTGATCGCGCTGTAGTTCGTCTGTTTAGCCATAGCCACACCCCTTAGCACTCGGCAACATCGCGTCAGAGCTTGCGTTTTATTCGTTTAGCTGAAATGCCAAGATGTTTGTCACAGGCTTTAGTTATCATGAATGCTTGGAGTGGTAAGCAACGTGCTTTCGCGATGAAAGCGTTTTACAAGAACAATGATAATGTGGAGGGGGCACGTAGAGAATTCCGCCGTCATTTTAATTTAGAACATCACGATCGTGTTCCATTTGCACATGCAATTAAAACATAGATACGTAATTTCGAGCAAACTGGTTCGGCAATGAAAATGAAACCTGCAGGCCGTATGCGAACCGTACGTAAACCTGACAATGCTCAAGCGGTTCGAGATTCTGTCATAAGTCGTCCTGCGAATTCTTTGTGTGGGGTCATCTTAAAAGCAAAGTGTACCTTAGTCAACATGCTACAACGGAAGAATTAAAAGCCAAAATGCGAGAAGCAATTGACGAAATTCCAGTTGAGATGTTACGTCAAATCATGAACAATGTAACGAAGAGACTGCAGGAATGTTTGGGTAGAGAAGAAGCACACCTGCAAGATGTCATCTTAAAAAAAAAAAAATGTATTCTACGTATTCTAAAATGGCATTAGTTTTACTATTAAATGACAAAAATACTCTTTTTTAAGAATTGGTAATTTCCCGTTTTCCTGAATCACCCTGTATTTGTGCCATTTATGAATGGAAGACCAGGGGATATAAGCTTACATAAAGAATAAAGTCACATGCTTTGTTCTGCTCTGGCTTTCCCCCCGATGCTTAAAGTCAGTGCGAGCCTGTTAAAGAACAGAAAATTCTGAAAATAATGTCTGTTGTCACAAGCCTTGCCTATATCATGCATGCGATTATGTATATGCAAGCAGCATGTATCTTGCAACGTACGTCACCATCTTAAATATGGGTATTTCGTTCATATTTAACCCTTTAAAAGTTCTGGATTTTTAAAAAGTAAATTATAAACTTTCGGTCAAGCAGCATCATCCCTATTTATTGTAGGATCATGGTTCGTACCTCATCCTCTTCAGAATAGAACAGCATTTCAAACAATACCATTCATCTCCATCGTGTATCTGAGGTGGGAAAATCGCGAAAAAGCAATGTTTTCTTTTAAAAAAATCCCTTTATTACCTTTTTGTCACTCTGGACCCCCTGTTTTAACGCGGAGATCTGAAAAAATCTTTAAAAAATACTAAGGGGTGCACTGAACGCGTGTGCAAAGTTTCCATCTTCTCGGTGCAAAAGTAAGCCCACCAAATAATAATAATAATAATAATAATAATAATAATAATAATAATAATAATAAATAAATAAAATAAAAAAATAGGCACAAACAAAAAAATTAAAGTTATTACGTCATCACCCACTATGCCTCTACGCAGAAAAGCGTGAAACCATACATAATGTGTTCTACGATGCCTCTAGAACAACAACAAGAAAACGAAGTAAAAAGCTTTATTGGTACTTTTTAAATCAAACAATGACGATATTACTTTAATGCCCATAGATACTAGAACTTAAAACGGTTAAGCAAGACGCTACCGTCCGAGAATGTTGCGCTCAAGTATTGGTACAGTGTTCCCACTAGAAATCATATTGTCAAAAATACTCTTTAAATCCTAGACTGTTTTTCTCAGTGTAGTTTGTTCGTAATTATGTGCTTTCTAAGGAGATCGTACTCACAAATATTGCTTCGAATGGGGAAGTGAGGAAAATAAAAAAAAACGTAATGAAATATTCAAAATTTAATAAAAGGTAACAATCAATCAAAAGGTAGTATCTTTAATTTAGGAATTTTGTAAAAAAAACTTCCCACACTTTCTATGTGGCGTGTTTTATTCGAATCAGCGTAGTTTCCATGAAAATCGGTGACCCCAAATCTAACTACAAAATATGAAGACAGACAAATGATCTATCAACTAGTTTCCAGCAAAACATGAATGCGTCATTGGGTTTTGAAAAATAGTTATGAACAGAACTGGCAACTTTCCAACTTTAGCAAAGAAAAAAATGTTTCTCTCATTTGCATTAGACCCTATTAACAAGTCATTTTTGTCTCCTTATTACGAAAGAAAAAAACTATCAAGATTTCAAATATAGAAATATAAGGGAGATGCAAACAAAACATATCGTAAAAGGTCTAGACTGATAGGGCTTCTGGGTGACACAAAATTTATTTTTAAATCCCAAAATCTCGCAGGAAAAGATGCATTGAATTTTAAAACAATAATTTCGCCGTACACGTAAAGAAATGTTTCTTCTTGAAGCAAATTAATTAAATCTAATTATTTGAGAAATGAGTGCAGTCACAGTAAGTTACAGCCTTAGGCAGTAACAGCCTAAGCTCATGTAAGTTCAATTTAGCTTTAAAACACAAACGCCTGAAAGTTTCTCTCTCCAAGCACAAATTTTAAATATAAATAAATAAATAAATAAAATATAGTTAAATTTCTAACAAAATAATGAAGCACTAGTTGAACTAACAGTTCCTAATTTTGCACATAGTTTTCCGTATCTCTTGTTTATCAACTGAAACAGGAACAACTGAGTCATTTCAGAAATTTCAGACTTACATATTACATGTGTTACCAACGTAACGTAAGAAGTCGCTAGGTTTACATACCACGTTTGTCTGTTGAAACAATCTGAAACGAATAAAATTGACAGACCATTGAGCTTTCAATTTGTGATTGATTTTATTCAGTGGCGTACGTGAGGGAAGTTTCTGGGTTTTAAGCTCCTTTAGGCAAGATATTGTGCAAAACATAAATATTTACGACGTTAAGATACGTCTACCAACATCTGAAATGATATGATCTTGTGAGCTTGAACTCCCGCTTCCTTTGACCAAACTGTTTACGTTGCTGATTTTATTAGTATTTTTCCCTTCAAATTTCGTTAATCTCAGTTCATGCTTGAAAATAAAGAGTTTGTCCATTTCAATTGACGACGACACTCATAAGGGGCCAGAGTCTCTCTTCCTTAATTTTCTATAGACTCACAAAACAAAATGTTGTTCAAGTAATATGAACTTTGAAAGGGTTATTTTTTTACTAAGAAAAGTGTTGTCCTATTTTATCCTCTTAATTAAATAAACACTGCTGGAGACAGTAAATGGGATCACGCGAAACAAACCTATTTCCATATATGAGATATGGATAGCCACCGTTACCCATGAAGATATTAACGGAATGACTTTGTTAACGAACTCAGCCAAGGAAGTCGCTCTAGCTGTCTATTGCAAAAAAAAAAAAAACAGAATTCAATAATTCGCTTTTGTTTAAGAGTTATTGTGTGAAGTAACGGACAGACGGATGGACTAACGTTACAATCTTATAAAGTTTGCTTAGCGTGAGCCTAACAAAGCTCATAGCTTCAAGATGTTTGGTCTAGGCCTGCTTAGCGTGAGCGAAATAAAGCTCATAACTTCAATATGTTCGGTCAAGACTTGCCTGCTCAGAGTGAGCGTAATAATATGTTCGGTTCATGATTAATAAATCTCCTCATTGGAGGATATTTTTGCTCCCTTTAGAAATTATCGATAGCTATTATTTCCATGTCTGTCTAGAATCCAATTTGGTCGTTCTATTTCTTTGATTGACGCTCTGTGTTCTTGCTATCTCTCCGCATTTTGAGGAAGTCTATTCAATGCCACTGCTAATAAACCATTTCTATGATTTGACTGACTAATACTTCGTATCAAATTAAAAAAAAAAAAAAAAAACAACTGGGACATTTCATTGCGCTGTTGCTATTTTTTTTTTAATTTAAAGTTAGGTTAATGTTCTCTGGCATAAGAATGACGTAGCATTTCTTACATATTGCATAGATTACATTGCGAGGGGCTACAAATCTATTTTTCAGAGAATTAAACCAGACAACAATATCTTATGTCGAAATTATTCCACGAAAACGAAAATTATGTGCAAAATGTAGGAAACACATTTCAAGAGTCTCCAAAAGAAAAAAAGAAAAAAAAAACTAAATCCATGATACAGTACTTTCAAGTACCAGTTACAGTACTTCATATGATACAGTACTTTCAGGTACAAGTTACAGTACTTTATATTTCACGTTTTAGATATCATACACCGTAATAGGGCGGTAGCCAAGGGAATTATTAGAAGGAATGAGATTTTCTAAATTTTTTGCCTAATGCCGAACAAAAACCACTTTTCGTGTCTCAAAGATTGGAACCAAAAAAAGGTTTGGCCTGTCTCGTTCATCAAGTAACATGGAAGGGTTATCAGGACAAAAGATTTGTTACTGTTTCTTCTTATCATCATTATTGGCAGATCACTTGTCAGAAACTGATAATCTTCATGCACCATTCTCTTCAACTAAGCTTTTCGTCTTCACGTAGGAATTTCCTATTTCATACCACAACCAACTGCAGCCTCTTTCACTTCCTCCGTATTTTTCCTGCTACCATACCCTCTCAGCACGTTCCTCATGATATAGTTCCCTCTTAGCAAATGCCCCAACCAGTTTATTTTAATCTTTCTTATTAAATCTAAAATTATTTTCTCCCCCTACTATTTCTAATATTTCCTCTTTTGTTTTCTGTTCGTCACAACTAATTCTTCTCCACACCCACATTTACAGTTTCCAGTCTGATTTCATAGCTTTTGTGTAATGTCTACGTTTCTGCCTCATAGACGTAATGCACCTTAGTGTCGGTATTCAAAGCACCTTAGTGTCGGTCAACTTATGTATTTCGAACAAGTAGGGAAAATTTGACTTTTTTTCTCAAAGGTTTCATTTCGAAAAAGTATTAGGTAACTTTCACAATGAATTACGTATATGGTTTTCAATAGACATAGAGATCGTACTGCTCTTTACGGTAAATTGAAATCTCAAACCATTCCGGAGGTATGAAACAAATGGTAAAATTTGGTATATGCCTATTGCTTAAAATGGCGTATACCTGTGAACCAATCATTTTTTCTTATTTACTCTGCTTCCATTACGTTATAACAATACTGTTAGACGGGTGAAATTACAAGTTCTCCGAATTACGTAATTTTAAGCAGTGTTGCATAGTTTACCGTATCTCCAGAACGGTTTAGTAAAAAATATATAAAATTGCCGTAAACGGCATTATGCTCTTCACATCTACTGAAAACTATCTATATGGAATTGGATGAGGTATTTATCTAAACAGTTTATCAAAATAAAGGCTTTTGAAAAAAAAATAAGTTTTTAATCCCCATAATATGATCATAATATTATATACTAAAGTACTTTGGATGTCCGTTGCCCCTTCTCACTTCTGATATTACTGCTTTACAGTGGCGTATTTACGATTTTTATTCGCGGGGGGGGGGGGCTTTGCCTGAAAATGTGAAAATTCTGAAAGATATTTCATATAATTTACTATAGTAAGTAAGATTTCGGGAGGGGGGCTTAAGCCCGGAAGGCCCCCCGTAAATACGCCACTGCTACTTTACAAAAATGAAATGAAATAAAATCTTTCAGTTTTACGTCCCACGAATATGTCGGTTAGGCTCAAGGAGATTGTGATGAGAAATGAATGAAATAGTGGAATGAAGAAATTGGGGGGGGGGGGAATAAGAATTCCAAGAAAACCTACTCACACGGTATTTGTCCACCAAAAAGGCCCACTTGACCCGAGCTGGGATCGAATACTGCTTTACAGGCCACCAAAATTTGTATGGTTGTGATACTGTAGCGTCCATAAATTTGCAATACGGAATACTAAATGTAACATTGTAAGTTCTTGTTTATCATGTACATTTAAAATATGTAATAAATTAACGTACGTAGTGCCATTTGAAAAATAATATAATTTGGGTTGGATACATTGCTAACCTGGTGGTACAAGTATCAGAGAGCATGTGAAACAATGTTCCTTGTCAATATTTGCATGGCAAACCCGGAGACGGTTTGTCCGACACACGAAACTAAAGATCAAAGAGCTATTCTTTGGGTATATGGTTAGCACACGAGACTTTATTACTGAAGACCCGGTTTCGTTTTCCTCTGGAGCTCACGTGGTTATGTTGTTTGTTTGGAATATCGTTTCAAGATCAGGCTAGGTTCTAGATTACTAGTTCCTCATGTAGGTTAGTAGCTAGGTTGGTTCCTATATATACCAAAGTTTAATATTTAATTCACATAGTATTGCCAAGCGAGCGAAGGCGAGTTAAGAGCCCCGGAGGGCACGTTGTTTTCTGTCTTTATTACAGCTCAATGGAAAGGGCGACCAGTAACCTAAAACCTTGCCGGCTAAGTAAGACTTAACCTATAGTTTAAGGTGAAATCTGAACCCGGGACCTCCTTATTGTTGTACGAACTCTACGTTAAACAGTAAGTTCACCGTCTCATACAGCCTCAGTGCTGGAAAGAGGCGTTAAACTGGAAACAATCCATCAATCAAGAACAAAATGGGGGGGGGGGGGATTGGTCATTCTAGCTGTAACACAGAAACATTCAAAGGACAAAAGCTGCCCCATATTGCACTCGTATAACGCTACCCTATGGATACAACTATCGAAAGGTGAATGACCTGATACTTCTTATTAAAAAGAAATCAATAGTCTCCGTAAATGGTTTGATTCTCCGTTCTGGTTTAAAGGGAGGAGTTAACTTAAAAAATATATATATATATATATATATATATATATATATATATATATATATATATATATATATATATATATATATATATATATATATATATATATATATATATATATATATATATATAGTGTACGATCTTGGAACTGGATAATGGATTTAGTTCTTGAACTCTGATATGCCTATTGATATTTACATAAATATTTTATAACAACAAAGGAAAATCCTAACACTACATTCTGTAGGAAACTGCATATATTAACCACTTACCTTATTATGCTCGTTATCAATAATTTTAACACAGAGCACATTGGAATTAATATCGTATTTATCATCTGGTTCAGGCGACATGGTTGAAACAGACCCCGCCTATTGCTCCCTGGACGCAGGTTGCACTTCTTCTACTCGAAGTTCTACTAGGTAAGTTAGAGGTCGCTAGTGAACACCTGACAGCTGAAGAACAAAACTTGCGTTGTTTATATAGTGTTAGGCATCTTAGCATTCACATGTATAAACATCATAAATAATATCATGGGCGTTATCATTTGTGGAAACCTTATCACCATTTCTACGTATCTTCTTCTTCTTTCTTTACATAATTTCTATAAATTCTTTATATCTTGTTCAAGTATTTAATTATTGGTAGGCCTACACGTGTCTGAATTTGTCATGAGGCAAAGTAGGCCTATGCCTAGGTTAGAAAAGAAATGAGTCAATGGAAACTTGAGCCATGACAGACACAGTGTTCACTATGAGCTAGCGCACCACTAAGTGCTGCCCATGAGACGAGAAATTTTTTTGTCTCGTCTCGAAAACGAGATTCGAGGCGAGACTAGAAATTTCTGAAGTCGCATGGGCAACACTACTTCATCCAAATTTTGCATCTGAAATACTGTTTTAGTGTTAATCTTATTAATAGTAGAATACTATAAATTATCAGGACCGTGCCGTGCGAGGGGAGCGAGCGGGACGACGGCCCTGGGCGCCGAAGCAAGGGGGGCGAAAAATTCGGGAGAAAGAGGAAAAAAGATAGGAAAAATTACTTGGAGATATGTGTGTGGGGGCGCCGTTGTATACTCTCGCCCCGGGAGCTGATTTTCCACGGCACGGCACTGGTGATTATACAAACACAATAAAGAGCATTTATCAACGTTTAAGGATACGCGAGCTATTACACAATATACGTCGTATTATAATAATAAATATGTTTTAAATGTTCTTATATCAGGAGTAAAAGTTAGGGGGAACGCGGAAGAACGTCGTACCCTACTTCCAAAAATATATATAGCGTCCCTCCCCTTCCTAAAAATTACAACGGCAAAGATAGAAGATAGGCACAGGGGACGACGGGACCTCATCCGTCCCCCCTACCTTTCCCGATCCACTTTTGCTCCTCGTTATATCACATCGTTCGTGGACTTGTCGTGACGCCGAAGGATCTAGTCGAAATTAGAAAGACAATCAGGGCATACATTTTTTACATAAATTTATGAAACGAGACGAGATGAGAATTCGACAAAAGTGAGACGAGATGAAAAACCCTTATCTCATCTTGTCTCGTGGACACCACTACCTACCGGGCATGGATTGAAGACAAAGCTGGCATGACTGTCTTCAAAAGCAGTGTTTTATGCGTAAAAGGCTTAAGTTTCTATTTTCTCCTCTTGAAAATGTGAAAATTGTCTTTTAAGCTAGAAACTTACACACAGTCATGGTAGCGTATACTATCTTTCGTGATTAGCAGATGTCCTCTCTTCTGATCCGTAAAAATAGTTCGGGCAGGAAAATTGGGAAATTTTCTCTTTTTGAGCAGTGGCGGTTTTAGCGGGTAGGCCGAGTAGGCAGGTCCCTACCCCAAATTGAAAAAATAAATAAACGCTAAAAGATACAATAAGGAGTAAATATATTTCCCTCTATATATATTAATGATATATAATTATTTAATAAATAGCATCAACCACTACTGTAAAAGTAATTTCCTATTGTCATTAACCAATCAAATGTGTATATGTATCCGATGGAGCAGGCCTACCCAAAATTAAAATCCTAAAGCCTCCCCTGTTTTTGAGGGGTCCAGTCCAGATTTCTGCTTCAATTTTAAGATTCGTAATAAATATAGTTTTTCGTTTTGTAATTGGCCTTTGATGTGGGAGTCCCGGGTTCGATTTCCGGCTGGAGCTCATGTGGTTCGAATTCCATGTTAAGCTGTAGGTCCACGTCTCATATAGCCTCGCTGCTGAACAGGACGCAAAACTGAAAATCAAATCGTTTTGTAATTGGAACACGAAGAACTGTTTTGAAGGAAAGATGAAGATATATTACACATATAAATTTTAATTAAAAGTTATACATTAGAGCAGTGATGGGCAAGCGTTTTTAGGAGAGGGCCAAAGAAAAAAAGAAAAAATTACGCATACGAATGTAATTTATAAAAAAAAAAAAAAAAACAACAATCGTATATCAGAATATTCTTGTAATACTAAGTTGTATAATAATTGAAAGATAGGCTATGGAGGAAGGTGAAATTAATGAACTTGTGAATGTATTTCTTCTGTTTTCTTATCCAGCTCGACCAGAAATGCACTGATTGTCATAACGTCAGCTTAGAAATCATGTCGCGAGTCAGACAGAGCTTTTCAGGAGGCCGCGTCTGGCCCGCGAGCCATAGTTTACCCATTACAGCAGTTGATGATTATCTGAAACGTTGCATTAATATTTCCATATAATCGGTAATGTAAAAGTTTAGTTGTATAAATTATATTTTTCTCACTGTGTCATTAAAAGATTTGTTGAGTAATATAAATCTTTTATGAAATCTAAAAATGTCATCTTGTATGAAGTCTGTCATAAGGTGTAATCAGAATTGTAAAATTTTAGTTATATAAATCATAATTTCTTGCCAGCGGCGCCATTTCGGAGAGGGAAGGGGACAATTGTTAAAGTTTTATGTATATTTGGTGTATAACTTTCCTTCCGGCGTTCCCCCCCCCCAACATTCTAGGTTTTATTATTAAAAAAAAAAAAACTAGTAATACATTTGCGATTCAAAATATTGTCCATCACTGGCTACTATTTTCTACCATCTTTTGGAAAATGAAATGAAATCTTTAAGTTTTACGTCCCACGATTATGCCGGTCAGGGTAAAGGAGACGATGATGATAAGAGATGAGTGAAATGGTGGAATGAAGAAAGTGGGAGGAAACGGGAGAACCCCGAGAAAACTCACGAGCACGGTGTTTGTCCACTACAAAGTCCACACGGCTTGAGCTGGGATCGAACCAGGGACCCCAAGCACCGGAGGTGAACGCTCTACCACTCAGCCACAGCGCCCCCTCCCATCTTTTGGGTAGCGTGGCGAAATTAAAATACCGCTAATTTTACAGTAATTATGTGATATCTTCAAATAGATAAAAGATAATTAAAATGTGGAACAAGAGCGCCCTAGACAATATTATTTTGTGTGAGGTACCATTATCACAAATCACCTAGTGGCTTTCCGTTTTCAGCCGTTTAGAAACGCGAAAATAAATACCGATTATCAAAATGCCTCGAAATAGAAAGCAGATAAGTGAGACATGATAACGGTCAGGGCCGGACTGGTTACTAGTTGGCCCCGGTGGCTGACATCTTGTGTTGCCCGTAATTTTCAATTCCGTCCCAACCACGCCCTAACTGCTCATAGTGCAGTCACTTGGCACAAAAATATTTCTATTCTGGATACCAGTATGAAACTTGGCACATTTATTAATTATAACATGTTGAATGAAAATCCACCGGGACACAAAACCAATGATCACCCCGTCGGACAGAATTCAAGATGGCGTCCAAAATGGCGGCTCAAACTGAAAACACTCCAATTTTGCCGTTCTTCGGGTCAGTTTATATGTTGATTAGCATGCTAAATTCAAATAACGCGCTTTTACAAATATTAAGGTAATAGATTTACAAATATAAAGAATTATGGCATATTTACATCCATTCTTAATGCAAAATTAAACATGCTATTTACTGTAATAACAACGAAAAATTGTTTTTAAAATTTTGAATTCGTGTTCAGACCTTATAAGTAAGTCCAAAGCTGTTATTACAGTTAAGTGTTAACTATGTGTTTTTAAGTAATCTTATGTTGTAGAACACTTATATTATAGGTAATAAATATTTGATACTTTGATATTTTCCCAATGTTTTGCTACTTATAGGGCTTGTTAGCAACTTATTATTATTATTTTGTTCTTGCAGATTGAACTGAAATAACAAGATGTCTAAAAAGAGAAAACTGGAATTAATTGAGTTTGATTCAGCAGTTCCGAATTAATTGAGTTTGATTCAGAGGTTAAGTGGGAACAATGTATAATCTGTCAGGAAGAAAATGAATCCCCTCTCGTAAATGCAACGGAAAGTGGACTGAAATCACTTGGTGAAATCACTTGAAATCACTAACCTTGGAGCTTTGCCTAAATCTGTTCCAATTGTTCAATTACGAGATAGTGGTGGTATTGTTCAAAATCTAGTGTTAAATTCAGCAAAATTTCATAAATCATGTCGTACAAAATTTGATAAACAGAAACTCGACCGTCTGAGGAAAAAGAGGCAGCAAACAATAGTTGAGTTATCTCCTGGAACATTTCAGGAAGTTAAAACAAGATCAAGTACACCAACTGTGGACATTAAAAATACGTGTTTATTTTGTGATGGAGCGGAAGAAGAAAAGTTAGTATCTGCGCAAACACTAGAAATTGGTTCAACAATCATGTTTTTAGCAAAGAAGGTTCAAGATGACAAAATACTAATGAAATTATCTTCAACTGATTTAGTGGCGCAGGAAGCAAAATACCATACGCTGTGCTACGTGCGATTTAGGAACAAAGTTAGAAGTGAACTATGAAAAAAGGGACCCAAAAGTGAAAGTGATATTAACAGCTTTGTTTATGGTTCTGCGTTAGCTCAAATTGTAGAATATATTGCATACATTTATTTGCTCAGTGATGCTTCATCTGTATTTAACTTAGCAACACTTACGAGTCAGATGGAATGGAAAATGCGCAATCTAGTAATTCCAAATGCACAAGTGAATCGGTCAAAACTAAAAGAGCAGCTAATATCTTCAATTCCAGGTTTGATTGCCACTAAGTCTGGAAGAGAAGTACTGTTGTACTTTGAGGATGTAACTGGAGAGGTTATACGTGATGGCATTGCATATAATGCCATGAGTGATTGAGTGTGTTTAGCGCATGCTGCTCAAATAGTTCGTAGAGATATATTCAATGAATATCCAAAATTTGAGGGTTCGTTTGCAAAAGATTTTACTGCCAAAGAATCAGTGAATGAAGCTCTATTATTGTTGTTACAAATGATCCTAGAAGGACCTGCACAAGATAAACAAAGAGAGACTAATAGAAAACCACTACTATCTATTGCACAGTTAATACGTTTTTATGCTACCAAATCGAAACGAAGGCACGAAACGTGTAATACTAAACATCTTATAGAACAAGAAACACCACTACCCCTCTATATTGGTCTCAAATTGTATTCAAGTATAAGAACCAGAAATCTTATTGATCAACTCCATGCTCTTGGCTTGTGTGTTTCTTATGACAAAGTTCAAACAGTTTTGTCAACAACAACAAATGTTACATGTGAAAAGTATAACAATTTAGGAGGAGTAATTCCTGAATGCTTACATGAAATTTTTTTTTTACAACAGCAGTAATTGATAACATTGATCACAATCCTTCTGTGACAGTTAGGGACTCATTTCATGGCACAAGCATTACCTTGATACAGCATCTAGATAGCACGTTAGCACAGAAAAGATATTTGCATATTGCAACTTCACAATGGACCAGCGAGGTAAAGAATGCGTTACCTTCTTCCTACACAATCGTATCCGCAATACGTTTTAACACAAAGTATTGTGAAATGCCCCTCTCAACTGTTATTACACCACAAGAAATAGAAGGTTCTAATTCCATAGATATAATAACTTGGTTAGAATCAGTCAAAGGAAGCATCGAGAGCAATTTTACTTGTGACAATGACTCTTCAGATGTACGTATTTCTTGGTCAGTGTTTGTATCAGAACATAGACAATCACCTACACTTCCAAAATCTAATAATGTTTTACTTCCATTGTTAAGCAAAAAGGTGCAATCCCCAGCTGTGGTAGCACACTGTATGTAAGTACTTTTCAATATTTTTGATAAACTCTGTTTGAATGATGGAGTTCCGATCCTCACTGGAGACCAACCAATATATGCTCTGGCAAAATAGATTCAATGGAAATATCCTAGTAAGTATGGTGAAGACAAATTTGTAGTAATGATGGGAGGTTTGCACATTGAAATGGCTATAATGAATATGATAGGAAATTGGCTTACAGCATCTGGGTGGACTGATATATTAGTTGATGCTAGAGTAACATCAACTGGACGAGCTGAATCGCTTCTATCGTGCTCTCACGTCACCAAGTAACAGTGGTTGCACTATATATTTTGAAAACAGAAGCATACGAAGCATATAAATATATCAATGTCTCTGAAGGAATGTCATATTTAGATTTTAACGAATGGTGTAATCTACGCAATGAAGAATCTCCGAAATTTATTTTCTGGTCAATAATTATGGAACTACAGTTTGTATTGCTCTCTTTCTTACAAAGTGTGCGAGAAGAAAATTTTGTACAATTCAAAACTATTTTAGAAGATATATGTCCTTGGATGTTTGTTTTAGATCACACAAACTGCCCGCTGGTTGCCAGTTTTCATCAAAACACTGAAAGAACTAGAGATGCGCCATCCTTTTATATATAAAGAATTCATGAAAGGCAAATTCGTAAGTCAGAAGAGCAATAGACCATTTTCAGCAATGGCGGATGACCATTTGCATGAGCAAAATAACAAACAAGTTAAAGGAATTGGTGGAGCAATAGGACTTTTTGACAAACCTGCTGCATTTTTGAAATGGATGGTTGCAGGGCCAGATGTTGTAAAAATGATATCTGACTTTGAAGAAGTTTTCAGTTTTCGATGGTGAAGAAGATACAGGTGATGAAAATGACGTAAAGCATAAGGAAAGCAGCAAAGCTTTTGAAAAGAGATATAAGGAACACATTTTAGATGTTGTAGCTTCCTTTAAAAACTATGGTAACCCATTTGAAGAAGATATATTAACAACAGCAGTTAGCAAACTATGTGCAACAAAAGATGCAGAGAAGTCGGTCAGAGAAGCCAGGAATCTTGGAAGATGTCTGTATGAAAATTTTGTACAAGAGAGGTTGATTGAATGGAGAACATCAATTTATTCAGTAATTAAAAGGTGTAATTTAGTGTTATTTAACAACAGAATGACAAAGGGGAAACCTAAACTTCAAATGCAAACAACAGCCCTTAGAAAGGATACAAATATATTATGCAAGTTGTATGTGGCGAGTCAGATTAGGCAACCTGACGTTACAACATTTTTTCTCACGAAACTCACCCATATCCTCCCTCCATTAGCGAGTTCGGCAAACTTCGCAAACCATCAAGAAAGTCTGACATTATTACCTGTTTATCTTCAGATGTTTGTGAGAATCATGACACTGACAGTAGTATTTAATTTTACACGGCTATTGTTATAGATGGTGCTGCCCTTGTACATTCTCTTACTCCAGGTTCATTTAAAACATTTGGCGAATTTGCAACCAAAATTTTTCGACCTGCCGTAGAATCTCACCTGCAGAAATTTGATAGAGTTGATGTAGTATTTGACAGATACTTGGCAAGAAGTCGTAAGACTGACACTCGTTTGAAACGAGGTTCTGGAGAAAAAATGTTATTCAAAAGAACAACACCATTACCAAGAGTATTTAGGAAATTTTTGCAAGTTGATGAAAATAAAAAGCAACTTTTCCACTTACTTGCTTCTGAAATTGAATCACTGGAAGTTGGTTGTAAGGTTGTTATTTGCACTGGTGAAAACCTCATAATTTGCGTAGGATGCTACCACAACAACAACCAACTGTCTCCTTGTTCACATGAAGAAGCAGATACAAGAATTCTTCTACATGTGAAAGATGCAGTTTTATGTGGCCACAAAAATGTTGTAATTTCAACAGTAGATTCAGATGTAATAATAATTGCTGCAGCGGCCCTGAAGGAGTTGCAGGCTCTCGATTTGCAGAACTTGTACTTTATTTACGGTGTTGGGAAAAACAGAAAACAATTTTCACTCTGTGAAATGTTACAAAATTTATGTCCTGAAACTTGTGAAGCATTGCCGTTTTTTCATGCTTACACGGGTTGTGACACAGTAACTTCTTTTCATGGGTTTAGTAAAACTAAAGCTTGGAATGTGTGGAAGACACTGCTAGAACTAACGGATGTCTTTATTCGATTGTCTACCTCATTCATGTTATCTGATGATGATTTTGATATGATACAGTATTTTACAGCGCTGCTGTATGACACAACCAGCGCAACAAAAACAGTCAATGAATGCAGAAGGATACTTTTCACACAGAAGAATAGATCCCTTGAAAATATACCCCTTACTGAAGATGCTTTAAGATATCACTTGGAAAGAACAATGTTTCAAGCCAGTGTTTAGAGACAGTGTCTACAGCATCAGCCTGATATTCCTGAAGTTACCGACTGGGGATGGAACGTCTCAGATTCCCCACCATGGCTTACACCATTATGGACAGTTCTTCCAGAAGTATCAATGAAATGTTCGGAATTAATCTGCTGCCACTGAAAAACAATGTGTATGAACAAATGCAAATGTCAAAGCTTGAACATGCAGTATACCACCTTATGCTTTTGTGATGGACAATGTATACAGTGAGTGAGTTATTGATAGATGAGACTTAGAAAAGCATTCCATCTCTAGTACAAAACGATTAAAATATAGTACTCTTTAAAATTGTTCGCAATTTCTTTTCAAAAGAGAAAGGAAGGAAGGAATATTCATTAAGGTTACATTCTTATTTTAGCAATTTTCGAAATAAAAAAGAATAGATTTGAAACACACTTTTGTACATATAATTTTATTTTTAATATTCTATTTGATGATGATTATGATGATGATAATGGGTGTTCTGTCCGAGGGCAGGTAGTTGGCCCGAAGGTCCCTGGGAAGGTGAACCCATGCTGGTCTTGCCATTGCCTTCCATGGGATGATGATAACGTTCTAAGGACGGCTCCTATAGTTTAACGAAGGATCCGAACCACTTCTGTCCCCACCGGGAATCGCACTCGGAACCCCTTGATGGCAAGGTGACGAGTGGAGCCACTTATCCACCAGGGACAGTATATTCTATCTTAACACGCAATAATTCAACGCAATAATTTAGTAAATGCTTCCGTATTATTTAAGTTTACTCCCTTTACTTTCTATTTATCACCCTACTGCCAAAGAACTTAATTGCAATCATTATACCCCTCCCCTCCTTTTATAGAAGCTCATATGACTTGTGTCCCGGTGGTTTTTTATTGTGTATTACCATCTAAATAACTATGCCAAATTTTATTCTGGTATCCAGAAAAGAAATATTCTTATTGAAATTTGTACCAAGCGACTGCACTATCACTGTTTTCCCACTTTAAAGGCTCACTATTTTCTTAGATAAATCAAATTCTTAGATAAATCACTCGGAACTCGACATTAACCTAGGGATGGGCCCGAATCGAGTCAAAAGTAATTTTCTCAAGTCGAGTTCCGAGTCGAGTCCTTGTTTTTGAGGTGGAGTTTCGAGTCGAGTCGAGTTTGATAAATGGCTCGCTCGTTCAACTAATTTTAACTCGGTTTGAAAGCATGGCCTGATTAGACTGGAAAGAGAAAACAATGAGAAATGTAAGCAGTAATATGAAATGCTTTTAGTGTTGCTCACGGGAGAGGACACTGCTCGCATCTCGTCTCGTCTCGATAACGAGACGCCAACAGATTTTCATAACGAGACAGCCTCACATCTCGTGAGCACCAATACAAGTATATACTATAGTTCTTACTATCAAGGCTGAGACCTGCACGGTCGAATTTTTGAATCGAAGCAGAAGAACAACTCGGTTACTGATGTCAACCGGTTCGGCTCAGTTCAACTGAGCGAACAGCTCAAGCCGGATCGGTTGAGATGAGCCATCGACTCGGTTCAATTGAGCCAATGATTTGAGCCGGCTCGATTGGGATGATCCATCGTCTCGGCTCAATTGAGCCGATGGCTTGAACCGGTTCGGTTGTGATCAGCCACAGACTCGGGTCAGGTGAGTCATCGGCTGGAGCCGCTCGGTTGGGAGGAGCCATCAACTCGGTTCGTTTTGGTTCAGGTCAACCATCGGCTCGAGCCAGTTCGGTTGGGGTGAGCCATGGCCTGGAGTCGCTCGGTTGGGTGAGCTGTTGGTTCGGTTCACTTATCGGTTCGGCTCGATTGTGAATGAGCTTTGAGGCGAGCCGCTCGAGCTGTTGACAACCCTATACCCAGGCCGAGCAGTTTTGAATATGTTTGACTGGCGCCCTATAACTTTTAACAATATTTTTCTCGAGCCCGTATACTTGCTCCTCCGTAACTCAATCCTAGAACCTCGTAAAAGATGTCCTTGCCTCCTGAAGACTTCTCGACGACCGGGTTCGGCAGTCAGTTAGTTTTTAGTATTCAGATACAAACATTCTATCTTTCATGTTTATACACTGTATAATAATAATAATAATAATAATAATAATAATAATAATAATAATAATAATAATAATAATAATAATAATAATAATAATAATACAAAGTAGCAGTAGTAGCATCATTGATAATAAGTATATTGTCTATGTATGATATTCGAAGAGAGTACTTGAAACTACACACAAGACTTGACTCGTTTTGGCTGGACTCGACTCGAAATTCGCCCCGAATTCGAGTCGAGTTGTAGGATTTTTTTTTGAGCTAAGCTCAAAGGTGTCTGTTTCGAACCGAGTCGAGTTCCTGTGATCAATGCTTAGCAGCTATTTAACCTATTTTAAGGGGAAAAAGGAAAGAAAGAAAGAAGGGGTAAAACTAAAGATTTCCCATTGTTGTTTTGATCTCATTCAGATGGAAAATATTGCAGGAAAAATTGTTAAAAGGAGAGGGTGGAAAACAATAGTAAAGCCTTGTAGTGTGTGACTCTCACAGCAGTCTTTGATGTTTGAACAATTAGAGCAGTTCAGAAGAGTTGTTTAAGTTAGACGTGTGCAGGGGGTCGAAATAAGAACTTACTTTGCAATTGCAAACTCCAAAACGTTTTACAAAAGTGGTTAGAAGCGGATAAAAAGACAATTGTGTTAATTTCGGCGAGGAAAATGTGCAAAGAAAAAACAACAACGGAAAACTCTAAGCAAGATATTAATTCAGAGAAAGATTCGAAAAACGTTTCAGAAAAATGCCTAATACGAAAAAAAGTGGGCTATTGGGTTAATTTTGGCGAAGAAAATGTGCAAAAACAGCAATCGAGGAACAACGAAGAAATATCTGAAGAAACCAATGGCTCAGACAAAGATGTATTATTATTATTATTATTATTATTATTATTGAAACTAAACGTTCTGGAGCAACAAACGGACATCTATCTATCTATCTATCTATCTATCTATATATATATATATATATATATATATATATATATAGAGAGAGAGAGAGAGAGAGAGAGAGAGAGGAAGGTTACCAAAGAGCACGCACTTAATATTCATTTTCAAATAGCTCCGAAAGTAATGAAGCAAAAAGTTTATAAATTGTACAAAATTTTAATTAAAGTTTAGGCTACATTGTAAGAAATAGAAAAGTTTACTACTAGATGTAGAAATGGAGATATACGTTAAAAAGTTATTAAACTCAAATGCGTACTCTTAAGGACCAGTGTCCCAAAGAGTGCGTTTTGCGGTCCCTAAGAGGGCGCACTCAACACCTATCATACTTGAAACCCAAATCCCCTTCGTAAGACGAATACTGCTCATGTCACCATCGTTTACAATTAATGCACTGAATCCAGTCTTCGTCAATTGGTTCTTCATTCAATTCGTGACACACTGCGCATGAAGTTTTGGTTGATCTCAGCTGCAGTATTCTTTGTTGAAGTGGATGGTTCATCGGGATGATCAAAGAGTTTTCTCTTTGACTTAACATTTCCTTTGACTCGTTTGCTCTGAAGAAACTTGTGAAATGGAGAAATAGTAAAACTTTCAGATCGACATTTGGTACGTGCAATTTGTCGCAAAATTTTTGATTTCGGAAAAGGAATGATGTATTTAGGATGAACAGACGTGCTTGTTGTTGCGGCTTCTGTAAGTGTAAAACGTTTCCTTTCTCTATGGTGTAATGAAATTGTAAGACTTGAGTTTGGAAACAAATAACATTTTCTGAAAAATATTGTTATCTAACGATGTAAAAATAAAAAGGATTTTAAACTTTAATTTACTCTAAGGTTTGCTTCCAATTGTTCGTATACAGGTGGTTCTAAACTATTTTGCTTTTTCTTCCAACAAAATGAATAACCACAGTCTGTAATATGAATGCCGCTACCCACACACACTATCAAAGAAATTTTCCCAAAGAATACGTGCACGTTCTTTGGTAACTCACTAACGCGCACTCTTTGGGAAACAGCAGTCAACTCGAGTAAAATTCATCCATGTGGCTGCACATGCAAGACCCCCGAAACAAAGTCATGGTAAACAATTCTATCTGCATTCATGTTTTCTACCATGCAACAAGGGTACTGTAGTTAGCTGCTATATCAGAATAATTTCTTAACTAAGAGTATTAAAATATTACATCAAGAATTCAAAAAAGTTATTTTTAGCTGTTTTTTTCTGTTTGCAGCGATCCGTTAACTTCCCTTTTCTCCGTATCAACTCTCAGACAAAGACGCATCAAATAGCGTATCAATAACAATTCTGTGTGTTACCACTTCAGCGTAATTGGCACTGCGCGCTCTTAGGGCGTGCGTACTCTTTGGTAACCCTCCTCTCTCTCTCTCTCTCTCTCTCTCTCTCTCTCTCTCTCTCTATATATATATATATATATATATATATATATATATATATATATATATATATATATATATATATATGCCCAAAAGTGGTCACTATATATATAGTGGCCCAAAAGTAGGTATACAGTCCCGTACTGAGCGGCTCATGGTATTTTATATCATTCACTTATTGTTAGCCATACAGGTATTGACATACGTTAATTTCTTCTTTATTTATTCTTAATTCCTTTTCACTTATCCTTAAGCTCGGAACAGACTGAAGCAAATAAATTCATTATCTTAATAAATTAATAAATTAAAATGTCATACTTGATCAATACTGGTCTGTATACCCACTTTTGGGCCACCCTGTATAGTAGCTATATAGCTACAGCTACTATATATATATATATATATATATATATATATATATATATATATCACAGCATCAAGGCCCCCAAATAAAAATCGTGACTACACTACTGAGTGTTAATGAATTTTAGTTAATGAAACTAAAATCTCCGCATACAGATTTATGTAAAGAAAGAATTTTAGTTACATAAATCTGCGACATCAGGGTTTACTAATTCATCTATACACATGTCACTTACTGTAAATTTAAAAATTTTACAAATTTTAGAATAAATTTTTCGGACAATATCTCGTACATTACTGATTTATGATACTACATTTCAAATAGCTATAATTAAATCTGTAGCTAATATATTCATAAAAGAAAGAATTACTACATTTTAGGAACATCTTAACCTACATCAAGGTGAGCTTATAAAAGTGCCATTAATATATAATAATTCTCTATATTATCTTATCAATTCATGTCAATTGTAAAATGTATTTGAATAAAATATGGCCTGTAAAGACGCATTTAAACAAGAAAATTATCCGCAAACCGTTGTGTTTCACACGCATAACATGTTTTCTTTACCTAAATGTCTCTGGGACAGTTCTTGTAAATCATTTACAAAAATGGAAATTTTGAATCCTCTTTCAATGGTATTATTTTGATGTGAGAGCTGTAAATTAGGTAAATACATTTTGAAATTTGTTTTATAAATCAAGACTAGAATCACAAAAGAAAAATCAACGGATCAATTATTTTATATTTATCTATTTTCATTGTGATTTGTATGTCTTTCTTTCCCTAGTAAAATGTTAAACTAAAGTCACTTAACTTTATGTTATTAATATTATTTATAATGAGCTTATGTATAAAGATATAGAAGTAATCCTTCAAAAGTTAATTTTGCTGAATACAATTTAACGTCAATTACATGAAATTACAGGCTAACTGCTGTGTCATTTAATATTTTAAAAAAATAATAAGTAGGTCAAAGAAATATTACAAAGTAGATATGATGAATAGCCTATTCCAGGTTATAGCTGTTTTGAGCTGAAAATTCTCCAAGTCCAATTTTGGTTATATCCGGAAAAAGTAAACCGAAGATATGGGTTCGAGTCCCCTCATGCCAACATTAGCAATCGGGTCGGGAGAAATTGTGCAGGTGTCTTTTTTTTTTTTTTTTTTAATGGAATAAGATACGTTGAAATGTTATTAAGTTAGAAAAAAGAAACATTTATTGAAATATATACTGATACAGTATTTCGAACGAAAAGGACTTGAAGAGAGCACTTTCAAATTTGAACGACGAATTGAAAAAAAAAAATGCAAAATGAAGATAAATAAGAAGAAAACCAAAGTGATAAAGTGCACAAGAGCACGACAGGAAGGGGACAAACATATGACTAGAGAGAGAGAAAATCGAAGACGTTAAGACGACATTCCCCTATTTAGGAAGTCCAATATCCTCGGACGGAAGAAGTGAAAAAGACGTAAGTTCTAGAATAGCACAGGCTAAAGAAGCAGTCAATAGGAAAAGAGGACAGCTAACATCAAGAAATGTATCGTTGGATGTTCGAAAAGATTTATTAAGACCCTGGTTTGGAGCGTGGCGCTTTACAGGTCAGAGACGTGGACATTAAAGAAGTCTGTAATATCCAAGCTGGAAACGTTTGAAATGTGATGTTGGCGCAGAATGCTGCGAATATCATGAACAGAAAGGGAAAGGAATGAACACATACTAGAGGAAGCTATTGAAGGACGACAGATCATGAAGATAATAAGAAAAAGAAGAAGCAACATGATTGGCCATCTTATCTAGCACTCCGACTAAATCACTGTGTTGATAGAGGGAAAACCAGGAAGAAGAAGACCAAGGATAGATCATCTAGATGCAGTTACGAAGAATAGACTTTATCAAAGTATGAAACAGCTCTCTCAAGGGAGAGATAAGTTCTAAAATTTCCATGTTGCCCACCAACCTATGGTTGAGGTGAAAAAGAAAAAGATAGTATTTCGAAATTATATATAAATACATGTGAGCACCTACGTTTCCATACATGAAACAATGTCACCTACATTTCCGCGATTTTTTGGCCGAAAAAAATATTTTTGTCTGTTCATATTCGCTCTGCTCTCCAGATATTCACGTTGTTTGAATTCCACGTTAAGCAGTAGGTCCACGTCTCATGTAGCCTCGCTGCTGAACGGGACGTTAAACTCAAAATCAACTCAACTCAGCTCCCCAGATAAAGCACCACGCGACTTCTAGCTCTTCCCAAAGCCTGGCTTCTTCCCGCGTCCGCATCATTTATAAAAAAAGTTGTTAAGTAACTGTTTTGTAATCATTTGCATATTAATAAATTCTATTTAAATCTTTTTGGATGTCCCTAGTCTCCTTGATAGGGTATCTATGAAACAAACATAGCACTCTATTCGATGCATCTTCGACATCTTACTGTCTTACTTCTTGTATTGTGAGAATTGTAGAACACAGGCACTTTGAATCTTTAACAGAACTAATATAAATTTAACTTTATTTATATAAAATATATAGATTCGATATTTTAGTGCATTGTAACTTAACAAATAGAAATATATATTTATTGCCAGTGGCGTATTTGAGATTTTGTTTCGGGGATGCAGGAGGCAATTGCCCACATGAGTTTGAAAATTAAATATATTTTAATTTATGCATAAATGAAGTTTTAATGACAAGAATTGCAAATTCATAAATCTTATGTGATATGATACACGCAAACATTTAGCAGTAAATCTAACCTTTTATTCTATTCATAGAGGAAAAGGTAAGCATCGTTTTGGTCTACCTAATTTCCCGGTCTATTTATTCCCCCCCTCTTGGTTTTCTTTCATTCAAACATTTACCTTTCTTTATAACTAAACGATGTAAATATTATTTTGCTATAATAACGAAAGTCCCGTTATGTCGATATTCGTGCAAGTTGTTGCGGAACACCAGTTTCGCTTATCAGCTCCTCTTAGTTTAGGTATTACTAGTGACGGCCGACTTGAATCACAACTAACAACGGTCGAAAGTATGATAGGAGAAACGAGAGAAAGTAACAACTAAGAAAAAGAAACAAGAATAGAATGGACGAAAGAAAGAAAGATATATAGATCGCAGTTCTTACATGCACTGAGAAAAATTTAGAGGTAAAAAGTATGTAAACTACGGTGATTTTTAAGAACTTGCAGAAGAACGACTTTTCAACACTATGGAGAATGATAATTGTTCTTGTCCGTTTTACGTATATTTTCCCTTACTTTTCCAGATAAAAATGATGATGCCAAAACTTATGAAAGATATGACGTCATAGATAATGACAGTAAGAATGAAGCAACAGCATTACTGGTCATGTTAAAACTCAAGTGTAATGGAAAAATCACAAAATAGGAATGTTATAATTCCAGCTGTTGCTAGACATTCACCGAGGCAAACATGGAAAAATCACATAAAAGAATGGTAAAACTCCGTTCTTGAGTGCATTTAAATCTGTATGTGAAGCCTTAAGCACTGTATATTCCAGTTAAATCTACATTCACTACTGTGAAAATGCCAGTACGAAAGGGTACGAATACATGCTTTGACTGCATTGTTGTCCTTATGGATAGACTTTCTTACCACGGTATAATGAAATGCTTGCAATCAGTCAGGTACGAAATTAATGAAAGGAAGACTAACACCCAATCCAGCAGTTTTTTCCTCATGTGCATACAGACTATTTTCCAAGCAGCGTAGTAAAGCTTGCAGCACAAAAATACTGATAGAACGTAGACTTCACCACAGAGGATTAAAATACACTCCTTCGGAATGTATATACAAATTGTAGGCACCCATTTGAAGCAAGCAGCGAGCATTGAGTATTTCTGACGGTTTTCTGTGAGAAGTTATGAGCTTCCTGCCTTCCATATGTTGTATGGATTTGATTGCTGATTGTTGACGTATCTCTTTTGAAGGATTGCAACTATCGCAAGTCCTTTGTGCCCTCTTCTGTATAACCTACTGTGGGCCTGGTATTGGATAGGTTCTTCTTGGCGGCGGCGGTCTGGTTCCAATCTGGGCTACTGCTGGGTTTGTTTGAGTCCTTACATTGGGCCAGAATCTGGTTGACAGGGATTGCCTAACATCGCTGAGAGGCAGGAGAAGATAGCTCCTTGTATTGTGGGTGCCTCGAAGTTTGCCACTTCTTCCGCGCCCATCTTTTCATTTGCACTAGTGCTGTGGTGCGAAGTTCTTCGTGGTCTGTTTGCTGCTCTTGGTGTTTTGCTGCCGATTTGTTGCAAATCGTAATGCAGACTGCATTTTTGTTGTCAAGGATTGTGTCGCCACATCTATCTCCATTGGTGTTCCCACTGGAAGCTGTGTGTCCCGCATTTCGGCCAGTAGCTGCCTGTACGGCAAGCAGCAAGCTTTTTTTAAAGGTGTGTCGGGGCAAGTAATATTTTATTTCTTTATTCAGGAAGTTGTGGGGTATTAATTAGTGGAAGAGCATTCTTTATTGTAAAGCAATTGAATAACTAGAAGGTCATTACAATCTGCCACTAGAGGGTTTCGCCCTCACTCTTGGCCTGGGATTTGTGATCATCATTTATTCTTTATTTAATTTATAGATGGTCAATGAGCTGTGAAAGAAACATACATAAACAATAATAATAATAATATTAAATAAATGTCACAACAATAATATTAAACTAGTAAACAAAGGTGCACATACAAAACAATAATCTAGGGTCAAAAAACAATGAAAATAAATAGTGCAGAAGCAAATATTGTGGAATATATGGAGTATTGTAGAAATATATTATTAAAAATTGACAAGTAATGGAAAGTGATGAATGAGGTGCTCTGGACGCCACAACACATTATAGTGATGTTACAAGAGACAAATGCATGTTAATCTTCTATCCTGGGGCGACTCAGGACTGGTGAGAGACATATGAAGAGCCCTTATTAGTGGTGGAGATAAACAGTGCTATAATAGAAAAAGATGAGGAATATGCTGGTGAATGAGGTGATGATGGAAGAATGCAGCATGATGATGATCTGCTGGAATACTGCGAATTTATATTGAAAGCAAGACACGGAGTGGTGTATAATAGTACTTATATGGAGACTCTTGCTGTATGTAAATATTGCATCTAGAAAGATATCCTTCCGATCCTGAAGATTCTTGTCTCTAAACTTTTGACGCAAGTGGGCGATGTGGTGAATGAGCGGAGGAAAGTCAATTTTGTCATATAGATCAGTATTATGATATGGGAGCTTGATCCGATATGCTAAGCGAATGGCGTGTCTCTCTAGAATCTCAAGTCTGTTATATATTTTTTGTGGGCTGAACACCATGCTAGGTGATCAAAAGTGAGTACGCTTCTCATGAAGGCTTTGTAGGTGTTAAGCAGTAAATTAGAGTTTAATCCCCAGTTCTGACCAACAAGACGTCGAAGAAGTTGTAGTCTGTTTTTAGCCTTCGTAACAAGTTTCTGAAGCTGGGGTGTCCATCGTAACTTATCGTCAAAGACGATACGTAAGTATGTGACTGTTTTGGAAGGATGAAGAAGGTGTTTGCCTACTCGTATGTGCAATAAATTGGGGTTACGTCGAACTTAACTACGACACTTTGATGGGAGAACAATTAGTGTGACTTTTGCCTTCGTTAACCGACAATTGCCACTTGCCACACCAGTCGAGGAAAGCTGTAATCGTAGCCTGCAAATTTGTGTTAATTTGTTGTATTGTTTTTCCTAATGTTAGAAAGGCTGTACGTCAGCGTATTGGAATAAATAAGTGTTCGGCGTTGGAGATGGCAAATCTGAAGCATATAAGATATATAGAAGAGGCCATAAACTAGAGCCTTGCGGCACCCCTATGTGCGGGAAGATTGGATGAGATAAGGACTTGTTTACACTGACATAGGTTAAGTATGAATGGATATATGACTCGCAGATATAAAAGAGGGAGACCCAAATTAATCAGTTTATAAAATAATCCGCAGTGCCAAATCCGGTCGAATGCCTTTTCAAGATCCATCAGGATGAGAGAGGATGGAAGAGATTTATTATAGTGATTAGTAAGAATGATGGTAAGCGTAATAATTAATCAGGTGTATACTGTAATGAGGTCTAAATCCAGTCTGATGAAGTGGTAAAAGTTGACGTTCAGAGATATAGGGGTGTAAACGTAGGACTAGTATTTTTTCAAAGACTTTGCCCAGGGTGGAAGTTAGCTGGATGGGACGATATGATTGTACAGAATTCGGTAGTTTGTTCAGTTTAAGAAACATACAGACTTTTGAAACTTTTCAATCGGAGGGATAGTATCTAGTATATACTGTAGCCAGAAAAATAAGGAAATTTGCCTAACATTCTTTAAGAAGTCTGTAGGATATTTGAACGAAACCAGGAACAGTGCTACGTTTGCACTTAATAACGGAACGATAACTCCAGAAGTAATGTCCCTAGTCAAAGGATTATTGATGTCTACAGTGTGATGGACGGAAGGCTGTAGTAATTTGTCTATTGCTTCTTCGGAAACTCTGGGACTGCGGTGGTGAATGCCTGGAGGAGGTGCAAAGACTGTATGCAGATGGGTGGCGAAAACGTCTGCTTTATCTTTGTCTGTATGTAAAGGCAGGTCGTTCTGTATAAGAGGATAAATGGAACTTACTTTTTACCAATTAGATGATGAAACTTCTTCCATTATTTCGTCGGGTGTGATTCTGTGTTCAACTGATTGCAGGTTTTGCTCCAGCTAAGCTGTTTGTGAGCAATAATATAATTATGCACCGTCCTTTGCCATCTACGGGCTTCCATTAAAATACTCCTGGTTTCGTGTTTTTTCGCATTCCCGAAAGTAATGTCGAGATTTACGAACTAGAGCCAAGTATTGAGGAGGTAACATTGGCTGATATGCCTTGCCGTGGTACTGAGGTATATGTTTGTCAGAGCTACTTATTATAGCCTCTACGATGCTATGGATGGAGTTCTCAAGATCTGATTGAGTTGTAGGTGGTGCTAAATTAGCAAGAGTGACATCTATATCAGAGCAATACTGATCCCAGTTAGCCTTGTCGTACATCTTGATACTTCTTAAACTTGGTTCAGCTCGTTGTGTTTTATGATTGACAAGCACTTTTATCGGAAGGTGGTCGCTACAGATACGATCAAGAATTTGTATAATGCATTCATCGACAATTGAAACCGTGCTAATAACAATGTCAGGTGTCGTCTGGCTGCTTGGGCTCGTATGTTTTGGTAAATGATAAACATGTCCATGTAGCCGCCCCTTCACATTGCCGGGTCACGACTATTAATATCACCAAGGCAACACGAGACGGTTCCAAATAGATTTAAAATTTATGTTGGCCTGGATATCGAAAGGTACGCTGCCAAGTCCCCTGGTCGTGATGCGTAGCAATGTGGTCGGGATTGGGAATCTCCAGATGGTCTTCGTGGCATAATGATAATTATTAAATATAGCTGGATTGGCAGTTAACAGATTTATCAGTGTAACTTGTAGGAAGGAAACACCAGATGATGGTATGGGAAGGAAGTACGTAAGGGAAAAGGGGGTACAGTGAGACACTGGGGTACAGTGAGACATACGGATTTTGTGAATAATTTATAGGAAGAAGGTTGCAACAATGAGCCTCAAATAATGCGCACAGCGATCGTATTTTGTTATGCTAGTTGCGTCGTAGTTGCTGAAGGTGGTTTGTGAGCAGCTGCGTTTCATCAGTTTTCAGGTAAGAAAAGTAAATTATTTGTGTTCTCTTACACAGCATAGAAAACATAATCTTTTGACGAATCAGACTTTAAACCATAAGATTATTTTGCATTGGAGGATAAAGTATTTTATTGTCCAAGTTACTTTGAAAATCTTCCTTTCTGTAAGCACTGGAATAAGAAAAATAACTGCAGGTAGCTATAGGGGTACTATGAGACAAACTGAAAAAGGGTACAGTGAGACGTGTCTCACTGTACCCCAATTAATACAGTTTATTCTTTCTTTGTTAATTGGCCTTTTTCTTTCTAATAACGAAAAGCTTACTTCTGTTTTGGATGCTATATTTACTCTAAAAGTAAATAAAACTTACATATCTAATTTGTAATTAAATTGCTGTTGCGTAA